>NC_086129.1:10290012-10598887 GCF_963921235.1 Mobula hypostoma | reverse complement strand
CCCCTCAGTCTTCTACTTTCCAGGAATAAAGTTCTAATATTTCCCTGTAACTCAGGTCCTCAAGTTCTGACAACATCCTTGTAAATTTTCTCCACACTCCTTCCAGTTTATTTACATCTTTCTTGTAGGTAGTGACCAAAGCTGCACAAAATGCTCTAAATTAGGCCTCACAATTATACAATTCTTATACAATTTCAACATAACAGCCCACTCCTGTACTCAATACATTGATTTACAAAGTGCCAAAAGCTTTCTTATATGCCCTATCTACCCGTGATGCCACTGTCAAGGAATTATAGATCTGTATTCCCTCTGTTCTACCACACTCCACCATTCTCAACCTTTTGATTCCTGACCTTGTATGTAGGCAACAATAACTTTCTCCACAACCACTCCACTCTCTGTTCTGGCACTCTGGCTCACATCCTCTTGTAACTCCAGTTTAAACCATGAACCACCCCTCCCCCCCCCCCCACCAACTTGTGCAGCACTAGCAAACCTTTTTGCTAGAATATTAGTCCCTTTCAGTACTTCAGTATGTCCCATCTTCCCTGGAAGAAAGGCCAATGAGCGAAAATCTGAATCCCTTCCTCCTGCACCATCTCCTTAGCCACATGTTAAACAGTATGATTTTCCTATTTCTGGCTTTACTAGCACATGGCATGGTCAGCAATCCTGAGATCACAACCCTGGAGGTCCTGCCCTTTAACTTATCACCTAACTCCCTGAACTTACTATGCAGAACTCGTCACCCATCTTACCCACGTGATTGGTACAGTACTGACATGGACCATGATCTCTGGCTGTTCACCCTCCCACTTAAGAATGCTGAGGACTTGATCCGAGATGTCACCTATGAGGGAACATACCATCTGGGAATCTTGTTCTCATCCACAGAACCTTCTTTCTGTTCCTCTGACCAATGAATCCCCTATCACTACAGCTCAGCTCTTCTCCACCCATTCCCTTCTGAGCCACAGAGCCAGACTCAGTGCCAGAGACCTGCTTGCTGTGGCATCTCCTCAGAAGGTCATCCCCTCAACAAAATCCAAAGCAGTATATTTATCATTGAGGGGAATGGCCACAGGGGTACTCTGCACTGTCTGCCTATTCCTTCTCCCTCTTCTGACAGTCATCCAGGTACCTGCCTCCTGCAATCTAGGGGTGACTACCTACCTGTAGCTCCTAACTATCACCTCTTCATTTTCCATACAAGCCGAAGGTTATCAAGCTGCAGCTCTAGTTCCTTAACATGGTCTCTAAGGAGCTGCAGCGCAGTGTACTTCACGCAGATGTAGTTATCAGGGAGACTGGTGGTCTCTCAAAGTTCCCACATCTCACACAATGAACAAACCAATAAATCTGGACCCATTCTCAGCACACTAGCTATGTACTGACAGAAACATAAACTTACTGGAAAATATTATTTAGAGCCTGTGTTTATGCTTGCCCAAGACTGTTCTTACCCAAGCCTGTTGAGCCAAAGCTAGACCACTCTAACACCAGCGTGCCTGTACACTGGCCACTTGGTCTATACCTCCTTTCTTTTTATTGGTTTAAACAATGACTCATTCCCAATGAGACCTGCTATTTTCAAATGGCTCTCACTCTTCAAGATGTCACTCTCTCACTTGCTACTTTAAACAATGTCGATCACAGAACTGGGGTCACGTATGGGATATTAGTGAACCTGATTTTTTTTTTAAAACGGGTGGACAGCTTTGATCAGTAGCAGAAAGGGTGAGCAGTTTCAAATTCTGACCGATTGCATAACTGTCTAGTATAGAAGTGCAGAATGGATAGGATCATAACAGGATTCAGAGGGATGTAGACTCAACCAGCTCCATTAAGGGCATGCCTCCCTATCAGCAAGGACATCTTCAAAAAGCAGTGCCTCAAGTAGGTGGCAGCTATCATTAAGGACCCTCACCAGCCAGGATATACCCTCTTCTCAGTTCTAGCATTAGAGGAGATACAGGAGCCTGAAGGCACACACTCAATGTGTTAGGAACAGCTTCTTCCCCTCCACCTTCAGATTTCTGAACTGTCCACGAACTTATCAACATTACGCGAACTTATCAACATTACCTCTTTTGCACTACTTACTTATTTTTATAGTGATTTGTTGTGTCTGAACTGTATCGCTGCCAAAAAAGAACAAATTTTACAACCTATCTTAGTGAGAATACACCTGATTGAGATTCATCACCATGATTTCCAGCAGACAGAAAGATGCGCAACTTAAGCACCTTTATGCACTTAACTGATGACTTTGGTTACCACATGTTATTATTGACCCATGTTAAACCTAGAATCAGAAAATCTTTTAGCTGCTTCCACACTTTAATGTATTTCAAACTTGACCAATTGTACACAGGTTCCAAAATAAATGGTTATAAAAAGAAACAAACTTAAGTTGAGGATAGTCCACATCTTCTATTTCCCAATTCCCCAAACAGTGAGCTACACTTTTGTCAGTCACCTGCACTGCAAGTACTACTCACGGCTCACTGCCGAAACACAGAAAATCCTGAAGGACAGATTCATTAAGTTTCAACATGAAACATGTTGCTCAAATCAGCTGCTAGTCAACAGCTTCACTCTCCCATTAGAAACATTACCCTTGAACGGAAAATCCCACAGAAAGTAGTGGATACGGCTCAATCCATCACAAGTAAAGCCCTCTCTAACAATGAGCACATCTACACGGAGTGTTGTTGTAGAAAAGCAGCATCTATCATCAGGGACCCCCACCACCCAGGCCATGTTCTCCTCTCGCTGCTGCCATCAGGAAGGAGGTACAGGAGCCTCAGGACTCGCACCACCAGGTTCAGGAACAGTTATTACCACACAACCACCAGGAAGGAGGTACAGGAGCCTCAGGACCCACTTCACCAGGTTCAGGAACAGTTATTACCCCTCAACCATCAGGAAGGAGGTACAGGAGCCTCAGGACTCGCACCACCAGGTTCAGGAACAGTTACTACCCCTCAACCATCAGGCTCTTGAACCACTCGCCCCATCACTGAATTATTCTCACAACCTATGAACTCACTTTAAAGGACTCTTAATCTCATGTTCTCTATATTTATTGCTTATTTATTAATTATTACTATTTCATTCTCTTTGTATTTACACAGTTTGTTGCCTTTTGGACACTGGGTGAACACCCAAGTTGGCGTGGTCTTTCACTGATTCTGTTATGCTTATTAGCTTATTATAATTTATGAATCTCAGGATTGTATATGGTGACATATATGTACTTTAATAATAAATTTACTTGTAACTCTGAACCTTACCCAGCATTTGCAAGTATGTAAGAGTGATCCAGGAGACTGTATATCAAGTTTAATGAATCCAGTTTTCTTTACAAATGAGCAGATAGCACCAGTCGTACCTCCCTCATCACATCACATATCTGTCATCAATGTTCCCCACCTTCTGGGCCTTGCCATCTTCTCGCAGCTACCATTGAGCAGGAGGTACAGAAGCCCGATGCCCCACATTCCGAGGTTCGGGAACAACTACATCCCTTTAACTATTCGGTTCTTGAAACAACTGACCTAACCCTAATCACTTTGTCAGTTTAGCAACACTATGACCACTTTGATTACGTTGTACTATATTGGACATTTTTATTGATTAAATTGTAAATATTGTGCATAATTTATGTCGTCCTTAACAATGTTGTGCATCTGATGTTATGTGCCTGTGATGCTGCTGCAAGTAAGGTTTTTCATTACACCTGTACATACATTCACTTGTGCAAATGACGATAAGCTTGACCTTGGCTTTTTCATTTAAGAACCAGGCAGCTTTTTTGAGGGAAACGTGAGAGGACAGGAATTTCACACCTTTCAGTGAAACCAAAAGCCAGGTACCCACCCAGGCCTTGGGTAAGCCCATCTGAAAAGACTCCTCAACAATGTTGTAGTTGAGTGGGGGTTGGAGAACCAGAGTTCAACAAGGACAAGCAATTCCAAATATTAGGCATCTAGTTTCAAAATGAGTTTTTGAAAAAGCATGTTTCTAGTTGCTGCACCAATCTAAAGGAAGTTTATGAGAGGCATAGATAGAGTAGACAGACAGTGCATATTTCTCAGGTTTAAAATGTTTAGGATCAGATAGCATGTATTGAAGGTGAGAGGGGGTAATTTTAAAAGAGGGGCAAGTTTTTTGTACAGAGAGTGGCAGGTGCCTGGGGTGGTGGTAGAGAGATACATTAGGGACTTTTAAGAGATGTTTAGATAGGCACATGCATGTGAGGAAAATGGAGCACTATGGATCTAGACATAAAGGATTAGTTTAGTTAGCCATTTGATTATTGATTTCATTGGTTCAGCACAGTATAGTGCCCAAAGGGCCTGTTTCTGTGCTGTGCCGTTCTATATTCACTTAGAATTTGGGCACACAGTAGAACAGTTACTTTCTGAATTAGTGCAATGTTAGGGAAAGTACTTCTAGCCTGTCTCTGACTGCCCACAGTGGTGAGCAGCCTCTCAGGCTACTCTGGAGAAAGGCACTCTGCAAGGCTCTTGAGAAGAAAAATTCTCCACAGCAACTGAGAACACAGAGGGCAAGCAGTGTGCAATCACAGCTTTTATGTGCATTGCACTCATCAGCTCTGTCAGAAACAATAAACTAAATATTCAGGCACATTCAATTATGATGAAAGTGATTCATCCTGGAAACCTCGTTCAATTTCTCACACAACCATCTGCTAGTGTCACACTGAATCAACTTCAGCTTGTTTACATTTTGGAGCTGAACAAAATCAGATCTGTTCCATTTATTGTTAAAAGCCCAAAATATACTCAGTGACCACTCTATTAGGGACAGGACCTCGTATGGTCTTCTGCTGTTGTAGTCCATTCACTTCAAGGTATGACATATTGCACATTCAGAAATGCTCTTCTGCACTCCACTGTTTTAATGCGTGGTCATACTTGAATTACTGTTGCCTTCCTGTCAGCTTGAAACAGTCTGCCCCTTCTCCTCTGACCTCTCTCATTCACAAGGGTTTTTCACCCACAGAACTGATGCTCGCTGGATTTTTTTATTTTGCTTTTTTTTTGGACCATCCTCTGTAAACTCTAGAAACTGTTGTGTGTAAAAATCCCACAGGATCAGCAGTTTCTGAGATATTCAAACCATCCCATCTGGCACCAGCAATCATTCCATGGTCAAAGTCACTTAGATCACATCCCTTCACCATTCTGATATCTGGTGTGAACAACAACTGAACCTCTTGACCATGTCTGCATCCTTTTATGCATTGAGTTGCTGCTACATGATTGGCTGATTAGATATTTGCATTAATGAGCAGGTGTTCAAGTTTGTCTAATAAAGTGGCCACTGAGTGTACATCTCCATGAATAATTCTCCTGTTTAACACAGGAGACTTGTGAACAGAAAACACCATTACAGCCCTACATTATGCCACTACCGATGGAATCATTTGATTAATCAATTATTTCCTGTTTAAATTAGCTGGGTTTTGCGATCGATTTGGAGCGCATTAGGGTAACATTGCTTTTAATTTTCAGCTAACTGTCTGCAGTGTAACATCTGCGAGTGATAATTTAAATATATTGTGTTTAATTTAAATACACAATAGACAAGTTAAATATACGATGGAATCTACACAGCTGAACGGTGACACGAAGAGCAGTGCGTGGAGGGATCTGGATGCAACCACGCATGAAATGCAGAACATTAGCGAGTAATTAGGAAGGTAAATTAATGTTGGTCCTGATTGTAAAGCGGCTGAGATAGGGAAATCTTTCTGCAAATGTACCGAGTGTTAGGTACGTGGGTTAGAGTATATCACTGTAAAGTGGCTGAGATAGGGAAATCTTTCTACAAATGTACAGAGTGTTAGGTATGTGGGTTACAATATAACACTGTACAGTGGCTGAGTCTTTCTGTAAATGTATAGGGTATTAGATACATTGGTTATGACTAGAGGGAAAAATGGCTGGAGTTGCTTAGCACTTTAGTGCAAGTGTGTTTATTATGTCAAAAAATCAAACTGACAAAAATTAGCAAAAATAGTGAAAAGAAAACTGCCAATATTTACAAAAAAAACCTACCAGAAAACACAATAATAGTTCCATACTTATTCTTGTCCCATGTGAACTCCTGGCAGCCCCCAATCCTCTTTCTTGCTGAGGGTGATCTGCTCCTTTTATTAGGCACTAGGGAATACCATCTTTAATTACCAGCAAAGTTAAGACTACACACGAATACAATGCACCCCACAATGTAGTTACAATTATATTCCAAAATAAACAGAAGTATCTGCATTAAATACAGTATACAAAGAACACACTAAAGAAATGGAATATCCCACCATGTATGGTGGGAAAGGCATCATAAAACCAACCCGAGAGCATCAGCTCAGTTCAGGACCCATTATGAGAATATACCAGGGGTGGAAGACATTGAAGTGCAACGACACCAGAATGACAAGGCAATATTTGTGTGTAAGGAGCGCATTTACCAAGTGCTCTCCGTCACACAGGGCATTGGTGTTGCAATGAACCAAGCTTCAATGGCTGAGTTCCTTCAATGAAGGGGTTGTTTATTTATAGTTATAGATTTATACAGCATAGACACAGATCATTTGACCCAACGAGTTCATACCAACCACGTCAGCTAGTCCCAATTTGCATCGCTTAACACATATACCTCCAAGCCCCACTCCTACATGTGATTTTTGAAGTGTTTTAAAATGGTACTTTTGTACTTGCCTCAACAGGATGTCAGTACGCAGCTGAGTGTTGTTTCTGCCGAGTGCATGCACTTATATTGGTCTGTCAAGGCAGAAATAACACTCAATTGTGCACTGATAATATCACCTTGACTGATGACGAAAAACATTTGCAACCCAACCTCCAGGCTCAGTGAACCCTACAAACAAGCAGCCAATTAAAGCTAACAATCTTCTCTTTCATTTCACATAACGCTAACCTAACTCAAATCCAATCTATCCAAAACCACTTTCTCTGGCAGCTCATTCCATATATCCACCACATTTTGTGAGAAGAAGCTGCCCCTTAGGTCCTTTTAAATGTTTTTCCTCTCACCTTAACTCTATGCCCTTAAGTTTTGGACTCCACTACCCTGGGGGAATGACTGTTAGCATCCTCACTCTCCCATGTTCCAAGGAATAAGGACCTAGGGCTGGCCAACCTCTCCCTATACCTGGCAACATCCTCAGAATTCTTTTCTGCACCCTTTCCAGCTTAACCGCATCTTATGTAAAAGTGTTGAGCCTATACTCTCTGGAATTTAAAAGGTAAGCTTGGTGAAACATGTAGCAATAAACTGATGGAATGCAGTGGTCGAGCAGCATCTGCGGAAGGAAAGGAATGGTCATCACTTCGGGTCAAGACCCTGCACCGAGACCCAACCCACTGAGTTCCTTCAACAGATTGTTTGTTGCACCAGATTCCAGCATCCGCAGTCTCTTGTGCCTCTCTTACTGACTCCAATAAACTCAAGTACTAGATCCCTTATCAGTACAGCTTACCCACACCTTGGCTATTAATCACTTTGCACTAAAAATGACCTTTTTTTGTTCTACTTGTATTCTTTCTTGTAAAAATTGTGTGTAGTTTGTTTTTTTTCTTGTGAATACTGAAACTATGTCTTTGCTGCTACAAGTAAATTTCTCATTGAAGTTGTAACTACATTGATAAAAGGCGTAGATCAAATGGACAGCAGGGGCTTTTTCCCTGAGGCGGAAATAGCTAATACGAAGGGGCATAACTTTAAGGTGTTTGGAGGAAAGTATAGGGTGGTTTTTAGAGGTAGTTTTTTTTTAAACACAGAGAGTGGTGGGTGTGTGGAACATGCTGCCAGGGGTGGTGGTAGAGGCAGATACATTAAGTACATTTAAGAGACTCTTAGATAGGCACATGGATGACAGAAAACTGGAGGGCTGGTTGAGAGGGAATGGTTAGATTGATTAAAGTGTTAGATTGGTTAAAGGGTCGGCACAACATCATGGGCCAATGGGTCTATACTGTCCCAATTAACGGTCTCGCACCAAAACATGGAATGTTTATTTCTCTCCATAGATGTTACCCGACCTGTTGAGCTCCTCCAGCAATCTGTTTATTGCTGTGGATTTTAAGCATCTGCAGACTCAGGTGTTTATGCTGTGCTCTACTGTTCTATGCATTTGGACATACGACAAGAAACACAACTTTGACAAAGCAACTTCGCAGGTTAACTGTTGTGAGGACGTCTCTCTTCATGAGGTAAGGGGGAACATGAGGCCACATTGTTCTGGAATAACAGGCCGAAATTTAAGACTGATGCAGGGAGGTCATTTCCTCCTTGGAACTCTGTACCCCAGAGAACCTTAGAACCAGAATCACTGAATATACTATGGCCAATCTAGTCTGTTGTCAATGAGCCAACAGAAGGTTATACGCAACAGACAGGGAAATGATGTAGTGACCAAGATCAAATCAGCCATGCTGTTATTGAGTGGCAGAGAATGCTTAAGGGCCTATTGTTATTTGCTTTATTCTTAACGATTGCATTTATATTAAAAAAAACACTGAAAATTGCTGAAGACTGCACTTGAGGCACAGGGGATAATACAAGGTATATTACTTCCCTCATTGTGCCAAGGCTTAAATTGGATTCCAAGAATTTAAGGCAATGTGTCACAATGAATGCTGTAAGTATATGGCACTTCACGTTACTGAATTCCACAAATTCGGGAGCTGTAATTTCTTCTTATATTAGAGAAAATGCATGTGCAGTTATTTCTAAATCTAATTTTGGCCAAATGAAAATGGCTGCGACTGGCTGCAAATCAATACCAAGTGTGAAAGATGAAAACAGGTTCCTGCGACGTTAATAGGCTCACCTTTATTCTGTCAAACCAGTCATTCAGCTATGGTGAATGCATTTTAAATCAACTGGGACGTGTGGATGAATGAGAAGAAATGCTACTCAGCTACAAAGGCAAATGTACTGAGCCGGGGTTGGAGCTGAGCAGAAAGATTCTTGTACTTTTGATATTAGTAGTGCTGCAATCACTCTAGTCCAGTATGATGTTCTCTTAGGATGTTAGGGTGGATTCCCTTAATGGAGAATGCCCGTGTGTGACTTTGTTTAACGCAGGGAGGCTGATGCCATCGGTAGCCACCACATGGCATGTTACAGATGGGGGTCATAGAATGCAAGACAACAGGGGACCCTTCACTGCTGCAGCCTTCCTTCACCTTCATGGCCATTATGGTATGCATTATCTTCCACCAGATAGACTGAGGTCTTGATTGGATCGCTTTTGTCCTTACTTCCATGGGTGACCCTACCTGCAGCTAAGGGTCAGATGGCTAAACTCCAGATGGCATCGATCTCAGCATCTCAGGAACTCACAAACTTCTCTACCACGTCAAAGTGATGACCCTCAAAGAAAATTTTTGGTCTTAAACAGCAAGCAAGGTCACTGTAAAATCGACTACAGGACGAAGCCGAAGTCCATCAGCCAATCCTCATTAGGAGGTGGACAGTGTCAATAGCTTTAAATTCCTTGGTGTTATCATATCAGAGGATCAGTGCTGGGACCAGCACGTAAATGACATAACAAAGAAGGCATGTCAGCTAAACCTTTCATAAACTTCTATGGATGCACAATGGAGAGTATCCTGACTGGTTGTATCATAGCATAGTATGGAAACACCAATGGCCAGTAATGGAAAAGGCCACAGAAAGTGTGGATACAGCACAACTCATCACAGGAAAAGCCCTTTTAAATAGATTGTTGCCACAAGAAAGCAGCATCTGTCATCAAGGACCCCCACCATCCAGGCCATGCTCTCTTCTCATTGCTAACATTGAGCAGGATGTATAGCCTTATACCCCATGCTAACAGGTTCAGGAACAGTTATCCTTCAACGATCACACTCCTGAACCAGTGTGGATAACTTCACTCAACACTACTCTAAAATGATTCTATAACCTACAGTATCACTTTCAAAAACTCAATAACTCATGTTCTTAGTATTTATTTTGTTTGTACCAATTATCTTTGTTTGCACATAGACTGTCACTCTTTGCTCATGCATAGTTTTTCATAAATTCTATCGTATTTCTTTATTTTCCTGCATATGCCTGCAAGAAAATGAATCTCCGGATTGTATAAGGTGATATATGTGGACTTTGATAAATTTTACTTTGACATTGAAATGTTAGTGGACACAGTAAGATAACAGTCAAATAGAAGAACTTACACTGCACTGCCAAATAATTCAATGTGTGCTCAAAAGCTGCAAAATTCTATCCTGATGGACATGGGATGAAAGGAGACAGTCACAGGGAAGGCTGAGGGCGATGAGACTGGGGAATGTGCAGATACACAGGGGTCAAGTGGTACATTCAGTGGGCATTGGTGTTGATTTATTATTGTCACAAATACTGAGAGACAGTGAAAACCTGAGTTTGGCAAGCCACCCATACAGATCATTTCAAAGCATAAGTACTTCATCAGATAGTACAACGGCAAAGGAATAACAGAATGCTTTTACAGAGAAGTGCAGTGCATGTAGACAATAAGGTGCAAGGTAGATTGTGTGTTCAAGAGTCCTTCTTATCATACCAGTTTAGTGGTCTTATAACATCAGAGTAGAAGCTGTCCTTGAGTAGCCAGACAGTAAGGTGCAAAGGACCATAAAGAGATAGATTGAGAGATCAGAGTTTATCTTTATGGTAAAAGTCCATTCAAGACTCATAAAAGCAGGATAGAAGCTGTGCTTAAGACTGGCACTGTGTGTTTTCAAGCTTTTGGTTCTTCCATCTAAAACTTTTGCCAAACATCTCTAGATGTGCAGTGGATAGTATATTGAGTGGCTGTATCACACCCTGGTATGGAAACACCAATGCCCTTGAACAGAAAAGCCTACAAAAAGTAGTGGATACAGCCCAGTCCATCACAGGTAAAACCCCCATCACCAAATGAGGACATTGACATGAAACACTATCACAGGCAAGCAGCATCCATCAATAAGGACCCTCACCAGCCAGGTTATGCTCTCTTCTTGTTGCTGCTATCAGGAAGAAGGTACAGGATCCTCGAGACTCACACCACCAGGTTCAAAAACAGCTAATACCCCTCAACCATCAGGCTCTTGAACCAAAGGGGATAACTTCATTCAACTTCACTTACCCATCATTGAAATGTTCTCACAATATTTGGATTGACTTTCAAGGACCCTTTATCCCATGGTCTTGATATTTATTGCTTATTTTTTTTATAATCTTTTGTCTCTTTTGCATTTGTACAGTTTGTTGTTTTCTGCATTCTGGTAGAAGGCTCTAATTGAATGGTCTTCCATTGATTCTGTCATTGGTTATTATTCTTTGGATTTGTTGAGGTTGCCCACAAGAAAATGAATCTCAGGGTTGTACATGGTGATATATATGTGCTTTAATAATAAAGTTTACTTTGAACTTTGAGAAGAATGGGACGAGTTTTACATTATGCTGGATGCTTTACTGAAGCGACGAGAGTGGTCATCCAAAAGATGACATCATTCATTCTACACCGAGACCAGGGATTCACAGGTGACTTCCCCTACAGTGGGATGAGTGTGTCCAGGGCTGGGACGGGGAACTGAGTCACTGCTCCATGGAACCGCTCCATGCTGTAACTCAGCACTGGACAGTTGGTGGCAGTGACTGACACAACAGAGCATGTCCAGCTCAACGGACACTTCCCATCATCCAAGAGGAACCTCTGCTTTCAAGGGTAGCTGGGGCTCTCAGTGATCTTGCTACTCATTACAGATGGGTCAAACAGTCAGGAGTCATGTTGCTGGAAGATCACGCTGTCAAAGCAGAACTTCTGCTTACACAGCAGCCTTATTCTGTTTGTTAATTCTTCAATAAAACTGAACTTTCTTCAGAAGTGTGAATTTAAGTATTCAAGAGATTTAAAAAGAATGACTTCAAGGGCACTGAAGTGATATTTTTATCATGTACATTCACTGGAGCACCACCAGGTTCAACCATCGGGCTCCTGAACCGGGGTGGATAACTTCACTCACTTCAACACTGAACTGACTTCATAACCTACAGTTTCACTCTCTGCAGGGTCACCAAGGACTCTACAACTCACATTCTCAGTATTAATTAATTAATTAATTAATTAAACAAATTGTCCAGGCACACAGACAGACAGGCCTCCAAACCCTGGACAGGCCACTTCCAGGCCTCCATCCTTGGCCCTGGATTCTCAGACTCACAGATATCAAGCCTCCAACTTATAGTTCCGCACTTACAGACCCAGGCTTTCCTCCAGGTGCTCTGGTTTCCTCCCACCTACCAAATGGTCAATATTCTGGCACTAGAAGTGTGGCAATACTTGTAGCCTGCCCCCTCAGCATATTTACTTATTTATTAAGATACAACAAGGAATAGACCCTTCCAGTCACGCCGCCCAGCAATCCCCCGATTTAATCCGAGCCTAATCACAGGACAATCTACAATGACTAATCAACCTAGGTCTTTGGACCGTGGAAGGAAACCGGAGAAACCGGAGCACCCGGAGGAAATCCACACGTCACGGGGAGAATGTACAAACTCCTCACAGGCAGAGGCAGGAAATGAACCTGGGTCACCTATACTGTGAAGCACCAGTTACCGTGCTGCCCCATATCTTCAAATTGTGTTGGTCATTGAAGCAAATGTCAAGTTTCATTGTATGCTTCAGCGCACAAGTGTGAAATAAAGCTAATTTTTGTATTTAAAGGGCACTTGATGACAGAGAGGATGGAGGACCAAGAGGCTGAAGAGAATGGTGAGAGGAAGGCTGGATGGGGCTTGGCCAGGAAGAAGTGGTTGGACCAAATGGTCTGAATGCACACTAATTCTACACAATTTTCAAATGACTGTTTAAAAATTACTACATGTCTCCAGCCCCCCAAAAGACAAATTCTTTCAAATGAAATTTTTTCAAATCCCTCATTCCCATTACTGGATGTGGAAATAATGCCCACCAGGCAATAAATAATCACAGCAAACTACTGAAAATGGTTTTGCCACTTTGATTGAAGTCTTGCAATTTTATAAGACGAGATTGATCAAGCACTGTCTCAACCCCACACCATCACATGGTGGTTAGCTCAATCTCTGCAAGAGATGTGTGCTATCATCAGTATATAACATTATCTTTGAGCTTTACCCCACAAGCACCTGCCCAACACTGAGACCCAAATCCCTGAGGGGTTGTTATATATGAGATACATTTCCATTAATACCGAGCTTTATGTAAAATTTATACTGCAAAATTATGTAAGCCTTTCCACTTTCATCTTGCAGTATGAGAAAGTGGCTTGAAAGAATGCCTCAGATGTCAGCTCCTCAAGTATCAGTGCCTTAAAACTTAACACTTTCATGTCTGGTTGCTCATACTTTATCTTTAACAATAACCTACTTCAACTAAAACAAATAATTCTGAAGAATATAAAATTATGTTTTATTTATCACATGTATATCAAAACATACATGCACCATTTGTGCCAACAGCCAACACAATCTGAACGTATGCTGGGGGGGAGCTCGCAAGTGTCACCACGTTTTCCAGCACCAAAATTAGCCCTAATCCGTAGGTCTTTGGAATGTGGGACCAAGCCATGGTGTGTAAGATGTTTGTACATTCTACCCATGACTGCTTGGGTTTCCTCCCATGTTCCAAAAACACAGGGGTTAGCAGGTTAATTGGTCACATTGGTGCAATTGGGTGGCATGGGCTCGTTTGGCCGAAGGGGCCTGTTACCATGATTGAAAGATAGATTAAAAAGTCAGTGTCAGGTTTGATCCTGGCTCTTTGCTCTTGTCAGACAGAAAACACTGATATTAACTGCCTTCAAAATTGAGAATGCAGGGCAACATGGTTGCATAGCGATTGTCACATCACTTGGCAGTGCCACGATCTGTGATTGGGGGTTAAATTCCTGCTGCTGTAAGTAAGGAGTTTGTACTCCACCCCGTGATCACATGGGCTTCCTTCAGGTGCTCCGGTTTCCTCCCACAGTACAAAGACGTACCAGTTAGGGTTAGGTTAGTAAGTTGTGGGCATGATATGCTGGCAAACACTTGCGGGGCTGCTCCCAGCACAAATCTCACTGATTGGATTTGACACATATAACACATTTCTGCTGCATGTTTCAATGTTCTTGTGACAAATAAAGGTAATCTTTTAATCTCTCTTTAATAGAGAGTTAGGGAAGTAGAATATAAACATCAGCCATAATTCCTGGCTGTGTCTGGAAGAGCGAGTAAAGCAAGAAGGGCGAGCTTCAGCCAAGCTGGCTCCCATCATGCAGCAGCCTGTCCACAGTGCTCCGGGGGTGTTAAAATGTTAATTAAATGCCGTCTGCATCAGCTCGGAGAGAGAGGAATGTGGAAGAATTAGAGGTATAATTGGGACAAGTTATTAAGGGAATAACGCAACCTCTAATTATATATCCGTCAGATCAGTTGCCGACAGGATGTAACCAAAATGTAATCTGGTTAAGTGCTTAATCACATTCTGGACCACCAAAGCAAAGGGCTTAGAAACTGAAAATTCTGTTTTGAGATCCATTAGAACAATTATAATTATCAGCAATTATGGTAATTTATACCTTTTTAACCATTCTTTGAGCCCTTTGACTAAAATTATACTTACCAAACTGCAGTATCAATATCTCCACATTCAGCCTCCCATGGTGGATAAGAAAATCATTCATTCAAATGTTATTACACTCTCAGTTGATGGATGAACAGTTTTCTAAACGGGGAGAAAATTTAGAAATCAGAGCTGCAAAGGGACTTAGCAGTTCTTGTGGAGGATTCCCAAAAGGTAAGGAAGGCAAATGCAATACTAACACTCATTTCGAGGAAACTAGAATACAAAAGCAAGGATGTAATGCTGAGCATAGGGCATTGTTCAGTCTGCATTTGAGCATTGTGAGCAGAATTGGGCCCCTTATGTATGAAAAGATGTGCTGGCATTGGAGAGGGCCCAGAGGAGTTTCACAAGAATGATTCCGGGAATGAAAGGGCTAACATATAAGGAACGTTTGATGGCTCTGTGTCTGCACTCACTGGAGTTTAGAAGAATGATGGGGACCTCATTGAAACCTATTGGATATTGAAAGGCCTAGATAGAGTGGGGGATGTGGAGAGGATGTTTCTTATAGTGGGGGAGTCTAAGACCAGAGGGCACAGCCTCAGAGTAAAAGCATGTCCCTTTATAAACAAGAAGAGAAGGAATTTCTTTAGCCACAGAGTGGTGAGTCTGAAATTCATTGCCACAGACGACTGTGGAGGGCATATCTTTATGTATATTTAAAGAGCAGGTTATGGGGAGAAGGTAGGAGAATGGGGTTGAGAGGAATAATAAATCAGCCATGAGCAGAATTGAAAGACAAGTAGCCTAATTCTGTTCCAATGTCTTATGGTCTTATTATTCAGTGTACTAGAAGGGAGATGCAAGAACGTTAGATGATCCCTAAAGAATATCCTCTCTAAGCACTGATGTTATGTTCTCCCTTATTCTGCATTCTGTTCTCATTTTACCTTGTAACCACCCCAACGCACATTGTAATGATTAATCTTTTCACTGTATCTGGGTACAACTGACAGTAATAAACCAATCCAATTCCACAGACTCAACTTCATACAAGACTTCTCACAGCCAGTGTAGGCCACGGGATGGAAACTGGCCAAGTCTGGGAGCAAGACACAAGTTCAAGGAACAGGACAAATGGATGGGAGGGGATGGGGCTAACAAGTTTAGGGGTGCATGGTGTATGGACAGTGTGATGGCAGATGGTAGTCTCAGTTAAACAGAAACTTCCAACCCTAGCGAAAAGTCAGTTTGAACTACATTGACTACAATGAAAACTCAGGGCTTGTCCATCCAGACTCTTGGTATTTCTTTAAAATAGAAACTGAATCAGATGGAACACAGAAACATGATCCTTTCCCTCAGCAAACGTTCTCACGGAATTTTCACTGGACTAATCTAAAGCAAAGTTATTTTTATTAAAGTCTCCACTGAGACACCAAAGGCCGAGCGGAATTGAAGGCCTGATGGCTGGAGCCCCAAGTCTGCGAATCTCTACGAGTGCTCTAGGGAAGACAGGGCCCAGTGTCTGCGAATCCACCATTCCACTGGAGGCGGGAGGCCAAAGAGGTCCTGTCCTCTAATTAGAGGACTGTGTATGTGCGTGGGTGGATGGGTAGGGAGGAAAGGGGCTTGCTTTGCTGTTGTCGCTGGTATATGTTCTATTTTGTTGTGTTCTGTGTTGTTCTGCCAAGCATTGTGGGCATGCTATGCTGGCACTGGAATGTGTGGCAAAACTTGCGGGCTGCCCCAGCACACCCTTATGGTGTGTTGGTTGTTAATGCAAATTACACATCTCAATGTACAGGTGATAAAAATAAATCTGAATCTGGATCAGATGGAACATGGAAATATGATCCTTTCCCTAAGGCAAAATCCTTCTGGAATTTTCATTGGATTACTCTAAAGCAGTTATCTTTATTAATGTCACTTCTAAGACATCCCTGAGCCACCTGTGCTTCTGTAGAAAATGTTGGTAGAAGGTTAAATATATTTTATATTTCCTAATATATGTGTGGAATTGCAACCACTCATACGTTGCTCAATTTGGACCTCAAACAGTAGTCCCTTACATTATCAATGAACAGAATTCAAACATATTTTAGATTAGATTCGACTTTATTGTCATTGTGCCGAGTACAGATACAAAGCCAATGAAATGCAGTTTGCATCTGACCAGAAATGCAAATAATAGTATTATTTACAAAATAACTGTGAATAAAAGGTAAGTGCTACAGCACATAAATATAAAAGTACTGAGACAGTACAATACGGATGCAGTACTGCTTAGCGCTGTGATGAAAGGTTCAGCAGTGTCACAGCCTCAGGGAAGAAGCTCTTCCTGTGCCTGCTGGTGCGGGAGCAGAGGCTCCTGTAGCGCCTACCGGATGGGAGGAGCGTAAAACGTCCATGGTTAGGGTGAGATGCATCCCTGATAATGCTTTTCGCCCTGCCCAGGCAGCGTTTATGGTAGATGTTCTCAATGGTGGGCAATTGGGTGCAGATAATCCACTGGGCAGTTTTCACCACATGTTGGAGTGCTTTGCGGTCCGATATGGCAGGGGTCCCCAACCTTTATCGCACCGCAGACCGGTTTAATATTGACTATATTCTTGCGGACCAGCCGACTTGGGGGCGGGGTGGTGTTCAAGTAGGGTTAAACTCACCTCAACATGTCTTTTACAGTTAGGGTTGCCAACTTTCTCACTCCCAAATAAGGGACAAAAGTAGCAGTCAAATCCCGGGACACTTTATCCCAGGAAAGACTACCATGACCATGAAGCCTTGCGCGGTCACCTGTGTGTGCATGCGTGACGTGCGCATGCGCGTACGTGCTGATTATTTTCCCCACAAATCGGTTTTCCCTTCATCTTCGCGACCATACTGTACATACATTATTTATACTTTATATAGGCTATGTATTTATCATATAATTCCTGCTTTTACTATATGTTAGTGTTATTTTCGGTTTTATGTGTTATTTGGTAAGATTTGTTAGGTTATTTTTTTGGTCTGGGAACGCTCAAAAATTTTTTCCATATAAATTAATGGTAATTGCTTCTTCGCTTCACGCCATTTCCGCACGTAAGGTTTCATAGGAACGCTCTACCTTAGCGGGGGAAATACCGGACAAACCAATTTATCCCAATATACGGGATGTCCCAGCTAATACGGGACAGTTGGCAACCCTATGTTCAAGTTCAACAGTGTGTGACAGGGAATGAGGAAAGGTGCAGCTGACTCATACCATTTCCTCATGGGCCGGTAGCACATGCTTTGCGGCCCGGTGGTTGGGGACCATGGCGATACGGGACAATTGCCATACCACACTGAGATGCAGTTGGTGACTATGCTCTCAATGGTACAGCAGTAAAAGTCCGTCAGTATCCTGGGACACAGATGAGCTTTCTTGATGCTCCACAGGAAATAAAGGCACTGTTGCGCCTTTTTAATCAGGATGGAGGAGTTCGGGGACCAGGTGAGACCCTCGGAAATGTGGACACCGAGGAATTTGAAGCTTGATACACGCTCCACTATAGCTCCGTTGATATAGATGGGGACATGAGTGTGGCTCCTAGCATGCCTAAGATACTTAATTATCTTCAAGGGTATAAATCATCAAAGACTCTGGAACTGATGAAGGGCCTCAACCTGAAACACTGATCATCCCTCTACCTCCACAGATGCTGTCTGACCTACTGTGTTCTTTCATCGCTTCCACATAAAACATAACAGGAACAGACCCTTCTTCCCATGATGTCATGCTGAGCTAATTACATTAGTAATCAAATATCCAACTGAAGTAATACATACAGAGGATGGAGGGGAAGGAATCTAATAGAGAGGAGAGTGGACTGTAGGAGAAAGGGAAGGTGGAGGGGACCCAGAGGGAGGTGTAGGGCGGTCAGAGATAAGAGGCGGGAAATCCAATTAAAGGCAATTTTGTTTTTTCCCAAAACTGTGGAACTTATGTTGGATTATCACTAGGTATTCAGAAATTTTGCTTGCTGCGTTTTGAATTTTGCTTGAGCTGTTGTATCACTCTGCAGCTCAATAAAACATTGTTGCAATATGGTGTCAATATCTTTCACAGTCACCCCAAATGGATCCACCACCCAATCTGGAAGATACATTGCCAGCAAGTCTCTGAACTGAAACACTGAAGTTCCTTATCAGTGTGCAGTTGTTTCAAATGATCAGCATAGCAATTCTATTGCAAAAGTGGCCAGCGAAAAAAATTGCATTAAGTCGAAACATCCAATACTACTGCTGAAAAGTTTTGAGTTTTCCAAAGAAAGCAGTAATTGCCTCTTTGTATGATATGAAGTTGCCATTTTCTCCTTGTAACTGTTTAATATGTTCAGTTTTTCAAATATATCTGACAGGTAAAACATGTCAGACTTAGGAGTGACAAGTTGTTCTCCAAGCTGTTTATCATTTAGAAATGCTACAAGACTATCCAAAAGTGCAAGGGGTCAGCAGAAGGCAAACAGAATCAGACCCCTGCTGTGCACTCACTGATCGGTTTTGCTGCAGCCAGGCCCATCCAATCTGCACTCTGTAATTTGGGGGTGGATAAGTCGTCGGGCAGGCAAGGAACACACAGGCTAAGCAGTTTTGCTGTCGATTTGCATCATCGAGTATAATTTACCATTAATTTCATTCTGGATTTCAATTAAATTGCAGAAATTCATTTCTTATTTATATATTTTAGTAATATTCCATTGAAACAGTAAACTTATCAATGCCCATTCAGAAACTCCTGTGGCCCCCAGTTTCTTGTTTTTTTTTAGTTTTGGCTCCTACAAAATCCAATATGGCCCCCAGAGAGCAAATGGCCTACGATGAGAACAACTATTAGATCAACTTTAAACATCTCAGAATCTTTCACTTACCTCCCCCCAACCCCAAAAGACCGTAAGACATAGGAGCAGAATTAGGCCATTCACCCCATCATTCATTATCATTCATTCCATCACAGCTGATCCCGGATCCCACTCAACCTCATATACCTGCCTTCTCGCCATATTCCTTGATGCTCTGGCCAATCAGGAAACTATCAACTTTCGCCTTAAAGATACCCACAGACTTGGCCTCCACCGCAGTCTGTGGCAAAGCATTCCACAGATTCACTACTCTCTGGCGAAAAAAATTCCTCCTTACCTCTGTTCTAAAGGGTTGCCCCCTCAATTTTGAGGCTGTGCCCTCTAGTTCTGGACACCCCCACCAAAGGAAACATTCTCCCCACATCCACCTGATCTACTCCTTTCAACATTTGGTAGGTTTCAATGAGATTCCCACACATATTTCTAAATTTCAGTGAGTACAGGCCCAAAGCTACCAAGTGCTCCTCATATGTTAACCTTTTCATTCCCAGAATCATCCTCATGAACCTCCTCTGGACTCTCTCCAATGACAACACATCCTTTCTGAGATATGGGGCCCAGAACTGTTGCCAATACTCCAAATGTTGCCTGACTAGTGTCTTATAAAGGCTCAGCATTATCTCCTTGCGTTTATATTCTATTCCCCTTGAAATAAATGCCAACATTGCATTTGCCTACTTTACCACAGATTCAACCTGTGAATTAACCTTCTGGGAGTTTTGCATGAGGACTCCTAAGTCCCTCTGCACCGCTGATATTTGAACCTTTTCCCCATTCAGATAATAGTCTGCACTATTGCTCCTTTTACCAATATGTATTATCATACATTTCCCAACACTATTTCATCTGCCACCTTTTTGCCCATTCTTCCAATTTGTTTAAGTCCGGCTGCAATCGCATTGCTTCCTCAGCACTACCTACCCCTCCACCTATCTACGTATCATCTGCAAACTTTGCCACAAAGCCACCAATTCCATTATCTAAATCATTGACAAACTATGTCAAAAGTAGCAGTCCCAATACTGACCCCTGAGGAGCACAAACCGGCAGCCAACCAGAAAAGGCACTTTTTATTCCCAATCGCTGTCTCCTGCCTGTCAGCCATTCCACTATCCATGCCAGTATCTTTCCTGTAACATCATAGGATGTTGTCTTGTTAAGCAGCCTCACCTTATCAAAGGTCTTCTGAAAATCCAAGTAAATGACATCCACTGCCTCTCCTTTGTCCACCCTGCTTGTTACTTCCTCAAAGAACTCCAACAGATTTGTCAGGCAAGATTTCCCTTCACAGAAACCATGCTGACTTTGACTTATTTTATCATTAGTCTCCAAGTACCTCAAAACTTCATCCTTAATAATAGACTCCAACACTTTACCAACCACTGAGGTTAGGCTAACTGGCCTATAATTTCCTTTCTTTTGTCTTCCTCCCTTCTTAAAGAGTGGAGTGACATTTGCAATCTTCCAGTCCTCCAGGACCATGCCAGCATCAAGTGATTCTTGAAAGATCATGACCAATACATCAGTTATCTCTTTAGCAACCTCTCTCGGGACTCTGAGATGTCGTCCATCTGGTCCAGGTGACTTATCCACCTGAGGACCTTTCAGTTTGCCTAGCATTTTTTACTTTGTAATAGCAATGGCACTCACTCCTGCTCCCTGACACTCTCAGACATCTACCACACTGCTAGTGTCTTCCACAGTGAAGACTGATGCAAAGTACCCATTAAGTTCATCTGCCATTTCTTAGTCCCCCATCACTACCTCACCAATATCACCAATATTTTCCAGTGGTCCAATATCAACTCTCACCTCACTTTTACTCTTTATATAACTGAAAAAACTTTTAGTATCCTGCTTTATAACATTGGCTAGTCTGCCTTCATTTTTTCATCTTTTCCCTTCTTATAGCTTTTTTAGTTGTCTTTTGTTGGATTTTAAAAGCTTCCCAATCATACAACTTCACACTCACTTTTGCTACCTTATATGTCCTTTCCTTGGCTTTTATGCCATCCTTAACTTCCTTTGTCAGCCACGGTTGCCTACCCCTGCCGTTTTTAGAACTTCTTCCTCGGTGAGATTATCTATCTTGCGCCTTGTGAACTGTTCCCTGAAACTTTGGCCAGCTCTGCTCTGCCGCCATCCCTGTTAGTATCCCCCTCCAAATGCACTTGAGTAAGCTCCTCTCTCATTTCTCTGTAATTCCCGTTATTCCATTGCAATACTGATACATGGGAGTTATACTGCAATTTGAGAGTGAGAAGCATAAATTCTATCATATTATGATCACTGCCTCCTAAAGGTTCCTTTACATTAAGCTCCCTGATATGATCTGGGTTATTACACAACACCCAATCTAAGATAACCCTTCCCTGAGCAGGCTCAAGCACAAGCTGCTCTAAAAAGTCATTTCATAGGCATTGAACAAATTCCCTCTCTTGCGATTCGATACCAGCCTGATTTTCCCAATCTCCTTGCATATTTAAGTCCCCCATTACAATTGTGTCATTACCCTTATTACATGCCTTTTCCAGCTCCATTTGCAATCTCAACCCCACATCTTGGCTACTATTTGGAGGCCCATATATGATTCCCATAATTTTTTTTTATCCTTCCAGTTTCTTCACGCTACCCACATATATTCAACATTCTCTGACCCTATGTCACCTCTTCTAAAGACATAATTCCATCTCTTACCAACAGATCCACACCACTGCCTATGTCCTCCTGCCTGTCCTTTCGATACAAAGTATGTCCTTTGCTATTAAGCTCCCAACTATGGCCTTCTTTCAGCCATAACTCAGTGATGCCCACATCATCAGACCGACAAATCTGTAATTGCCCTACAAGTTTGTCCACCTTATTCCGAATGCTCCATGCATTTAACTACAGCACCTTCAGTCCTGCATTCTTCACCCTTTGAATTTTTCCTCTGCGGTACAATTTAACTCTTTGTACTGTCTGCATTTCTACCCAATTGTTGGCTTGGGTGCAAAAGCCATACCAACTCACCCACCTCTCCTCCTCCCAGCACACACATTAGCCTGACCTCTGCCTGTAATTGCAAAGCAATGGAATGGAAATCCCGACATAGTGGATTTGTTTGCCAGTGCACTCTGTGCGTTCCACAGACTGGTGCAGTGACAGTGCCTCAGCTGAGCACTGTGAATGTGAGGCCACAAGTACATTGGTGATAAACCACAACTGCCTGTCTCTTCCGGTATCATCCCACAACAAAAGACTCCCCTCACGGCCAATTCTGAACCGCCTGCTGTTGGCGGTACGGCACTGGATCCCTCCCACAACCCAAAGCCGTATGGCTTAGGATTAGTAAATTGTGGGCATGCTATGCTGGCAATGGAAGCGTGATGACACTTGCAGGCTTGCACCCAGTACACCCAGGGTCTGTGTTGGTTATTGACACAAATGACATCTGACAGTATGTTTCCATATACTGTACATGTGTACAAATAAAGCTGATCTCATCTAATCCTATTGTCCAGCAGCCGTGCATTTATGAAAAGACCCATAATTCAGGAACAGCTTCTTCAGCTCCATCAAGATTTCTGAACGCTCCACGAACCCATGAACAATACCTCTTCATTCCTTTTTCTTGCACAATTTACTTTGTCAATTACAGTGATGTTATATCTTTGCTCTATACTGCTGCCACAGGACAACAAATTTCACATTATATAAGTTAGTGATGGTTTTGATTCAAAGCAAATCCCCTTCTACACTCAGATGTGGAGTCAATATGCAGTATTGTGCAAAATTCTTAGTGAGGGTGCATAAGATTTTGGCACAGTACTGTACTAGTCAACGTGGAGCAGAGAACAAGGGTGTTAATCTGGCAGGAGCAAAGGATATTGGGAATGGTGAGAATGGAGTTCCGTGGGAGGAGTGCCAGGGTGGGGGGGCACAGGTGCAGACACACCCAGCCCTGAGATACCAGACAAGGTCATTAGATTCCAAACAATTGATTTATTGATCATTATAGGATTTCTCTCTGGTACTTTCCACTCCCTCCCCTCTCCCTTCCCTTTTTCCCAACCATGATAGCCCTCTCCCTGCCCCCTTCCCACTCTCAGTCCACAGAGACCCACATCAGAATCAGGTTTATCATCATTCACATAGGTCATGAAATTTGTGTTTTTGCAGCAGCAGTACAGTGTAATACATAACATTACTACAGTACTGTGCGAAAGTCTTAGGTACACTAGGTATGTGTATGTATATATATATATATATATATATATATATATATATACTTAAGACTTTTTCACAGTACTGTATATTTTTTAAGCAGGTTAGTTCTGTGATGTTCACCACATTCTACACTAAGTTCCCAACGCTGCACACAAAGAACAGTGCATGCCACTCACTTAGTGCATACGGTAACTACAAGGTCAATCGACACCACTAAGTACAGTATATTCAATGAGCAAAGCCATCTGGCACCTGCTCAATCCCACACTGCAGCAACAACTGAACAGATTCCAAACAGCATCTATATTAATAATCAACTTTTATATCACGTATGCATTGCAGGAGAAGGTCTAACTCCCACGGAACAACTGGAAGTATATTTAAACATCAACTATCTGGTGCCTGCAATACTTTAATCCAAAATTAATTCCACATAACAAGCACACATGAAATGACAATGAATATCATTACATTTCTTGGCAGCGCAGTAAATCTCCAATTATCTCGTACCCAATTTGAAATGCTGAAGATTCACACATTAGCCTGGGATGTGTGCCTGGTTCCAGAGTGGAAGTGAGGATGGCCCTCGAACTGTGAGCTGCATGAACAGCCAGAGATGGGGTTGGGGCCCCAAACATCAGTTATTGGGAATATCATCTTCTCCAGTCCTTTACCTTTTCCACCAATCACCTCCCAGCCTCCTACTCCATTTCCCCCCTCCCACCCACCCACCTCCCTTTCAGCTATCACATTCCAGCTTGTATCTAAGGCTTCTTCCTCCTTCCTTTCCAATTCTGATCAAGACCATTCAACCTATCCAGCCTGTTCTGCCAATCCATCATCACTGATTTAATATCTCTCCCAACCCCATCAGTTTTGACACCCTAGCAGTCAAGAGCCTATGAACCTCCACATTAAATATACCCAGTGACTTGGCCTCCACAGTGATCCACCAATGAATTCCAGATTCACCACACTCTAAAGAAATTCCTCCTCATCTCTTTTCCACGGTACATACTTCTATTCTGAGGCTGTGCCCTCTGATCCTGGACTCACCCACTATTGGAAACACATTCTCCATGTCGACTCTCTCTAGGCCTTTCAATATTCGATAGGTTTCAATGAGGTTCCCCCCTCATACTTCTAAACTCCAGCAAGTACAGGCCCAGAGCCGTCAAACGCTCCTCATACGTTAACCCTTTCATTCTCACGAATCTCCTCTAGACCCTCTCCAATGCCAGCACATCCTTTCTTTGATAAGGTGCCCAAACCTGCTCACAGTACTCCAAGTGTGGTCTGACCAATGCCTCTGAAAGCCTCAGCATTACATCTTTGATGTAATATCAGCTGTGAAGTGTCTGGACATTGCTTTTAAAAACAGAAGCCAGGAAGAGAACATAAGGTGTAAAATAACAGCATCAATCATTTATTTTGACCACAAGGTTAAACCACAGCTTTGAGATTCTAAATAACATATTGACAGCAAAAGGAAGTGTGATTTCCTATCAGGACACAAACAAGCTGCAGTTAATTTCAGTACATTTAATGTTTAGTTTCAGGTTCAGTTACATCCTTACCCAACCCCAGAACCACATTCTTCAACTCAAACAACTCGCAGAGTAAGATCATTCATTCATCTCCATTCACAAACAGCACACCCTCAAGACAAGAATGCATCGCACTCAAGAGATTCAGTTTCAGTTTCTCTTAGAGATAACTCATTAGTCACAAGTACATGGAAAGTGGTGGACACAGCCCAGTCCATCACATGCTAGGCCCTCCCCACCATCAAGTATATCTACACAGAGTGCTGCTACAAGAAAGCAGCATCCATCATCAAGGACCCCCATCATCCAAGCCATGCTCTCTTCTCATCACGACCATCAGGAAGGAGGTACAGGACCCACACCACCAGGTTCAGGAACAGTTATTACCCCTCAACCATCTGGCTCCTGAACCGACGTGGTAACTTTAGTCATCCACATCTCTTAACTGATTCCATGACCTACAGTCTCACTTCCAAGGACTCTTTACAACTCATGTTCTCAGTATTTTTAAAGCTTTTTTATTTGCACAGTTTGACTTCTTTTGCAAATTGCTGGTCAGTCTTTTTTTTATGTATGGGTTTTCATAGATTCTATTGCATTTCTTTTCTCCCCCCTGTAAATGCCTGCAAAAAAATGAATCTCAAGGTAGCATGTGGTAACTGTACGAACTTCGATAATACATTTACTTTGAACATTGAGGTACAAGTGCAGCAACGCCACTTGTAATGATTTCAGTGATACACCTCCCTCTCACGCTATTGTAGAGGCTACACTCCAAAATTACTTAACTAGCTGTGGAGTATTTTGAGATGAAATGCATGATGAAAATACTTGAGTTTTATATAAATAATGTAAGTACATTTGCAAAACTAAATCTTCCACCAATTCAGAGTAAACTCTTTCACGAGAATTTGAAACTCTGGAATCATTTGATCAGGCAACACTTCAGGGTGTAACTTCTAGAAATCAGATGAGCTTAATTTTTTCTTATCATGATTGCCAGGAACAGTAAATCTGACTTCTGCTCCCTGTCCAGAAGTGGCTCGAGATAGAACATAAAACATTACAGGCCCTCCGGCCCACAAGGTTGTGCCAACTTATTGTGCCATGGTAGCGTAGCAGCTAACGCAACACTATTACAGCTCAGAGCACTGGAGTTCGGAGTTTAGTTCCAGTGTCCTTTGCAAGGTGTCTCTGTATGTCCTCCCTGTAGAATGTGTTAGTGTTCCTCCCACAGACTAAAGATGTACTGGGGTAGGTTAATTGGTCATGGTAAATTGTCCTGTGATTGGAATAGGGTTGTCAGGGGTTTCTGGGGTGGCGTAACTTGAAGGGCTAGGAGGTCCTATTTCACGCTGCATCCCTAAATAAAAATACTCTAAGATTTTGGGTGGTGGGGTGGAAATGAGTCTCTACCAAAGGAGGTGTAAGGCACTCCTTCCCTCCGCTAGCCTGCAGGTCACCCTTGGGCAAGGCTTAGCCCCCCGATCAGGGTCATGTGAAGTCATAGGAGCAGGTGGTGGATGGTCGTATGAGCAGCTGGTGCAGATTACAAGTCCTGGTTATGTGACCACTGACGCCAGGCAGACAATCTCTGAAGAGTACCGATAATGGTTGGGGTCATCCATCTTGTATAGACACTGACCAGAAGGCAGCAATAGCAAAGCATTTCTGTAGCAAAAATTACCAATAACAATCATGGTCATGGAAAGACCATGATTGCCCAGATCATATGGCACTGCACCTAATGAATAAATGAACTCTAAGATCAATCTAATCCTTCTCTCCCACATAACCCTCCATTTTTCTGTCATTAGTGTGCCTAACTACCAGTCCCTTCAATGCCCCTAGTGTATGTCTTTACACCAACCCTGGCTCACACACTCACCACTCACTGTGTAAAAAGAACCTACTTCTTACATTCCCACCACCCTCCCATACTTACCTCCAATCACTGTAAAATTATGCCCCCCTCATATTAGCCATTTCTGACCTGGGAAAAGGTCTCTGGCTGTCCATCTGATCAATGCCTGCAGATGACACCCTTTGTGAGGGAGCAGTCTGT
Organism: Mobula hypostoma; assembly: GCF_963921235.1. Taxonomy (NCBI): domain Eukaryota; kingdom Metazoa; phylum Chordata; class Chondrichthyes; order Myliobatiformes; family Myliobatidae; genus Mobula; species Mobula hypostoma. The sequence goes on along the minus strand of NC_086129.1, from coordinate 10,571,545 downwards.
AAGAGCTAATGGGCAGGGTCAACACTTCAACTGGTATAAGACAGCTCACCCACCTCTCCATGCAACACTGCTGTTCCCCAACAACCCCATCCACAGCAAACTTTACCTTAGCAAACAACCGATCAAAGTCAAGGTTAATTCATTATCGAAGTATGTATACATCACCATTTTCTTCCAAATATTCACAGGAAAATAAATACAACAGTATTTTCAAAAAAAAACTATGCACAAAGACTGACAAAAACAACAATGTGCAAAGACAAAAAATAAAGAAATAAATTGTTACCAACATAGGGAACACGTGATAAAAACATAGAAAACATACAGCACAATACAGGCCCTTTGGCCCACTATGCTGTGCCGAACATGTCCCTACCTTAGAACTACCTAGGCTTTACCCACAGCCCTCTATTTTTCTAAGCTCCGTGTAGCCATCTAGGAGTCTCTTAAAAGACCCTATCGTTTGATCTATGCCAAATCCTGGAACATTGACACATACTGCTTCCAATCTTTCTTGTAATTAAATAAAAATCTTTGTGTCCAGATGTTGAGCTATATGAATACTTATGTCACATCCTATCAACTGTCCAATACTCATCGTTATCAATTTCCTGGGTAAAAGTATAATTAGCTTCATTGGAAAGCTCACGGGGCTAACGGTTAATGTATTGGATAACACTAATGTAATAATTCTGCTGATAGAACATATTATCTACATCAAAATCCTTTTTACAGAAGCAACGCCACCTGTGATACAAGTGGTGATGTGAAGAAGAAAGGTCCAAATCCCATCTGGTTTCCCCAGAATCAATAACTGCTCCTCCATCCAGCCTCTTTAGGAATTTTCCAACAAATCAGTCTTTAAAAAAGGTTCAGGATGGAAGCATTAATTGTGTTTTTGGGAGCTTGTTATATTGAATGCTGCTTCAAATTAATTGAAATGTCATAGCAATTTCAAGTATCCCATGCCCACTGGAAGGCAGAAGGGATCCTTGCCTTCATTAGTCGTGCCATTCAGTAAAAGAGATGGGAAGTCATGTTGCAGCTACATAAAGCATTAGTTAGCCTGCATTTTTGAGAACTTCAGCTCTGAATGTTATTGGCTTACTTTTATTGTTTGCATGATTAGTTTCTTTTTCTGCATGTTGGGTGTTTTACAGTCTTCTTTTCAATAGGTTCAATTCATTTCTTTGTTTTCTGGTTACCTATAAGGAGACAAATCTTAAAGTTGTATATACGTTTGTAGTATACATACTTCGATAATAAATGTACTTTGATGCGGGAGTATTGTCCAACACAGAGAATGCTGGAGGATCTCAGCAGATCAGGCAACATCTGTGAGAGGAATAAACAAGTCAACGTTTTGGACTGAGACCCTTCATCAGGATGTGGAAGCTTTGGAAAGGGTGCAGAAGAGGATTACTTGGATGCTGTCTGGATTATAAGGAGAGGTTGAACACACTTGGGTTGTTTATTTTTCTCTCTGGAGCATCAGAAGCTGAAGGGAGACTTCAGTGATGTTTATGGAATTATTAGAGGGTTTAGAGACAGAATCTTTTTCCCTAGATAGAAACATGAAACACTAAAGGACAGGTATTTAAAGTGAGAGGGAGAAAGTTTAGAGAAGATGTGCACAGCAAGTTCTTCTTACAATGCCAAGAATGGAAGAGGAATCATATAGCAGCATTGAAGAGGCATTTAGACAGACACATGAAAAGGGAGACATAAACCAGGATTGCCTATACCATATGACACGGCACATGATGACGATGATGACTCTTCTGTGTTCTCTGATCATACACTCCTCTGAGTGCTCCAGTTTCCTCCCATATTCCAAAGATGTACAGATTAAGGTTAGTGAGTTGTAGGCATGCTATGTTGGTGCCTCACAGGCTATCCCCAGCACATCCTCAGACTGTGTTGGTCATTAACGCAAATGACACATTTCACTAACGAGAGAATCTGAAGATGCTAGAAATCCAAGCAGCATACACAAAATGCTGGAGGAACTCAACAGGCCAGGCAGCATCTATGGAAAAAAAGTACAGCCACCATTTCGGTCCTGCCGAAGAGTCTTGGCCCGAAACATCGACTGTACTCTCTTCCATAGATGCTGCCTGGCCTGCTGAGTTCCTCCAGCATTTTGTGTGTATGACACACTTCACTCTGTGTTTCGATGTTTTAATATACACGTGACAAATAAAGCTCATCTTTAAATCTTTCTGTGGGCAAAGAATCGGTGAAATATCAAGACTTCTCCGGATGAAGATGGATCAACTTGGACCCTCGACAGATCTGCTTCAGTGTCTCAGAGCTACACCATTCATGAGTCTTGCACTACTTCATGCAAAACACATGACCTGAGAGTTGTCCATCACCAGACATCACTGTACAGCCTCAGATGTCTGTGTAGCTAGGCACTGAACACCCATAATAAATACTGGTTTCCCATGGCATTTAGAAGAATCAAGGGGAATCTCATTGAAACATACTAAATATTGAAAGACCTGGATAGAATGGATGTGGAGATGATGTTGCCAATAGTGGGGGAGACTAGGACAAGAGGCCACAGCCTCAGAATAGAAGGATGTCCCTTTAGAACAGAGATGAAGAGGAATTTCTTCAACCAGAGGGTGGTGAATCTGTGGAATTCATTGCTACAGACAGCAGTCATTGGGTATGTTTAAGTTCAACGTTCAAAGTAAACTTATTATCAAAGTACTTATATGTCACGAGATAATAGTACCCTGAGTTCACTTTCTTGCAGGCATTCATAGTAGGTCAAAGAAACACAGAAGAATCAATGAAAAACCACACATGGCTGATGAACAAGTGATAGCAAAAGACAAATTGTGCTAATACAAAAAACAAAAAAATATATAGATAGACAGAGATAAATAAATAAATAGATAGCTAGATGGATAGCTGAATGGATAGATAGATAGGTAGATTGGAAGGTTCTTGATCAGTAAGGGCGTCAAAGGTTACAGGGAGAAGGCAGGAGAATGGGGTTCAGAAGGAAAATAAATCAGCCTGTTCAAATGACAAGCAGATTCGATGGGACGAATGGTGGAATTCTGCTCCTATGTTTTATGGTCCAATGGTCTTGTGACAAAAGTCATTCATTCAGTCAGGAAAGCAAAGAACTGCCCAAGGAAAATGTCACACTGTGTACGTTTGTGCATGAAACCATCCAACCAAATGATAGCAGAGCAACACATACAAATGCTAGAGGAACTCAGCATGCCAGGCAGCACCTATGGAAACGAGTACAGTCGATATTTCAGGCCGAGACCCTTTAGCAGGACTCTCTCGTTTGTAAATGAAAGCAGAAGCATCTTTCTTCAAGACATCAGGACCTCGCCATTGCGTGAAAACGCAGCATTGCTCTCGGTCAGATTTCAGCAATGAAAGGGAATCAAAGTCTGAATGAAAGGGTACAAAGCCATTCAGCTCAGCTGGTCTGTGCCAGCTCTTTGGTAGAGCAATTCAAAACTGACCCCAGTGACCAACTCTCCCTCCAGCTCAGGTTCCAAGCTCACCAAGGAGATGCACTGGCTTTCTTCTGAACTCTCCCCAGGGTTCTTACATCATCAAGGAGGAGCCCACTATCCTTGGGCAGAGATCCTTTTTCTCTACCGCTGCACAGCAGGTTAAAGCTGACAACCAGTAGCCCCAATGCACAGCGTTAGGGGAGTGAGTGGTGGGAGGGTGGAGATGAAACACAAGCAGCTTTAAACCTGCAGCCATACTCACAATCACTTTTTACTATGCATCCAAGCTAATTTTGGTTTCTTGTTTAAAAAAAAGTTTCTAAATAATCTCCCGAAGATCCAGGTGAGAATAAACATTTGACTGGTATCTGCATTTCCACACATGACAGCATTAGCGATGTCGAGCAGCTGTGACAAGGACAGCTGCATCGGAGGCAGCTCACCATGGCATTCAGCTACAGCAGCTGCTCTCCATTAACAGTGCATTAAACAGAGTGAGGCAGGACATCAGGCAGCCGCTCCCCTCAATGCAAAGTACCAGCTCGGAAGACAATTCCTGTTCTCCTGTCACATCTGAGCCACTAGCAGCAGTTGCTTAGATGAAATCCCAGCACAATCCTCATTGATTTGATTTGATGCAAAAGATGTATTTCACTGTATGTTTCAATGTACATGACAAATAAAGCTTACCTTTCATCTTTAAAAATACTTCACATTCGACTTTTTTTGAAAAAACTTTAGATTGATCTTCCTACATGAAACAGTAGAGCACAGTATAGGTCCTTCGGTTCATAACGTTGTGCCAACACTCAAATCTACTCCAATAACAACCTAACCTTTCTCTCGCACATAGCCAACCGTTTTTTTCATCCATGTATGAGTTTCTTAAATGTCCCTAATGTATTTGCCTTTACCACCACCCCTGGCAGTACGTTCCATGCACTTGAACACTCTCTGTTCAACTGCATAGATGCTGCCTGACTTGTGGAATTCTTTCAGTTTTTTCTGTGTTGCTCCAGATTCCAGCATCTACAGTCTCTTGTGCTTTCTACTTATTTGAGAAGCTCTTGCCATGTATCTGTGACTAGTACAACTAGAATACAAACTCCGACAAATTCAAAGTGGCACTAAACTATTCAGTGCTGAAGTGTCAATAGAAAATAATGGAACACTGTTTACTGACTGGCTCTGAAGGCCAGTAAACTCCACCCTCTTCTTTCATCAACAGCCTGGGAGATCCTTGCTTTGGCAGGCAGCCAGGGAGAAAACAAACCCAAGTTGGGTTACCATGGTAGTGTAGCGGTCAGCATGAGGCTATTACAGCTTGCAGCCTCAGTCTTCAGAGTTCAATTCCAGCACCATCTGTAAGGAGTTTGTATGTTCTGCTGTAACCACGTGTGTTTCCTCCAGGTGCTCCAGTTTCCCCCCACAGTCCAAAAACATACCGTTTAATAGGTTAATCAGTCATTGTAAATTGTCCTGTGATTAGGCTAGGCTTAAATAAGTGGGCTGCAGGGCAGTGCAGCTTGGCGCCGTATGTCTAATTAAATAAATTAACTAAATAAGTAAATAGATTGAGGACAGTGTTGCCCAACTCAGTCACCTCGCATCTGACAGATTATAAATTGGCCTTGCTCTCTGTCACAAACGTATTGCAATAATATGAATTATTTTTCATCAAAATGCTATGATTTAAATGGGTTTATTGCAAATGGCAGGAGGAGAAAACACTTCAGAACAATTAACATATTTGTTACTAACACTGTGCAGGGTACATTTGAACCAGAGGCTCCTTTACTGTTATTAGGCTTTTAGGTGAGATTACTCACTGATTATATGATCATAATGAATACAACCACCAACTGTAGACATTACTATGAAGCTCTAATCGCTGCAGATATTCCTATTTTGGCATTGACTTACTTTCATTAGTGAGTGTGTTAGCATCATCAATTTTCCCCAGTCTGAAACATAAGTGATATTCAGCATCAGAATCTGAACCATGTCTCACAATAAGAATCAGGTTTATTATCACTAACAGGTTCAGAAACAGTTATTACTCTTCAAACATCAGGCTCCTGAACCAGTGTGGATAACTTCACTCACCCCAACACTGAACCGATTCAGAGCAACAGACACAAAATGCTGGAGGAACTCAGCAGGCCAGGCAGCATCGATGGAAAAGCATCTGCAGATTTTCTTGTTTGTGACTGAACTGATTCCACAACCTATGGACTCAAGGACTCTACAACTCATGTTTCTCAATATTTATTGTTCATCTATTTATTATCATTATTTAGTTTTATTCTTTTTTGTTTGTATTTTCAATCTCATTGCTATGGTCGGAGGTTCCCACCTGCTTCAAAAGGGCAACAGTTATTCTAGTGCCCAAGACAAGTAGTGTGAGCTGCCTTAATGACTATTATCCAGTAGCACTCACAACTACAGTGATGAAATGCTTTGAGAGGTTGGTCATGGCTAGAATGAACTTCTGCCTCAGCAAGGACCTGGACCCACTGCAATTTGCCTATTGCCACAACAGACCTACGGTAGATGCAATCTCAATGGCTCTTCACATGGCCTTGGATCACCTGGACAATACAAACACATGTCAGGATGTTGATTGTCTCATAAATCCTGATCAATAGGCTACAGAACCTGGACCTCTGCAATTGGATCTTCAACTTCATAACCAGAAGACCACAATCTGTGCAGATTGGAAAGCACATCTATAAATTTGCTGATGATACAACCATTATTGTTCGAATCTCAGATGGAGATGAGAGGGCATACAGGAGCAAGATATACCAACTGAGTGGTGTACCAGTTATAACCTTGCATTCAATGTCAGTAAGACCAAAGAGCTGATGATGGACTTCAGGAAGGGTAGGATGAGGGAACAAGAACCAAATCCTCATAGAGGGATCAGAAGTAGAGAGAGTGAGCAATTTCAAGTTCCTGGGTGTCAAGATCTCTGAGGATCTAACCTAGTCCCAACATATTGAGTCCCAGCAATTTTATGTGTGTTGCTTGAAATTCCAGCATCTGCAGATTTCCTCGTGTTTGCATCCCAACATATTGACGAAGCTATAAAGAAGGCAAGGCAGTGGCTATATTTCATTAGAAGCTTGAGGAGATTTGGTTTGTCACCTTAAACACTCAAAAACTTCTACAAATGTACCATGGAGAGCATTCTGACAGGCTGTATCACTTCCTGGTATGGGGGTGGGGGGAGCAGGAGGGGGTGCTACTGCACAGGATTGAAAGAAGCTACAGAAAGTTGTAAAATTAGTCAGCTCCATCTTGGGGGCTAGCTTCTGTAGTTACCAAAACATCTTCATGAAGCGGTGCCTCAGAAAGGTGACATCCATCATTTATGGCCCCCATCACCAAGGGCATGGCCTCTGCTCATTGTTACCATCAGGGAGGAGGTACAGAAGCCTGAAGGCACACACTCAATAATTCAGGAACAGCTTCTTCCCCTCTGACATCTGATTCCCAAATAGAAATGAACCACTGAATACTACCTTACTTTTTATAATTTCTGTTTTTGCACTATTTTTAATATTTACTGTAATTGATGTACTTATTTATTTTTTCTATGTTATAATAGGTTGCATTGTACTGCTGCCACTAAGTTAACAAATTTCACAACATATGCCAGTGATAATAAAGCTGATTCTGATTCCATTTGCACAATCTGTTGTCTTTTGCACATTGTTTGTTTGTCTTTGTTCATGTGCAGCTTTTCAGTGATTCTATTGTGTTTCTTTGTATTTACTGTGAATGCCCACAAGAAAATTAATCTCAGGAGAATAGTTCTACTTTGAAATTTGATGTTTTGTGACAGCAGGCCAGTACAATACAAAACAAATTACTATAAGTTACAATAAGAAATATATTAAAAATAAATAGATAATGCAAATTGTGAGGTAGTGTTCATGGGTTATTGATCCATTCATAAATCTGATGGTGGAGGGGAAGAAGCTGTTCTTCAAACTTTGAGTGTGTGTCTTCAGACTCCTGTACTCCCTCTTTGACGGTAGTGATGACAAGAGGGCATTGTTCTGGGTGGGGAGGGGCCTTATTGATGGATGCCACCTTTTCGAGGTGTCTACTTTTGAAGGTGTCCTCGATGCTGGGGAGACGAGTAGCCACGATGGAGCTGGCTGAGTTTGTAACCCTGCCCAGCTTTTGCAATCCTGTGCGGTGGCCCCTCGACACCAGAATGTAATACAACCAGGCATAATGCTCTCCACAGCTGTACAAACTTGCTTGTTTTTAATGACATACCAAATCTCCTTAAACTCCTAATGAAATAGAGCCACTGGCATGCCTTCTTTGTATTTACTGTACATCAGTATGTTGGGCCCAGGATAGATCTTCAGAGATGCTGACACTCAGAAACTTGAAGCTGCTCAATCTTTCTATGGATGACCCCTCAATGAGGTATCCAGCTTCCAAACCGACAGTATTATAGTATTAAGTAGCTTTTCCAGCAAAGCAATAAATGAAATTATTGTGGGAAAACTGCCCAATACACTAGTAAATAAATGCCACCAAAAAGCTGACCATTGTGGGTGTCCATCAGCCCACAATGGCAGCTCACCCCAGCACATCCTTGTGTTGGTTGCAATACAAACAACTCATTTCACTGTATATTTGAATGAACATGGGGCAGCACCATAGCGTTGTTGGCACAACGCTATTGCAGCACCAGTGACCCAGGTTCAGTTTTGAGCATCTTATCTAAGAAAAGATGTGCAGGCACAGGAGAGCGTCCAGGGGATGCTCACGAGAATGATCCCAGCAATGAAAGGGTTAAAATATGAGAAGTGTTTGATGGCTCTGTACCTGCACTTGCTGCAGTTTAGAAGAATGGGGAGGGGATATCATTGAAACCTATCAAATATTGAAAGGCCTGGATAGGCCTAGATAAACTGGATGTGGAGGGGAGTTTAGGACCAGAGGACACAGCCTCAGAATAGAATGATGTTACATTTGAACAAAGATGAGGAGGAATTTCTTTAGCCAGAGGAAGGTGAATCTGTAGAATTCATTGCCACAGATGGATGTGGAGACAAAGTCATTGGGTACACTTAAAGCGGATGTTGATGGGTTCTTGACTAGTCAGGGTGTCAAAGGTTATGGGGAGAAGGTAGGAAAATGGGGTCAAAAGGGATAATTAAATCAGCCATGATGGAATGGTGGAGCAGATATGATGGACTGAGTGGCCTAATTCTGCTCCTGTTTTATGGTTTCTCCTACCCATTGTACCTAATACTATGGTAAAGCACTTTCTAGTCTGATCAGCAGCTGACCACGTTATTGAGGAATGACACCACATTCACGTTCTGTTAGAACAAGCCCCACTAGTAATGCAACCACCAATCTATTTATTTCCATCCGTATCATCAAATGACAGAATAAACCTTCAGCAATAATCTGCATTCAGTAAATGTCCTTCCATTGCCTTTCTTCATGCCCTGGCATTTATTACCAATATTAATCAAAGTGCTCCACAATATCTGATGAATTCTTGTGGCATGTTGCCTTAAAAGTATCATACCATTACTCCTAACAACATCCTTAATGAATGATCAATCTGTGTCCTTGAATAAAACTCATCAACACACTGAACCTCCCACTGAGTACAAGTCTGTCTTCCTATAACCAAAGTATGAAAATAATCTTGCTGCTTTTTTTCATGTTATTGACCTCACAAAGCAGAATAATTTATTTATAGAGCTATCCTGATCAGCAGACGGGGCTTTGTTTTAAAATTCTATTCAATACCAATGACATTACTAATGCATCCTAAACCTAAAGAACATAAATTATGGTAATTATACCTGACCTCAAACCTTATTGACGAGTCTATGCAACACACACAAAATGCTGGAGGAACTCAGCAGGCTAGGCAGCATCTATGGAAAAGAGTACAGTCAACATTTTGGGCCTTTTTTTCTCTAGTCCTGCCGAAGGATCTTGGCCCGAAATGTTGACTGTACTTTTTTTTTCCATAGATGCTGCCTGGCCTGCTGAGTTCCTCCAGCATTTTGTGTGTGTTGCTTTGGATTTCCAGCATCTGTACATTTTCTCGTTTGTGATTAACAAGTCTGTGGTTAGGTTTGCTATACCTTAATAATAAATTACCTCTGTTCGTTTCGTCACTGTTTCAGCTGGAAAGCATTGAACAGAAAACATGCATTACTCCTGAAGTAATTTTAATAGGTGGTTGGGAAAACTCTACCGGTAGAGGGTTGGTTCAGAAAAACAATGGTTATTCTTTGATCTCGTAAACAAGCTGGGCATTGGATCAGATCCAATGCCTTTTGAAGCTTTTACATGAAGACACACAGCAAAGATAAAACAACTTGCATAGGCCAAAGAGAGTTGATTTACGACAAGATTTGTAAATTGTGTAGGGGATGGAATTCATCGCAAATCCTACTGAAGTAGTTGACAGGGTTTATGACCCCAATCATCGACAACCAACTGAGGTAACGGTCAGGCAGAAAAATGAACGAAATAAACTTAAACTGGTTACAGTAGTCTGCTCTCCTTACCAACACAGTAGCATGCCAATTAGCGCAACATTTTACAATGCCAGCAATCACAGATCAGGATTCAATTCCACTGCAATCTATAAAGAGTTTGTATGCTCTCTCCATAACTTTACGGGTTCCTCTCACATTCCAAAGACATATGGGTTATGGCAGGGGTCCCCAACCCTCTGTGCACCGCGGACCGGTTTAATATTGACAATATTCTTGCGGACCGGCCAACTGGGGGGTGGGGTGTTCAAGCAACACACATCAAAGTTGCTGGTGAACGCAGCAGACCAGGCAGCATCTCTAGGAAGAGGTACAGTCAACGTTTCGGGCTGACACCCTTTGTCAGGACTAACTGAAAGAAAAGCTAGTAAGAGATTTGAAAGTGGGGGGGGGGTGTTCAAGTAGGGTTAAACTCACCTCAACATGTCTTTTACAGTTAAGGTTGCCAACTTTCTCACTCCCAAATAAGGGACAAAAGTAGCAGTCAAATCCCGGGACACTTTACCCCAGGAAAGACCACCATGACCATGAACCCTTGCGTGTGCACCTGTGTGCACATGCGCGTACGTGCCGACTCCTCCCCCCCCCCACAAATCCATTTTGCCTTAAACTTCCCGACTACACTGTACATACATTATTTCTACTTTATATAGGCTATGTATTTATCATATAATTCCTGCTTTTACTATATATTAGTGTTATTTTTGGTTTTATGTGTTATTTGGTATGATTTGTTAGGTTATTTTTTGGGTCTGGGAACACTCAAAAATTTTTCCTATATAAATTAATGGTAATTGCTTCTTCACTTCACGCCATCTCCGCACGAAAGGTTTCATAGGAACGTTCTACCTTAGCGGGGGAAATATGGGACAAGAGCAGTCCCATATGGGACAAACCAATTTAGCCCAATATACGGAATGTCCCAGCAATACGGGACAGTTGGCAACCTTGTGTTCAAGTTCAACAGTGCATGACAGGGAATGAGGAAAGCTGCAGCTCACTCGTATCATTTCCTTGCAGCCCAGTAGCACATGCTTTGCGGCCCAGTACCAGTCCGCAGCCCGGTGGTTGGGGACCACTGGGTTAAGGTTAGTGAATTATGGTCATGCTATGTTGGTGCCGGAAGCATGGTGACACTTGCGGGTTGCCTAGCACAATCCTCACTGATTTGATTTGATGCAAATTACGCTTTTACTGGTGTGTTACAGAGCCGAGTATCATGGGTAGATGCAAGCATTGTCGATATCCTATGTTGGCACTGGAATGTGTGCAAACACTTGCGGGCTGCCCCTAGTACACCCTTGTTTCTGTTGGTTGTTAACACAAACAGCTATTTCACTGTATGTTTCGATGTACACGTGACATTTATGGAATTTGTGGAAATTGTTGCCACATGCAGCTGTGAAGGCCAGGTCATTGGGCGTACTTAAGACAGAGATTGATAGGTTCTTGATTGGACACCGCATCAAAAGTTACGGGGAGAAGGCTGGGAAGTGGGACTGAGGAGGAGATAGAAAAATAAGATCAGCCATGATTGAATGGTGGGAGCAGACTCGATGACCCTTTTGGCCTAATTCTGCTCCTATGTCTTATGGTCTTATGAGAAATAAACTTGAATCTTGAAATGTTTCATCTATGAATGTACATGTGGTAGACATACCTTACCTTTATCATTTTTATATCTAACAAGCCACTTAGTACATTTCAGTACAACCATATGACATCATTTCATACATTGCACCATCACATTTCACACTTGCAGAAAAACACGGACTACAGATAGAGGTGAAGTCACCATAATCAGTTTCCATCACCAGAACATATTATTTTGGAAAATATTTGTCAGTGAGACAGATACAGTATTCCAAAACAATTATCAGCCCTACCAAAATTTTAGTAACTCCCAAGGTAGTGAAACACTTCCAGTTCAATAGCGCTGAACATCTTAGCTAGCACAGCCTCAGAATAGAAGGACGTCTTTTTAGAACAGGGATAAGGGGGAATTTCTTTAGCTATATATTGGTGAATATGGAATTTGTTGTAGATGGCTATGGAGACCAAGTCATTGGATATATTTAAAGCAGAGGCTGATGGGTTCCTGTTTAGTAAGGGTGTCAATGGTTCTGGGCAGACGGCCGGAGAATGGGGTAGAGAGGAATAATAAATCTACCATGATAGAAATGGCAGAGCAGACTCGATGGACTGAGTGGCCTAATTCTACTCCTATGTCTTAAGTCAGTATCTCTGCAAATTCAGAGACCATTTGGAGTGCTAAGAGGGAACACCACCAGCCAGCACTCTCCTTCCAAGCCTTACACCATCCCTAATGAGGAAATATAATCAACAGTCCTTTCACCGTTGCTGGATAAAACCCCTAGCAGAGTTGTGGGAGCATCTTCAATAGAAGGAAGGCAGCGATCACCGCCTCCTTCTCAAGGGTGATAAGGGACAATAATATTGGCATTGTCAATCACCCTCACATCCCATGAAATGAAATGCTTTTCAAAGTTTGAAGTCCTAAGTCTTTCCACCTTATTCTTACAAAGCATCTGTTTCTGATCCTAAATGCCTTCCTTGGTCGGAATAAACCCTAAAACATAGGAGAAGAATTAGGCTATTCGGCCCATCAAGTCTGCAATGTCCACGATAGAGCTTGGCCTCCCATTTTAATTTGACTTCTCATTCCTATTCCGACATATCGGCCTATGGCTTCCTCTACTACCATGATGACTGTCTCAGTTTGGAGGAGCAACACCTCTTATTCTGTCTGGGTAGTGGCCTCTGACCTGATAGCATGAGCTTCAATTTCCCTAATGTCTGTAAATTTCTCCCTCTCCCACTTATCTATTTTTTTCATTCCTCATTCAAACTTCCCCTTACTCCTCCTCTCCTCACCTGCCCATCACCTCCCTCAGGTGCCCCACCTCCTTCCTTTTCTCCCATGGTCCATTCTCCTCTCCGATCAGATTCTTCTTCTTCAGTCCTTTAACTCTTCCACCCATCACCTCCCAGCTTCTCACTTCATTCCCCTCCTCACCTACCACCTTCCCCCTCACCTGGCTTCACCCATCACCTTCCAGCTTGAACTCTTTCCCCTCCTCCACCTTCTCATTCTGGTTTCTTCCCCCTTCCTTTCCTTAATTCATGGACAGTTGTGTGGAAATTGACTCTCTACAGCTTAATGCACCACGTTCTCAGACAATTAGTTTCACCTTTCAATGGTCGTGGGAAAAGGACTGATGTTAGCTCAACACTCACAAAATGCTGGAGGAACTCAACAGTTCAGGCAGCATTCTATGGATAGGAATAAACAGTCAACATTTCAGGCTGAAACCCTTCATCAGGACTGGCAAAGAAAGGTCAGGAAGCCAGAAAAAGTAGTTAGGTAGAGAGGAAGCAGTAAAAGCTGGCAGGGAATAGATGAAACCTGTCACTTTATTCCACTAACAGGAAGCCTGTAACTTTAAAACTATCATCTCCTTTAAGATAAACACAAGAGATTCTGCAGATGCTTGAAATCCAGAGTCACACACACAGCCTAGTGTGTAGGGGTGGCACCATTGCGTAATGGTTAGCACAATTCTTCAGAGTACCAGGAATCCGGGTTCAATTCCTGCTGCTATCTATAAGAAGTATGTACATTCTCCCTCTGACTGCATGGGTTTCCTCCAGGTGCTCCAGTTTCCAAAGATATACTGATTATTAGGTTAATTAGTCATTGTAAATTGTTACTTGATTAGATTAAGGTTAAATCAGAGGCTGCTGGTTGATGCAATCAAAAGCCTGGAAGGGCCTATTCTGCACTGTACATCAATAAATATTTTTTCAAAAATGCTGAAGAAACTCAGCATGTCAGGCAGCATCTATGATAGGAAATTAGCAGTCAATGTTTCAAGCCAAAACCCTTTAGCAGTCTTGGAAAGGAAAGGGGCAAAAAAAAAATGAGCTCACTGTTTGGTTCTAGGGAACATTTACCAATGTGGGGGGCAATGTTGCTTGCCTTGGCTTTCCTATAGGCTCCTTGTGTAAAAAAATTCAGAATCCAAGTTCACTAAGAAATGTTCTACAAATATTCACAAACAGAAGACTGGAAAAATATTCTCCTATTCTGGGTAACTCCTCAGTCAGACACTCAACATATAAGAGACCGAAAACTGAAGAATTTTATTGGCATAATTTTTATTAAACCAGGCCAATTTACTGATAAATGTTTTACAAGTATGTATCAACAGAAGATTCTGAGTAACTTATTCAGACATTGAATAAGCAATTGAAGCATTCTATTGGCATATTTTATTAAGCCTGGGCCAATATCACATTTCAAAATTGATCAATTGAAACTGGATTCAATAAGTTAATACTTCATGGCAAATACAAGTTCAGAAAAAGACTAATGTGATCAACAATGAAAATATGATTTAAAAAATGATCAATATACATCAGTATAATCCTTCTTTTCTATTAAGGTATTTTTCATTTGCTCTAGATAGAATTTGAATAAAAGTAATTAAAAATTCATTGCTGCCCATATTTGCAGCAATGTCTTCTGTGTCTTCTTTTGAAGTTAGTGGCTTCCAAGAGATTTTTGATAATTATTGTGAATTACAGAGTGACAGTCCCTAACCTACTGGGAACTAAAGTGAGAGATAACACACTTCCACATCCTGAACATCTCACCTCCTTCTCCTGTGTGGATTTGTCCTGTCTGATTTATTCCGAAGACATTAGGAAAATAGAGCATCCAGTTGCCTCAAAAAATACAGCTGAGCATTGCTGCAAAAAAAGATGGCCTGACAATTCTCAACTTAGTGAGCAATTAAGACCTGGGCTTCTCCAAAATTTAAAGACAGCTTGAGCACATTTGGGGGGCTCTGTAGCAAGTCTGGCTTTGTTCATTCAATTTTCCAAGTAGTTTGACTTTGCTTTATTTTAAATTAATAAAGCATTGTATCAAGTCCCACAAGGTGACATATAATTACTTTCCAATTAAAAAGATTCAACTCTGCAGTAATCATCCATTAAAAATGGATTCACATTAACCTTTGTGCAAACAAATATATGCTATAGCTCATTTCATTACTGCAGACGGTACACATGAAATATTAATCACTAGAATTGCCAACAATGCGACACATTCAAGCAACTACTGGCTTCCACCAAAGTTTCATTACAAACCATAAGACACAGGAGCAGAGTTAGGCTATTTGGCCCATTGAGTCTGCTCTGCTATACCATCAAAGCTGATTTATTATCCCTCTCAACCCCATTCTCCTACCTTCTGCCCGTAACCTTTGATGCTGTACTAAATAAGAACCTATCAACCTCCGCTTTAAATATACCTAATGACTTGGCCTCCACAGTCGCCCGTGGCGATGAATTCCACAAATTCACCTCCCTCTGGCTAAAGAGAAGCAGATGTGTCAAGTAATTGCACACAGTTGTGAGAATAGGAGGGCAGTGCTCCTGGGAGATGGGCTAAAGAATGGCAAGTGGATTTCAACTTAGATACTGTAACTGTGAGGTGATGATTTTGGGCAGTCAAACCAGGTAGGACATATACAGTGAATGACAATACATGGATGTGTGTTGTGAATAGAGAAACCTGGGAGTAAAAGTGTACGGGTTACAAGTAGACAGGGTGGTGAAGAAGGTGTTCAGCATTCTGGCCTTCATCAGTCAGGGCATCAAGTTTAGCAGTGATGATATTGCGTCATAGTTGAAGCCGCACTGGGGATATTGGTCGCATTGATCTAGGAAAGACATTGCTAAGAACTGAGAGGGAGCAGAAGAGATTTACAAGGATGCTGCCTGCACTGCAGAGTCGGAGTCATGGGGACAGATTGGCTGCACTGGATCTTTACTCCCTGGGGTGCAGGAGAATGAGGGGTAGGAGACTACCTAGAAGGAAAATGAGGTTTTGCTCCTCCACCCTGGGAGTGGCCTCATTGTGGCAGAAGAAAAGGCCATGGACCAACATGTCGGAATGGGAATTAAAATCGTTGGCCATCAGGAAATTCTGCTTTTGGCAGAAGGAGCGGAGGTGCTCACCAAAGCGGTGCCCCAATTAACAGCGGGTTTCACCAATGGAGAGGAGGCTGCACTGGGAGCATCGAATACAGAGGATGACGCCAACAGGTTCACCAAGTTTATTATTTTTGTTACGACTTTCTATTCAAGGAGTAGAGAACCACATCCTTTTTCACCACAATGACAGAAATGTGGCGGATTCTTTTCTATAGTTGCCACTTACGTTAGGCCATAAAATTATTATTTTTGAAGGCTCTGATCCCAACAGGCTTTAAATAATGAAAAAGCATTCTATTCAAATAAATGCAATTAGTCCTGATCTGTAGATCACAATAGTGGAGCCCAACATTGAAACAATCTGTTAACATGCCTCAGTGTAAACTTTCATTGAGAAATCCATATTCTTAATGACATGAGGCAAAGAAAGGCTCAATTTCATTCAATTAAATACATCAAAGAGAGAAAGATTAGCTTTATTTCTCACATGTACATTGGAACACAGTGAAATGCATCTCTTGCATTAAATCAAATCGGCAAAGATAGATTGTCTTGGGGCAGCTCACAAGTATTGCCACCAACGTTCCCTCTAATGTTTTTGTTTACAGTTGCGTGGAACAACCATTACTCCAGCAGGAATTATTATTTATTTTATTTTTTTTAAAAACACAGTCTGAAAACTGCATTGAACTTAAAATTTATTTTAGTAATGTGCATACTACGACTATTTAGAATGATAATTGAAAAATCACACACTTTTGATTTTATTTCTTAATTGAAGGGTACAGTCGGCCCTCCTTATCCGTGGGTTCAGCATGTGTGGGTTCAACCAACTGCGGATTGAGAAAACCCGGAAGTTTTCTCTCCAGCACTCGCTGTTTGAGCATGTACAGACTTTTTTTTCTTGTCATTATTCCCTGAACAATACAGTATAACAACTATTTACATAGCATTTACATTGTATTAGATATTATAAGTAATCTAGAGATGATTTAAAGTATACGGGAGGATGTGTGTAGGTAAGAGATCTCTTACTAGCTCTTCTTTCAGTTAGTCCTGACGAAGGATCTCAGCCCAAAACGTCGACTGTACCTCTTCCTAGAGATGCTGCCTGGCCTGCTGCGTTCACCAGCAACTTTGATGTGTGTTGCTTGAATTTCCAGCATCTGCAGATTTCCTCGTGTTAAGGTTTCCTATGGTTGTTATAGCCAGGAGAGGTAATGGGGTTAATCTTCCACTACCTATTAAATGCTCTCAATGGCATACACCTCAAATAGTCTCTGACAACAAAGTCCAACTCCTGGCCTTCATGTGTGGCTTAGCTGCTAAGCGCAGCAAAGCCACTTCCATTGACAGGAGAAGGGGCAAAAGTGAGTTACTAGCACCTTAGAATCAGTCATTTTGGGCAGATAGGGTTTGTGAGCTGTGGTTGGCAGTTCATCTAAGAGAAGGAAAATTCTGATCTTTAACTTCTGCTGCTTTGTGGCTATACCAACTCACAGGGGAGGCTTCAGGTGAAAACCTTGAGGAAAATTCCGGAGCTGGAGTCTCTAAGGCAGTCCCACATTGAGTTCAATGTTGATTGGCAATTCCTGCGACATCGCTGGTGCCAAACTGTATTGGTCTCTGCCATTACTTTAGATTCATCAACTATGTTGAGGGGAGGGGGCCCTACTATAAGGGCAACAGCTTGCTCTCTATGTCATATTGCCCTGGCTTGCATAGCACGTAGACAGCTGGGATGCAACATCCATGGTTGACCTCGACCAATGGAAGGCCTCATAAGAAGAACAAGAGGTGGCATGGCAATACAGCAGTTAGGTAGCGCTATTGCAGCGCCATCAATTTCCACTGCAGTCCATAAGGAGCTTTTACATTCTCCCTGTGACCATGTGGTTTCCTCTGGGTGCTCCGGTCTCCTCCCACATCCAAAAGACATAAAAGTTAGTCGGTTAATTTGTCACACCGGAGTAATTGGGCAGCGCGGGCACATTTGGCCAAAAGAGTCTGTATGTCAAATAAAAAAATAAAATGAACTATATTGTAGAGGATTCTAGAAATAGGCTACTACTACTACTATGTCGACTCAGACCTAGGGGGCCGGCGTCAGGCACGATGACAGACTCTCCACTTCTCCCTCTCCCTCATCAGTGTGTTCAGTTCATCTACATTAGCCGTGCCGCTGTCTTCTAGGAGTGTGTTGACCATAGTCTGGGGAGGGCGCCCAGGGTTCATCCTCCCGTGCTTGGGCTCCCATATGATGACTAGGCTGGCAGGTAGCTCGGGGTGGCATAGACAGTGCCCCGCTAGTTGCAGTCTTCTCGCCTCGATTTTAGTGGAGAGCATCGGTGGGTTGTTACACAGTTCAACGTTCGTCATGTGCTGTTGCCAACTCACATCAAGAGCCATCCGGAGCATTCGTGTATAGCAACCATCTGGAGACTTTCGCATAGTCTTGGTGAGTGTCCACGTCTCGCATCCGTATGTGAGAATGGACTCTATGACTGCTATGAAAATCCTCTTTTTAAGCCCTCTGGTCAGGTTTGACTTCCAGATTTCCTTCATGTCGTTCATAGCCTTCCACGCCAGCGCCTTCCGTATCTTTATGTCCTTCTCCGATCTCATCATTCTTGACCCGAGGTTCTTGTAAGTCAAAGACTTTCTTAATGGTATCATTCTCTTCAGTCTTGAGAGTACCTTCGTCGCAGTTAAACGCCATGTACTCTGCCTTTTTAGCATTTAGGTGAAGTCCAACTTTATTGCATTCTATTTCCACTTTTGTCAGTAGCTGCTGTCAGAGAGCAGGACTATGTCATCTGCAAAATTGAGATCTGTGAGTGTAACTGGTCTGACCCTTTTGGTTCACCCTGGTTTTATGGTAAAACCAAGCTTGTCATGATCTTTGGTAGCTTGACGCAGAGCGCAATCAAGGACGATTATAAAGATGTAGGGTGCCAGAGAGTCTCCTTGCAGCACACCAGCTAGGAGCTCGAACACTGCTGTTTCTCCGTCTGGTGATACAACTTTCACCATGGTTTTGGTACAGCTGGACTCTATTGCTCTCAGTAGATGGTCTGGCACTCCGTAAGCTTTCAGGATCTTCAGCAATTTACCTCGGTGAATGGAGTCAAAAGCTTTGCGAAAATTGATTTAAGTAAGCACAGCTGGTAAGTTGTTCTTCTTGAGTTCCTCGATGATCCTACGGAGAGCAAGTATTTGCATTACTGTTGTGCGCTTCTGCCAAAAACCATACTGATTGAATCTTAGCTTAGGGTCAATGGCGGTGCGAATCCTGTTCAAGATCATCCCACTGTATAACTTTGCTAAGATGCAGGTCAAGCTGATACCACGGTAGTTATCTGTCCTTGTGAGGGATCCAGACTTGGGAACTGGGATAATGTTTGAGAGTGACCACTGTTCTGGTTTGTCACCTTTCATCAGTGCCGTATTACACATGTCCAGCAAGTCATCCAGGTCGCAGTTCTTCAGGACATCTGGTGGTACCCCATCTGGTCCAGCGCTCCTGCCCTGTTTGAGTGCATATTTGGCCTTCTTCAGTTCCTCAATGGTGAATGGGCCGTCATCGATGTCGACTTGCGTTAGTATTGTGGGTATGTCCTCTTCTTCTTCTGTGATCGCTAAACCATGTCAGGGCACGGTCCTCTGCTGTTATTTGACCTAATGGGGACATCTTCCGTCTACTGATCTCATTGACTAGGCGCCATGCTTCTCCATGCTGCATGTCTTCATTAGCAGCTTCTATCTCTCTAATCCTCTCAGCTAGTTCCCCTTCCTTCAGTCAGTCGTAGGTGGCAAAGAGATTCTTCTTTGCTGTCTTGAACTTGACTCTTAGCTCTTCTGTTTTGCTCCTTCTAAGTTCGGCATGACAAGCATTGACCACACTTCTTGCTGAGACGACATCAGGATGTTTCAAGATCCGACTCTTCTTGATTCGCTTCACAGTAGGCAAACTCTTTGTTGCATCTGTGTGTGCGTCTATGAGCCGTTGATAGCGGTCGGTGGCAGTCTCTTCCTCCCCCCTTTCCAGTGGGCCGAAGCAATTTCTCACCTCGTGTGTACTGGGTTTGAAGAACAGGTTGTGAGGAGAATGCCTTGCAGTCTATCTTCTCCTTGGGACCTGTGGCTTTGGGTTGCCGCAGGCTCAGTCACACTTGCATTGACACTACTGTGATCAGAACTGACCGAGTTGAAGGTGCTGTAGGCTTCTATGTTGATCACACAATTACGCCATTTTGTTCTTACAAGGATGTAATCGAGCTGTTTCCTGTAGATGGAGGCTCTGTTTTCATATATCCACAGTTTACCAGCTCGCTTCTTGAATTGTGTGTTGGCGGCAATGAGACTGTGTTCCTGGATGAACTCAACTCGATATTGTCCATTTCTGTTGGTAAAGTCTTGGTATGAGTATGGAACATCTTCCAGTCTGACCTGGGCATTAAAATCGCCAGGCACGGCCAGGAAGTTACGTGCCGGTACTGAATTGACAGCTTTGGGAAATTTACTGTAGAAGGCCTCCACGTCCTTCTCCTGCTGCAGTTGTGCAAGGAGTAACAGATGATGACAGAGGTCGCCAGGTATCCGTCAAATTCTGCAGTAAGGTTTCTGTCACTGACTGAGACTACGCCCCTCAGTGCCTCCTTCACCTTGCGGTTCAACATCAGCCCTACTCCACCTTGTGCTGACATCGTCGTCGGCTCTCTCCATGCGGACGAAGTGATAAGTTGCATCCCCTCTACCTCTGTGAACCTTATCTCTTCGTCAGGGTGTACATGACTGTGTTCTTGGATCCCCAGGATGGAGATCTCGTATCTGCTTGCCTGTGATGCCAACTCTGTGCATCGAGGCAAGAGGTGGATGGTGTTTGCGTTGAAGGTTGAGATGATCGTTTTTACCTTACAACGCAAAAGGGGCACAGTTCGCTCAGCCCTGTTATGAAATAGGCTCATAAACCTTTAATGCTGACTAAATTTTAAAAAGTGATATTAAATAGACTGTTATCCATTTATTAGTAACCTGAACAACCAGACTTCAAACAAGAACCACAGCTGCCCTGAAAGTCTGCATCAAAGTGTTGGCTTACCCACAAGTGATTCTTTCATGCACTGAACTCATTTGCAATTATTTATTTCTGCCAACTTTTATGTGGGTGACGGGTGAGGGAGCGAGGACAAGACACTGCAGCTTTTGTTCAGCTGATACTCTGTACTGATTTAATGTCCCACTAAGACCTCTGTTTCCTACTTGATCTTTTGAATTCACTGGAACTTGTTTTAATTTTGTTTTGATGCATTTTAGTTGTTTTTTCTTATTCCACGCTGATTTGCCCCCGTGCATATTGTTCATTATTTACTTTAGATGTATGATAAAGGCAGTGTCATTTTATGGACACCATCAATGTAGATCAATCTATGTAAATCAATCTAAGCTAACTTCTGTACTTATAGTTATTATCAGAATCAGGTTTAATATCACTTGCATATGTCAGGAAATTTGCTGTTTTGAGGCAGCAGCACATTACAATACATAATAACACACCACAATTAACAGTACACTGATAATGTCTCCTCGTATGGTGATAAAGCATTTGCAAATAAATTGCCAAGATCAGAGAACAACTCAATCCAATAATAATAATACACCTATAAATTACACTAAGTATATATAAAAATTAAATTAAATAAAAAGTGCAAAAAGAAAGCAAAAGTAGTGAGGTAGGGTTCATGAGTTCATCGTTTTTTCATTATTGCGTTCTTTATCTTATTGTGCTTTTTTTTAAATGCTGCTTCAGATCCAGAGGAGCAGTTCTTTTGTTTTCCTTTCCACTTGTGTTCTGGAAATGACATTAAACAAACTTGAATCAATCTTAAAAGGTGAGAAACTGCACTTCAGAAATTTAAGTTAACCCGGATGAACACAGCTCAGAACTCTGTGCCGTTCGTCTCCAGAACTCAAGTGTCCACTCTCAGTGGTGACAACACCAATGGGCTGCTCTAAACTTCCATTTAACTGAGCATAAATATTTTTTTAATTAGCTTTATTTGTCACAAGTACATCAAAAGTCAGAAATGGCTAATACCAGGGAGCATCATTTTAAGGAGTTTGGAGGAAAGTTTCGGGCAGTTGTCAGAGATATGCTTTTTATACACAGAGTGAAAAGTGCATGGAATGCCCTGCCATGGGTGCTGGTACAGTAAATACATTATGGGCATTTCAGAAACTATTAGATAAGCACATCAATGATAGAAAAATGGTGGGGGGGGACTATGTAGGAGGGAAGGGTTAGATTGATCTTAGAGTAGGTTAAAATGTCAGCATAACACAGTGGGCCAAAGGGCCTGTACTGTGCTGTAGTGTTCTTGCTTTAAAACATGCAGTGAAATGCATCATTTGCAATAACAGCCAACACAGTGTCTAAGGAAGTGTTGGGGGCAGCCCGCAAATGTCATTATGCTTCTGGTGCCAACATAGCCTGCACACAACTTGTATTTGAATGTGGGAAGAAACCAGGGAACTGACAGGAAACCCACTTGGTCACAAAGAAAACAAACAAAACCCTGTACAATAACAGTGAGAATTGAACACCGTTTGCTGGTGCTGTTGCACCACTGTGCTGGCCAAAATACTATCCCAATCTACTCGAGAACTACCTAACCATTATTGATAGTTAGCAAGTACAGTTGGTCCCCAGATTGTACAAGGGTTCTATTCTGGAGAACTGTCCATAAGCTTATTTATAATTGCTATGGAGACACAAGAGACTGTAAAATGTTGGAATCTGGAGTTGATGTTTTGGGTTGAGATCTTTCATCTTGGACCCATCCAGATCAGGGGCTCCCAACCTTTTTTATGCCATGGACCCCAACCATTAACTGAGGGATCCATGGACCCCAGGTTAGGAAACCCTGATCATCTATGAAGAGTTAAATGTCTCCCTCCCTCCGGAGATGCTACCTGACCCACTAGAGTTCCTCTAACACAGGGGTTCCCAACCAGGGGTCTACATGGGTATTGGTCCGTGGCATAAAAAATGTTGGGAACCCCTGGTCTAGCAGTTTGTCTTATTTTTGTTTCATTTCCTTCAATTCATTGGCTAAACACCCAAAGACTACCCATAATCAAACTAAACTATGTACGGTTATTAGAGAATACTAACAAACATGAAAAATGCCTTGAGAGAATTTGCCTCAGGTCAGATTTCTATAAGTCATGTCATCCTACACAGTAGTGTAGCGGTTAGCATAATACTTTATGGGACCAGCATACGTTTGGGGTTCAATTCCCACCGCTCCCTGTAAGGAGTTTATATGTTTTCCCCCTAACCGTGTGGGTTTCCTCCAGATGCTCCGGTTTCCTCCTATATTCCAAAAGTCATATGGGTTAGGGTCAGTAAGTTGTGGGTGTGCTATGGTGGTGCCAGAAGCATGGCAACACTTGCGGGTTGTCCCCACCTCCCAGTTCATCCTCAGACTGTGTCGGTCATTGACACAACTGAAGCATTTCTCTGATGTTCCGATGTACACATGACAAATAACCCAATCTAATCTTTGAACACAAGAAAGTCTGCAGATGCTGGAAATCCAAAGTAACACACACACAAAATGCTGGAGGAACTCAGCAGGCCAGGCAGCATCTATGGAAAAGAGTAAACAGTTGATGTTTTGGGCCGAGACCCTTCATCAGGACTAATCTTTGAGCCAGGGAGACAGACCCGTTTAATTGAAGGATATCAGAATAACAACAGCACAACTTTGTGATGAACAAACCAGCTGATTTGCTCCTTTGTACAGAGAGATTTCAAGAGCTAGGTAAGGACAGATGAATGTTGTGCACACTTTCTCCATGATATAATCCCCCCAGGCACAGCTCTTGAGGCGATTGTTTGCATTATGTATTAGTTTATCCAGAGTGGTCTGGTTTGATTAGCTGTAAAGAATGCTCAGGCTTACTTTGAGGCATTACTATCTCGAAGGCCAAGGCACAGCTTGAAAATGGTTACTCATCAAAAGGACTCAACGCAGCAGATGAGTAGCTGCAGGAAGAGTGGGGCGGTGAGCCAGCGTCATCACAGATAACAAAGGGTAAGCAAGCTGACTCTTGACTTACTGGAATGAACAGGTAACATTTCAGTCACAGTATGAACAGGTGATTCAGCACATAAATAAACTTCTAAGATCATTATGAAACAACATTTCAGTAAAAGCAGCCAAGTGGTCCCAATCCTAGAATTTTTGCCCTTTGATACTTCTGCAAACCCCTTTCAAAAACTCCACACAGGATGTCTCATATATACTTCATCAGGAATCGAGGAGATTTGGCATGTCACCAAAGGCTCCAGCAAATTTCTAGATACACTCTGGAGGACATTCTGACAGGTTGCATCACCGTCTGGTACAGAGGCTCCAACATGCAGGATCATAAGAAGTTGCAAAGGGTTGTAGACTCAGCCAGCTCCATCACAGGTACAACCCTCCTCCAGAATCAAGAACATCTTCAAGAAGGTGGCAAATGCAATGTTGACATTTATTTCAAGAGGAATAGAATATAGAAGCAAGGAGATAATGCTGAGCCTAGTCTGAACTTTAGTCAGGACACACGGAGTATTGTCAACAGTTTTGTACCTTATATCTCTGAAAGGATGTATTGTCATTGGAGAGAGTCCAGAGGAGGTTCACAAGGAATATTCTAGGAATGAAGGAGTTAACATATGAGAAGCATTTGCCAGCTTTGGGCCTGTACTCACTGGAACTTGGAAGAATGTGTGGGCATCTCACTGAAACCTACCAAATGTTGAAAGGACTAGATACAGTGAATGTGGATAGGATGTTTCCTGTGGTGGGAGTATCCAGAACTAGAGCACACAGTCTCAAAATTGAGGGGCAACCCTTTAGAACAGAGGTAAGGAGGCATTTTTTTTTAAGCCAGAGAGTAATAACTCTGTGGAATGCTCTGCCATAGACTGCAGTGTAAGCCAAGTTCGTGGGTACATTTAAGGCGAAAGTTAATTGTTTCCTGATCGGTCAGGGCATCAAAGGATATGGCCAGAAGGCAGGTATATGGGGTTGAGTGGGATCCGGGATCAGTCATGAGGGAATGGTGCGGCAGACTTGATGGGCTGAATGGTCTAGTTCTGCTCCTATGTCTTATGGTCTAAGGTGCCTCAAGGTGGCAATATCCATCATGAAGGGTCCACACTATCTGGAATATGTCCTCTTTTCATTACTATCATCAAGGAGGAGGTACAAGACCCTGAAGACACACAGCTTCATCCCCGCTGGCATCAGAATTCTGAATGGTCCACGAACCCATAAACACAATACCACACCATTCATCTTTGGTGCTATCTATATAACTATATTTTATTTATTTATTTTGTTTGTTTTAACTTAGAGCAAATTTTACGTCTTGCATTGTTCTGCTGTCAAACAATTTTCGTGAGATATGTCAGTGATTCTGATCACAATGACTCTGGGAAACAGTTCTCCTTTTCCTTCTGGTTCCAGTGAGATCATTTCCAAGCTGATGCCCCAGTTATCGACATGCTTGACAGAGGGCGGAGTTTGTGACATGATGACATCAGATTGCATAATTAACAAGAGTGAATAAGATCAGTCACAAGGTGGGGTAAGTGAATCGTCAGCAACTCCCAAGACAAAAACAAGTAAGTAATGACAAAGGGCTTGCAAACCTTAATTACAAATCCACTAGCTCTTGGCGCCGGTAATATTTGCAAATCTCTGATCACTTATGATCCAGTCAAGATGGCACCAGCTCAGATTTAGTTGTGTTTTTTTTAAGGGAGTTCATGGTTCTATCATCAGCAAGTCTGGGGTCGATACCAAAGATAAAAGCCCAGTGGTCAATTGGAAGTCTGGAAGTCAAAGCCCAATGGCTGGCACTGCCAGTCACAGATGAGCTGTCCACAAATCCACTGAAGGGCTTGGTGGTGGGGGGGGGGGGAGGTGTGTGTGTGTATATTATAGAAGAAAGGTGCTTGCTCTGCTGCTGTTTTGTTGCTTCTTGTGTTCAGTGCTGCTCTGCTAAGCATGCTGGGCATGATATGTTGACAATGGAATGCTAGAATCCAGGATGCCCACAGCACATCTTGGATGTGCTGTTTGTTAACACAAACAACACATTGCACTCTACATTTTATGTAATGTGATAAATAAATCTAAATCTGAAGCTGATTTTGCTGCCAAGTAATTTAAAACATTTTCTGGCTGGTATTTATTATGACATTTTTATTTGTAACCCCTTAGGTTAAAGCCAGACATTTTGATACATCGGTTACCATTCCTAATGGAAGGTCAATAATATGTTTCTCGCCCCACCTACGCTGACTGACCTGTCAACATCTTCCACATCTCCTGCTTTTAATCTCCATTGCTGACATCCACTTTATCCTCCTTTTAAATTTCCTCTTGCTTCTGCAGTTGCTCTCGCTGTTTTAATTGCTGTAGCATTAAGACCATGAGGCAAAGCCCATCAGGTCTGCTCTGCCATTCCATCGTGCCTGATTTATTTTCTCTATCAACCCCATTCTCCTGCCTTCTCCCCAAAACCTTTGCCACCCTTCAGAATCCAAAACTAATCAACCTCTGCTTTAAATATACCCAATCATTTGTCCCCCACAGCCATCTGTGACAATGAATTTCACAGATTCACCACCATCTAGCTAAAGAAATTCTTCTTCATCACTGTTCCAAATGGACGTTCTTGTATTCTGTGGTTGTGCCTTCTGGTCCTACACTCCCCCACTATAGGAAACATCCTCCCTACATCCACTCTATGCCTTTCAATATTTGGTGGGTTTCAATGAGCTCTCCCTTCATTCTTCTAAAATCCAGTGAGTAGCTGATTACCCTAGCACACCTAGAAGTGTGTTACCCTAAGCACGGCTAACACACACTGAACAGGTACTTCAACATATCAAACGGCTGAGCACAATTACTAAACTGTCCATGAACCCACATAAGCAGTCAGGCACTGTTCAATTGTGTGATATTCCCATTTAAAATATATTCCTTGTTTTAAATTCTGGTAGCCTGGTTAAATGTGATGAGCAGAGTTACAATCATATTTATCACAAAGATTAACAGGCTAGAAATGAACCTGCCTCCATTTTTGTTATACTGATCCCAAATCAGTCTCCCCACACACACAAAGAAAACATTCACATTACGTAAAATTCAAGATGACATAACACAAATATGTTTCACAGCCTATTAACAACTGCCTGCACCTGGGGAAGTCACATTGCCCAAGGGGTCACTGGCTCCTCACCTGAATCAAAACAAGTGAAATCATCTTTTTACAAAATGGTGCCTGCTTTGCCTCTTCAAAACAAAGAGGAACACTGGAATATTTGAAAATGGTCATACACTCCTTCAGTGAGTACAGGAGACCAGAAATATTAAGGTTCACCAGATTGATTCCTGGGATGGCAGGACTTTCATATGATGAAACACTGGATTTACTAGGCTTATACTCTCTGGAATTTAGAAGATTGAGGGGGATCTTGTTGAAACGTATAAAATCCTAAAAGGATTGGACAGGCTAGATGCAGGAAGATTGTTCCCGATGTTGGGGAAGTCCAGAACGAGGGGTCACAGTTTGAGGATAAAGGGGATGCCTTTTAAGACCAAGATGAGGAAAAACTTCTTCACACAGAGAGTGGTGACTCTGTGGAATTCTCTGCCACAGGAAACAGTTGAGGCCAGTTCATTGGCTATATTTAAGAGGAAGTTAGATATGGCCCTTGTAGCTAAAGGGATCAGGGGGGTATGGAGATAAAGCAGGTACAGAGTTCTGAGTTAGATGATCAGCCATGATCATAGTGAATGGCGGTGCAAGCTTGAAGGGCCGAATGGCCTACTCCTGCACCTATTTTCTATGTTTCTATGTTCTATACTGTATACATACCTTGATAATAAACATACTTTGAATTTTGTAGTAGTGACCATATTACATATAGTCACTGTGAGTGATCAGAGAGAGATACTGTTGTCTCTCTATCGGTATCTAATAGTGACTATATGTAGCCTGGGGGAAAGTACACACTCAGGACAACAAATACTTTTTCGGGTTTTAAATTCCTTTATCTGCTTTAGATGTTTAAGTGCCAGAAGAGGGTCGCAAAACAAAACGAACGAATTTACAACCAGTTCTTGCCATTACAATCTCAGTTTAACTTTCGATCCACACCCTTGTGTATGGACAGAATTACGTATGCAGTATATAAAAAAAACAGAACTAATATGGTACTAATACAGTAGTGGCAATTTTAGATGGTGAGGAACTTTGTATAAGCCATGCTACCCAGCGTCGATTTCTTCACTCATAGAAACCTTTCCTCACCATACCCAGTCTCAGGGAGGAACCCGATTCCAACGCCCTACCACATCTTCAGCAGAAAGCAAAATGGTCTTCCCACTATCCCGCATGTGCGTAACGACATCACCGTCTCCCTTAAAGGCACAGACAACTATTCTAGCATTACCCAGATGGCTGCCTAAGTACACTTTTAACGATACTGAATAAGATCCGACTGTCACCT
Organism: Mobula hypostoma; assembly: GCF_963921235.1. Lineage (NCBI taxonomy): Eukaryota > Metazoa > Chordata > Chondrichthyes > Myliobatiformes > Myliobatidae > Mobula > Mobula hypostoma. The sequence continues at coordinate 10,542,893 of NC_086129.1, read as the reverse complement.
GGTTACACATATTCAAGAAGGGAGCCAAGACAGACTGTAGCAATTACAAAAGCATCTCCTTCCTCTCAACAACAGGCAAAGCGCTTGCACGTAGCCTTATCAACCACCTCCTTCTGCTATCTGAAGAAGTACTCCTTGAATCACAGTGTGGTGTCCGCCCATCTAGAGGTACCACAGACCTGATCTTCACAGCACGCCAATTACAGGAAAAATGCCATGAACAAAGGCAACCCTTGTACTTGGCTTTCATAGATTTGACAAAGGCATTTGATACCGTAGGCTGCCAAGCTTTCTGGGGTATACTATCAAGACATGACTGCCCTGACAAGTACTAGTGAAAACAGAGGTTATTGCATGATGGCATGTCAGCCACAGACTCAGCAATAGTGGTGTTGAATCAGAATCCTTCACTATGAAGACAGAAGTCAAACAGAGCTCCATCATTGTGCCCACCCTACTTGTACCCATCCTTCACCCCATTGGCCAAGACCTGACACAGGGAATCCCAACCGTGTATAGAATGGACAATAGGCTTTTCAACCTCAACTGCTTCAAGGTGAAGAACAAGGTCAGCACCACCACTATCGTGGAGGTTCAGTACGCAGATGACAATGTCACAACAGCACAATCTGAAGAAGACCTCCAATGTATCCTGAATGTCTTTGCCAAGGCACATAGAGCACTGGGTCTTGTTTTGAATATAAAAAAGACCCTGATCTTATATCAGCCACTGGCCAACCAGCCATTTATCTTCGATACCACCATAAAAGTTGACAATATCGCCCATTAAAATGTAGACTACTTTCCCTATCTTGATAGCAATCTCTCCTTAAAAGCTGATATTGACTCAGGGATCAACCACCATCTGAGTAGTGCTAGTGGAAGATTAAGGTAAACAGTCTTAGAGGACTGCGATCTGTAGATCCAAACAAAACTTTTGATCCATAGAGCAGTCGTCCTTCCTACATTCCTATATGGAGCTGAATTGTGGACTGAAAACCCAGGAACAATACCACCAAAGAGCGTTACAAAAGATTTTGAGGATCAGCTGTGGGACAGACACACTAACACCAGTGTACTGGATGAGGCCAACATGAACAGCATCTCCACCACGATAAAGCAACACCAACTCCGATGGATAGGTCGTGTCATTCATATGTCTAACTCAAGTCTCCCCAAATGTATCCATTACCCCCAGGTGAAGGAAGGTCAATGAACCCCTGGTGGGCAAAGGAAACGCTTCAAAAACAACATCAAAATCAGCCTGAAGAAATTCAACGTGACATCGAAAAACTGGGAAGACATTCCACTCAATAGATACACTTGGAGGAAATCTGTTCAAGAGGGAGCTGCACAACATGAGAACGGCCTCTGCTGTGCTACAGAGAACAAGTAGCATCTGTGAAAGGAGAGAATGAACAAACAAAATACCCAGCCATTAACCACAGCCACCACTTATTCATGTCCACGCTGTACCAGAATACATGGATCTCGGATCAGCCTCTACAGCCACCTGAGGACCCACCAATAGACAACACCTTAGGAAATCATCTACTTGACTTGAGTAGTCACACTTACCTGTCGGTATGTGCCTGTGATGCTGCTGCAAGTTAGTTTATCATTGCATTTGTGCATACATGTACTTTTGCAGAAGACAAGAGACAATTTTAACTTTGACTTTGGCTGAGGGCAGGTGTACTGAAGACCCAAGAATTTGTTAAATATATGAAGCTGTAATTCATTTTGCAAACAAACCCCAAACAGCACAGTAGTGATCACGAATTAGGGTTTGATTTCCAACACTGTCTGTAAGAAGTTTGTATGTTCTCCTTATGACTGTATGGACTTCCTCCAGGTGCTCCAGCTTCTTCCCACTTTCCCAACAAGATTACACCACCTAATTACACTCATGTGACCAATTAGCTTACGAACCCATATGTTTTTAGAATGTGGAAGGAAGCCAGAGCACCTGAAGAAAATCTACACGGTCAAGAGGATAACGTACAAACTCCTTGCAGCTTTGGCGGGAATTGAACCTGGGTTTCTGGTGCTGTAAAGTGTTAAAGTTCAAAGTTCACAGTAAATTTATTATCGGTGTACACATCTGTCACGATATAGAACCCTGAGATTCATTTCCTTGTGGGCATACTCAATAAGTTAATAGAATAATAACCATAACAGATTCTATGAAAGACTGCACCAACTTGGGCATTCACCCAGAATGCAGAAGACAATAAAGTGCAAATAAAAACAAGCAGCAAAAGAAAGAAATAATAAAAATAAATAAATATCGAGAACATGAGATGAAGAGCCCTTGAAAGCCAGTCCATACATTGTGAGAACATTTCAATGATAGGACAAGTGAAGTTGAGTGAAGATATCCTCTTTGGTGCAAGAGCCTGATGGTTGAGGGGTAGTAACTGTTCCTGAACCTGGAGGCCTGGGGCTCTTGGGCCTTCTTCCTGATGGCAGCAGTGAGAAGAGAGCATGTTTGAAGTGTAACTTGCATTTGGCACAATGTTCCAACAGTTCAGTACTGGGACACAGCAGAATTAAATCTCCTTTCCCTAACTTCTACATCTATGCACCTTGGGAGTATTAGTGTACTGCAACACTGGACGCTTTATACAGTATGTCCTATTTATCACACCCACACTGAACTGCCTTTTGTTCCTTCTCTCCTGCTGTGCCAAGACAATGTTTAGCAGAGCTAACATTTCAGAAAAGAACAGAAAATAGGAGGTCCACACAATGAGCACTAAAGTTCATTTATTTGAGAAAAAAAGGGTCCAATATTTTCAGGAAATAACACAACAGCAATCCCAGACCAGACCCACCCCACTCACTTTACATTCAACAAAGGGATATAACATAACAATGCAGAACACTTCAAAATACAAAAAAAAATTTCAATTCATTATTATGCTCTAGTAGAAAGGACAATTTATTACTTCTCTTAAGTAGGTTAACCTTTTTTCAAAAAAAAGAAACGAACTTCCAAGCACATCTTCAATATAAGCTAGAAATTCAGAGAGCAATAAGGACCCATATTGGCAGGTTCACACTTTCAATTAACACAAGAGATTCTGCAGATGTTGGAAATACAGAGTAATACGCACAAATGTTGAAGGGACTCAACAGCTCAGACAGCATTTACAGGAGGGAACAGTCAATGTTTCAGGCCATGATCCTTCATCAGGACTGAAAAGGAAGGAAAATGGAATGGGAAGGAAGTGAGAATAAGAAGTTGGGAGTGAGGAGTGGGAAGTGGAAGGAGTACAAGCTAGGTGATAGGTGAGGTCAGATGAAGGGGGAGGCAGATAGGTGGGGAAAGGGTTGAATCAACTCTTTATTCCTCTCCATAAAGACCGGCTGAGTTCCTCCAGCATTTTGTGTGCCACACTTTTCAATGCCAACACAATTTGACATTTCAATGCTGACATAAGTTTAAACCCCTTTCCTTTTGGGATTTGCAGTGTTCAGTCCTTCAGGTGATAGAGTAGCATCAACAGTGCAGAAAAGCCCAATTATTCCAACACAAGGGAATAAAAATTTCAGGAGAACTCTCCATTCTGTCACATTAAACTACACACATTCCGAAGGAGAAAGGTATGAAAAAGTGGGAAATGGGTTAAGAATGGCATGAAACTTGGAATTCCCAACACGATCTACACACTTCCCTAGACATTTTAAATACTTTCACGTTACCAGCAGACCCAATCACAAATCATTTGTTTGCACATTCCCAAACATTGCTACTAGTGACAGGAATTGCACTTATTTCTGCTGTATTTATCCAGCGCTCCTTTATTAAATGTTCAGGCTTCAAGTGGAAATGCAAACTTTCTTTGCTTGTGTGGATAATATGTTGCAATTAAACTCAACTGAGTTGCTAGATTGTACAGGATTAGAGAAAGCACATAGTCCCACAGACAGAATTTCTGCTTGTCTACAAAAAGTGTTATCCATCTCAGTCAGGTGGTCAGAGGTGTTGATCCTCATTAGAGACACTTTCAAAATTTAGCCTGGCATGACAGTACAGTAGTTACTGGGCTGCTGTGTCTTCCCAATGTCAGAGCTACCACCAGCAGGTTCAGAAACAGTTATTATCCCTCAACCATCAGACTCTTGAACCAAAGGGGATAATTTCCCTCAACTTCAATCATCCCAACATTGAAATGTTCCCACAACATATGGACTCACTTTCAAGGATTCTTCATCTCATATTATTATATATTTTTTCTTTTTCTATTTACAGTTTGTTGTCTTTTACAAATGATCGGGTAACCCCCTTATCAGACAAGAAAATCAGACTGCACCCCACAAATAACACGAGATTTTGCGGATGCTGGAAATGCAGAGCAACACACACAAAATGGTGGAGGAACTTAGCAGGTCAGACAGTATCTATGGAAAGGACTAAACAGTCGACATTTATCAGGGTGGAGTAGATGTTCTCTTTCTGCTTCTTCAGGCTTCTCTTTTGTTAGTGAGTGCTGTCATCGTCACAATGAGCATTACAGTTGTCACACATGTTCAGTGCAATTCAATCAAGCAAAAGTTTCCATTACCACATTCTTATTCTATTATAGTTACATGAATAGCAGCAAGCACACCTTTGTTCTTTCTTCTATAATTTTAGTTTATGTTTTTCTTGTGAATGTTATGTCTCTCATGCTTTGTGCCTGTGATGCTGCTGCAAGCAAGATTTCATTGCACCTGTGCATACATGTACTTGTCCTTTTGACAAAAAAAAAGCTATTTTGACTTTCAATCAGTGCTTTAAATAACTGTGGGCAGTTTGATAAGGTTTTCCCTTTGAGGTCTTAAATTTATACACATATCAATATCAGCAGTTTTTACTTCGGAATATCACAAGTTTTAACATGTGATTTCTGCTTGTGAATGTCACATTATTCCCAATAATTCCCAACAATTCACATTATCATTGGATGCACAATACTTTGGCTTCTAGCACATGGCGGTATAGTCACTCACAGCCTCAAGGGAAAATATAAAACTGGATTTCACTATATGTGCAAGACTTTAAACTATCCTTAAAAGGCCATGAAAGATGCAATACTAATGCCAAACTCCCTCAGGTGAACAGTATAATCGCTACACTGACTCCCTGACTTGAATCTAAAGGACCTGAAAATACAAACACAATTGTCCTGGTTCAATCCAAAACCAAACAAAACCATGGTAGGAGCCCAAATGAAACAGAAAATAGCTTGAAGTAAGTCCATTTCAATATGAATTTCACACCCTGGCTCTGCTAGGAGTTGGAAGATCTGGCAGCAGTTTACCAGTTTATTCATGAATGTCTGCTTTCATACTTTGCTTGTTCAAGGTCATGTCTCACTTTCACTGCAACTCACTACAGATATTATGCACATTATCTGCGTAATTAATAACTTGGTCTAAAGGTTAAGTAGTAACATAATGTACCTTCTATCAGTGCAAATCTATTAGAAGGTACATTATGTTAAAATAAAGACCCAAGGCAAATGGGTTCACACATACACTTCACAGGTAAACTTGGGCACAAAATCAGGTGAGGCCTCAGTATCACTCACTCCACCAATCAACAATATCCTCGCTATTAATCATTCTTTCTGTCTTCTAACAGGAGGCAGCAAGTCAAAGCTGATCACTAAATGGAAGACAAGTTTCAGGAAGCAAAGCCAGCTGTATAGAAGATGGAGACACATGACAGAAACCTTGGATCAAAGCTAAGCATACCCAAAGCAGGTGTGAATTCAGGAAGCAAAAGGCAGTCAACAGGGAAATAAAGGAGACCGCCAGCTCGACATGCACTGAAAATAATAAAATCTAGTACTTAAGAGTTACAACACAACCATTCTATTTGTTCATCCATTGTGCCTCTTCTTCCAGAGGAAACTTTTAAAAAAAGCTGGCAAGTCTCCTTCAACCCGGACGCATCACAGCTTGGCATGGCAACTGCTCTGCCATGACCACAAGAGACGACAGAAAATTGTAGATGCAGCTCAGCCCATCACAGAAACCAGCTACAAAGACAGGAGCTATATTTCATTAGGAGTTTAAGGAGTTGTAAACTTAAGTCATCTCTCTCATGCACATTACCCTCCGTAGTATACAGGACATCTTCAAGGAGTGATGCCTCAAAAAGGGAGCATCCATCATTACAGACCCCATCACCCAGGACATGCTCTGTTCTCACTGTTACCATCAGGAAGGAGGTACAGATGCCTGAAGACACATAGGCAGTGATTCAGAAACAGCTTCTTCCCCTCTGCCCACCGATTCCGAAATGGACATTGAACCCATAAACACCACCTCACTACTCTTTTTTTTAATTTTTGCACTATTTCCTTGATTTAACCAAGGTGAGATGGACCACTGGCCTTATAATTTACCTCATTATGACTTGGCACTTTGTCTACCTGCACTACTCTTTCTCCATATGTGTAAAACCTTATTCTGCATTTATTATTTTATCTTGTAAGATTAAGATTTTTTAAATTAAGATCAGCTTTAAAATTAAGATTGCTGACAATCAACACAGGCGCACCTCCAGGATGCGTGCTTAGCCCACTGCTCTACTCTCTCTACACCCATGACTGTGTGGCTAGGCACGGCTCAAATGCCATCCATAAATTTGTTGAAGACACAACTATTGTTGGCAGAAAATCATTTGGTGATGAGGAGGTATACAGAAGTGAGATAGATCAGCTGGTTGAGTGGAGTCGCAACAACTACCTTGCATTCAACATCAATAAGACCAAAGAACTGACTGTGGACTTCAGGAAGGGAACACGCACCGATCCTCATCAAAGGATCAGAAGTGGAGAGGGTGAACAGTTACAAGTTCCTGGGTGTCAACATCTCTGAGGATCTATCCTGGGCCCAATATATTGATCCAATTACAAAGAAGGGACGACAGCAGCTATATTTATTTAGGAGCTTTTGAAGAATTGGTATGTCACCAAAGACACTCGCTAATTTCTACAGGAGTAACATGGAGAGTATTCTAACTGGCTGCATCGATACCTGTATGGAGGGGCCACCACACTGGATTGGAGTAAGCTGCAGAAAGTTGTCAACTCAGCCAGCTCCACCAAGAGCATTAGCCTCCCTGGCATCCAGGACACTTCAAAAGGTGATCCCTCAAAACGGTGGCATCCATCATTAAGGACCCCATCACCCAGGACATGCCTTCTTCTAGCATCAAGGTGGATGCTCCGAAGCCTGAAGACATTTCAGGAACAGTTTCTTTCCCCTCCACCATCAGGTTTCTGAATGGACAATGAACCCATCAACACTTCCTCGGTATATTTATCCCCTCTTTTTTGCACTATTATTTAATTACTCTTTTTGTAATTTATAGTTTTTATGATTATGTATTGCATCATATTGCTGCCGCAGAGAAATAAATTTCACAACATTTACCAGATATTAAACCTGATTGTGATTATTTGTGACGTGCATACTGAAACATACGATGAAGTGCATTGTTTGCGGCATTGGTCAACGGATTCAAGTGTCACCATGCTTCCAGCACCGAGATAGCATGCCCACAACTTACTCCCCCTAACTCATACATAGTTAAATATAGGAGGAAACCAGAACAAGTGGAGGAGACGCACACTGTCATGAGGAGAACTTACAAACTCCTTACAGACAGCAGCAGGAATTGAACCATAAACTTACAGCTAGCACTGTAAAGTCTTACGCTAACCATATACCCCACGTATCTCAATGCACTGTGTAATGAATTTATCTACATAAACGGTATCCAAAACTAACTTTTCCAATGCGCTTCATACGTGTGACAATAACCCATTTTATAATGTACAAAATCTGTCTCCAATCCCCCACCCTTCATTCCTTGTTGCACGTCAGTCAAATGTCATCATTCCCTGACAACTCTGATACCACTGACAGCAAGCAACAGATTCCAAATGAGCTCCAATGAGAGAGTTTTGGATTCCAGATGGTTCAGATCAGTTTCAGACAGATTGAACTAGAATTACATGGTTGACACTCCATTGCCTGAGGTCACCTCTAGGGCAAATCTTCACAATTAGATGTGGGGGAGGGGGGAATGAAAAATACAATGCAATGGGAATAATTAAACAGGTCATTGATAATTTCTTTATTATTGTTACATGTTCCAAGAAACAGTAAATAGCTTTGTTTTTGCATGCTGTCTAGAAAGATCATTCCAAAATAAGTACAAAGAATTACAGAAGGAAAAGCAAAAACAGAAGACATAGTACCGTATCAGTAGCAAACACTTTACTGCACCAGCAGCTTAACTAAAACCAAAGAACTGATTGTGGACTTCAGAAAGGGTAAGATGAGGGAACACATACCAGTCCTCAGAGAGGGATCAGAAGTGGAAAGAGTGAGCAATTTCAAGTGCTCTGAGGAGCTAACCTGGTCTCAACATATCAATGCAGTTATGCACTTACAAAGAATGCATAACAGCGGCTATATTTCATTAGGAGTTTGAGGAGATTTGGTATGTCAACTTAAACACTCGCAAATTTCTACAGCTGTACCATAGACAGTATTCTGACTGGCTGCATCACCATCTGGCATGGTGGGGAGCTACTGCACAGGATTGAAGGAAGCTGCAGAGAGTTGTAAACTCAGTCAGCTCCATCATGGGCACCTGCTGCTGTCTGTAAGTTCTCATGATTGTGTGTGTTTCCTCTATTTGTTCCGGTTTCCTCCCATATTCAACTATAGGCACTAGCTCCATAGTATCTAGGACATCTTCAAGGAGTGATATCTCAAAAAGGAGGCATCCATCATTAAGGACCCCCATCATCCATGCCATGCCTTGTTCTCATTGCTACCATCAGGAAGCAGGTACAGAAGCATTAAGGCACACACTCAATGATACAGGTATAGCTTCTTCAGCTCTTCCATCTGAGTTCTGAATGGACACTGAACCCATGACATATGCTGGTGATATTAAACCTGATTCTGATTTCTGATCAGGGTTTAATTCCCACCATTGTCTGTGAGGAGTTTGTGTTCATATGTGTTCACCCTGGATGCTCCGGTTTCCTCATACATTCCAAAAACATATGGGTTACGGTTAGTAAAGTTGTGGGCATGCTATGTTGGTGTCAGAAGCGTGATGACACTTGTTGGGTTCCAGCAGTAAAACAAGCTACTGCATGGAGAAAGTATTGAGCTATGAGGAGTGGCTAGGCAAGATTGGGGCATCTTCTCAGGTTGAAGGAAACCTGAATAAAATTTATAAGATTATCAGAGGCAAGGACATGGTAGACAATCAGGATCTTTTTCACAAGGGTATTAATGTCAAATTCTAAAAAGACATTGAATAGGTTAGAACAATGGCTAAATGCAAGCAGCTACTGAGGTTGAGTGAGACTACGACTGGATGTCATTGGTTAAAGGTGAAGGGTGAGATGCTTTAGGGGAACATGAGGGGAAACTTTATTCGGAGGATAGTAACAGTGTGGAACAAGCTGCCAGTGCAAATGGTGGATGCAATTTTGATTTCAACTTTTAAGAGAAGTTTAGATAGGTACAATGGTGGAAGGGCAACGGCCCAGGTACTGGTTGATGGGACTAGGCAGTTTAAATGGTTCGCACGGACTGGATAGACCAAAGGGCCTGTTTCTGCACTGTAGTTTTCTAGTTTTCTATGACATTTGGTTAACGTGAGAGGTGGGGGAAGTGTTATGAAGAAGTACAGGACATTGCTATCATACACAGAGCAGAGAGTGTCTGGAACTTGCTGCCAAGGCAAGTGATGAAAGCAGATACGATTGTGGCATTTAACAGACTGTAGGAGGTAAGGAATGGAGGGACGTGAATCATTTGCAAACAGAACTAGCTTAGTGTAATTCAGAATCATGTTCGGCACCAATATCATATGCCAAACAGCCCATTCCTGAGCTGTACTGTATTAAATTCTACATTAAAGCTTACAGAAAACAATAGACTTGTAGTCCTTTTACTTTCTCAGTATAATTCCACTTCCAGGCTAACATTTTGTCTTACAGATTTCCATTTTAAAATGATACAGATACTCCTGTATCTAGTGTCACTTTATGTACATAGTCTATGTACATAATCTTATCTTATGTATTTACATTCATTGTGTTTTTTATGCTTATTGTGTGTTTTTAATGTTGCGTTGGATCCGGAGTAACAACCATTTTGTTCTCCTTTATGCTTGCGCACTGAAGAATGACAAAAAACAATCTTGAGTCTTGAATAATCAGTAGCCTCCATGGCATCTATACCCAGTCATCTTGGAAGAGTTTGCTGAGACTCACACTCACCTCCCAAGCTCCCAACTGCCAGGGAGGCCTCTCAAAAGCCAGTACCAATGGGGTGGCAGGTTCCTGTGCTGTGATATGCTGCATCCACACCAAATGCAGTTCATGGATAACTCGTAAGATGGCAACAGGGTTTAATATTGTTCAGACAAAGCTGACTTGCTTGCTTCATGGAATGAGAGTTTGGGGCCTATGCAAGGGTGAAAATATAAGAGCTAATCTCAGCGAAACGTACAAGATTCCTCTTATGGTAGAGTCTAGAATTAAGGATATAGTTTCAGAATAAAGTCACGTATTTAATAGTAGGAGGAGCAATTTCTTCTCTTACTCCCAATATTTTGAAATCTTTACTGTAGAGCTGTGAAGGTGGGTCCTTGAATACCTTCAGAACTGAGGAAGAGTTTTGGTCTCTAGGAGGTTGAGGGTTATAGGGAATAGGTAGGAGAGTGGTATAGAGGCCAAGAGAAGGTCAGGCATGATATTACTGAATAGCTAGCCAGATGGCCTTGTCCAGCTCCCATTTCAGGTATTCTTTAAATCTCAGTGCCAACTGAGAAGATACTGAGAGGGTGAATGACCCAGCCATGGAAGAATGGTGGAGTAGACTAGAGGGGCCAAATAGCCTGATTCTGCTTCTATGTCTTGTGTGTCTAATACAGCAGCAAATATGTGCCATTCCAAATATTTATGGCCCCCTAACACTGCTCGGATGCTGGTCACACTGCTATCTACCATATGGCTAATGGACTGACACAGCTCCCCTGGGCTCAATGTTGGTTCAGCTGTTAGAGATTATGAGCAGTCTGCAGTAGCAGAGGTAGGAGGTGGTGCAAAGCAGAGCAGAGTTCCACTCCACACTAGAATTCACTAACTACTGCTTTGGCAAAACATTGGTACTGAAGTAAATGCAGCGACCAGGGTTTATTCACTTCATGAACTCTCACTTCGAACAGGTCCCCACCTGCAGTTCACAGTCTGTTTTGGCTTGGTCATGGGAAAAATACTGAACCATCTGAATCATATGAGAAAAGTTCCTCTGCGTGCATAACTAATGTGGTTAATTAATCAGAGGCAAGGTGAAAAATAATGACCACTGCTTGGTGTATCATGAGAAAAAGGAATCCGCCAAGCCAGGGATATCTAAAAGTCGGGGGGGGGGGGTGCGCGGCGGGGAGTTCCTGGATCTGTCACGCTAAGGATGTCCAAGCTTCAAGGAAAATATTCCTGGATCTTCTGCACTGAAGATGTCCAAACCTCAGAAAAAATCCTGGGATCTATCACACAAGGGATGGACAAAAGTCAAGGAGAAAAAATATTCCCAGACCAGCCGCACCACAGATGTCTAAATCCCTGATCTATTGCACAACTTACGTCCAAAACTCAGGGGAAAAGATCCCAAAACCTACTGCAGCAGGGTTGTCCAAAACTCAGAAAAAAAAAATCCCTGGATCTTCTGCATCAGGGATCTCCAAACCTCAGAGAAAATTCCCAGATCTTCTTCAGCAGCAGTGCCCAAGTACTAGTCATGAACTAACTAGGAGAATTTTAAGCATCATTTAACAGAACTAAGGACAAACACAATATTCTCACAAAAATACAATTCTTTCTCTCTCTCCAGTTTCAGGTATATTAAGAATTTGGCAGATCTTCACCATTTTCAAACTCTGGATAAAAGTCCTGGTGAATTGTGTAACCGTGAAACTTTCAACCACTTTCCAATGTGGCAGCTGCTACAATCACATACTGATCATGTTACTGTTTGCATTTAACGTGGACTATTAAATTCCTTGACCTTGGACTTTCAGTTTGTTAAAAGGAAAAAAAATGCGGCTTTGCTAAGTGACGTGGCCCTCTGGGTCAACATTTAGCTGTCAGTTTTAATTAATAACTTATGTCAATCAGGTGCAAGACAATTGGTGATACAGACTGGTCTACACATATGGAAAGGCTCAATACTGTGAAATATGGGGCTGAGTAATAACTTAAAGCTGAATGTTCAAAGTTCAAAGTAAATGTATTATCTAAGTACATACATGTCACCATATACAACCCTGAGATTCATTTTCTGGAGGAGGTATAGAGGAAGAGGGAGAGAAGCCTGAACACCCACACTCAACATTTTGAGAATAGCTTCTTCCACCCCACTTCCAGGACATCAGATTTCTGAATAGTTCATGTAGATTACTTCAATATTTGTCCTGTTATTTTTCCCCCAGAGATACAGCACGGTAACATCCCATCGACCCAAATTCCCTGTGCCACCCAATACACCTATGTGACCAATAACCGACTAACCTGTACATCTTTTTGGACTGTGGGAGGAAACCAGAGCACCCAAAGTAAACCCACGCAGTCAGCTCCTTACAGAGAATGGCAGGAACTGAACCCGGATCACTGGCACTGTAATGGTGTTATGCTAACCGCTACGCTACCTGCACTTTTACTATAGTCGTTTACTCTATTATTTATTTTTGTAACTTAGGGTAAATTTTTAAGTCTTGCACTGTACTGCTACCATAAAACAATGAATTTCAAGACATATTACAGTGATTATAAACCTGTTTCTGACTTCGAAATAGCATGTTACAGTTTAATCGTAGTACTTCTACCAATCCTCAGCAGCGTCAGTGAAAGTGGGGAATACAAATGTTGCCTAAATGGGCAAGTGATCCCAGGGCAAAGTAAGATATCAATGCTTCAATTGTGTACATGCTGAATATCCTGCTCTGAGGGTGACCCCTAGTCTAACTTCCTGACTAGAAACTAAATAATCAGAAAATATGGAATTCCTAAAAAGTGGATTCACAAAACATGCAATAATGCTTGGTGTGTTTCCTTCAACATTTAGTTACAGTTCAGAGCATTTTATCCAATCTGGGGGGGGGGGGTTCATGTAATAGAGATCACCATTCAGTACAAGGGGGGATAATTAGCATGTACTTGGAGTTCACGACAAAGAATCAGCATGGACTCTGTCGACGAAACAAACTGAATTCTTGAAGTCACAGGAAATGTTGGAGGGAATACACTAGCTGTTGTCTGTATGCAACTTACTTACTTACTTACCTATTGAGCTACAGTGCAGAATAGACCTTTGCAGTCCTTCGAGCGACATCGCCCAGCAATCCACTGATTTAAACCTAGTATAATCACAGGACCAATTTGAAATGACCGATTTTCCTACCAACTGGTACATCTTTGGACCGTGGGCCAAAATTGGAACACCTAGAGGAAACCGACACGGTCACGGAGAGAACGTACAAACTCCTTACAGGCAGTGGCAGAAGTTGAACCCAGGTCGCCTGTACTGTAAAGAGTTGTGCTAACCACTACGCTACTGTGCTGCCCCAAAACTGAAGAATGTCTGAAGATCAGGTGACATGATGCTTTTGAAATCAAAGAAATAACAGATTAACCAAAGCAGATAAAGTAGTAATGGAAAATGTCAGAACTGGTAAAAATCACACTGGGTAGGGGGGAGTCTAAAACTAAAAGGCACAGGCTTAAGGTGAGAGAGAAAAGAAATTCAGAGGACATGAGGGGCAATGTCTTCCCCACACAAAGGCTGGTGGGTATATGGAACTAACTGCCAAAGGAAATGATAAAGTCAGGTATAATTACAATGTTTAACAGACCTGCCTCTACCACTTTAGAGGAATGTTGAATAAATTCAGGAAAATTAGACGAGCAAATCATAAACACAAGAGATTCTACAGGTGCTGGAAATCCAGAGCAACACACACAAAATGCTGGAGGAACTCAGCACGGCAGGCAGCATCCATGGAAAGGAGTAAACAGTCAACATTTCAGGCTAAGGCCCTTCTTCAGGACTAGAAGGTAAGAGGGAAGACTCAGGAAGGTACCATGGTTGACATGGATAAGTTTGGGAAGGGCCCATTTCTATACTCTGTGACAATAGTTGCTAAAAACCTGAAATAATGAATGCTGGAAATAATCATCATCTGTGGAGAAAGGGAAAACAAGCCTCTGGTTCCCTCAACAACCCAATTATGATAAAGGGACTCCAGCTAGAAAGCTAAGTCATTTCCATTTCCAGTGATTCATTCTGACTAGCAACACACACAAAATGTTGGAGGAACTCAGCAGGCCAGGCAGCATCTATTATCGGCGTTTCGGCCTGAAGCGTCGACTGTTTACTCTTTCTGCAATTGGTATCCCGACTAACATTCTATTTCCAATATTTTCTACTTTTCCACTGGGTTTATATATTCGCTTGTGCACAGCCAATGGTATATAATAGAGGCTACCACAGTGACATCCTAGTGAAATCAAGAACAGATTTCATGTTCTGCATGGGGGTCGGTGACCAGTGGTGTGCCTTAGGAATCTGTTCTCGAACCCCTTCTCTTCGTGATTTTTATAAATGACCTGGATGAGGAAGTGGAGGGATGGGTTCGTAAATTTGCTGATGACACAAAGGCTGGGGGTGTTGTGGATAGTGTGGAGGGTTGTCAGAAGTTACAGCGGGACATCGATAGAATGCAAAACTGGGTTGAGAAGTGGCAGATGGAGTTCAACCCAGATAAGTATGAGGTGGTTCATTTTGGTAGGTCAAATATGATGGCAGAATATAGTATTAATGGTAAGACTCTTGGCAGTGTGGAGGATCAGAGGGGTCTTGGGGTCTGAGTCCATAGGACACACAAAGCTGCTGTGCAGGTTGACTCTGTGGCTAAGGCATACGATGCATTGGCTTTCATCAACCATGGGATTGAGTTTAAGAGCCGAGAGGTAATGTTACAGCTAGATAGGACCCTGGTCAGACCCCACTTGGAGTACTGTGCTCAGTTCTGATCATCTCACTACAGGAAGGATGTGGAAACTATAGAAAGGGTGCAGAGGAGATTTACAAGGATGTTTTTTCTGGATTGGGGAGCATGTCTTATGAGAATAGGTTGAGTAAACTCGGCCATTTCTCCTTGGAGCGGCGGAGGATGAGAGGTGACCTGATAGAGGTGTATAAGATGATGAGAGGCACTGATCGTGTGTATAGTCAGAGGCTTTTTCCCAGGGCTGAAATGGCTAACACAGAAGGGCACAGTTTTAAGATGCTTGGTAGTAGGTACAGAGGAGGTGTCAGAGGTAAGTTTTTTATGCAGAGAGTGATGACTGCGTAGAATAGGCTGCCGGTGACAGTGGTGGAGGCTGATACAATAGGGTCTGTTAAGGGACTCCTGGATAGGTAGATAGAGGTTAGAAATATAGAGGGCTATGGGTAACCCTAGGTAATTTCTAAGGTAAGGACATGTTCGGCACAGCATTGTGGGCTGAAGGGTCTGTATTGTGCTGTAGGTTTTCTATGTTTCTATGAAAGCCAATCTCGATGATGATGACCATAAGATTACCGGATTGTTAGGGAGCACCTGAGAAACACTCGAAAATTTCCCATGACTTCAAATAGTGAAATTAGTCAGCTCCATTTTGGTTATAGCCTCCATAGTATTCAAGCCACCTTCACGGAGCAGTGCCTCAGAAAGGCAAAGTCTGTTATTAAGGACCCCCATCACCCAGGACTGCCCTCTTCTCACTGGAAGGAGATACAGAAGCCTGGAGGCACACACTCAGCAATTCAGGAACAACTTTTTACCCTCTGCCATCCGATTCTGAAATGGACATTGAACCCATGAACACTACCTCACTTTTTTAGATATATTATTTGTTTTTGCATTATTTTTAATTTAACTATTTAATATACATATATACTTACTGTAATTGATTTCCTTTTTTTTCTATATTAATCATGTATTGCATTGCTACCACTAAGTTACCAAATTTCTCAACATATGCCGGTGATATTAAACCTGATTCTGATTCTTAGGGAAGGAAATCTTTTACCTAGGCTAGCTATGACTGCAACCCCACCATCGTGGCCATTATGTTGCAACATATCGATGCAGTTACAAAGAAGGCACAACTGTGGCTATATTTCATTCAGAGTTTGAGGAGATTTGGTATGTCACCAAAGACACTCGCACATTTCAACAGATGTACCGTGGAGAGCATTCTAACAGACTGCATCACCATCTGGTATGGAGGGGTCACTGGAATGGATCAGAAAAGGCTGCAGAAGGTTGCAAACTCAGCCAGCTCCATCATGGGCACTAGCCTCCCCAGCCTCAAAAAGGCAGTATCCATCATTAAGGATCCTCATCACCCTGGTCATGCTACCATCAAGGAAGTGGTACAGGAGCCTGAAGACACACACTAACATTTTAGGAACAGCTTCTTCCCTGGGCCATCAGATCTGATTCTGATTTTCCATTCTCCATTCTGCTGTTTGAAATAGTGCAGATGGCAAACGGCAATGGATGAAAATGTTGATGTCCACATCCCATTAAACATTAATTTAACACAAGTGCATTATTTCCTTTTCTACTTACAGGTGGCTCTGTTACAACACAGTAGTTACATTCCGTAAAAGTCTCGTGTTATTGAAAGATATGTTATAGCAGAACAGCTATGTAAGTGATCTTCAAAGCAGAGGGTTAACCAGTTTCTCCTGATTGCAATTGTGCTATAAATAGTACCACTCATGCAGTTAGTGCATATAGGGCTTCCTAATCCATCAATCGCATTATCACCAAATCATGTTACAGAAACACTTGCAATAGCAGGGCTACTTATAATTGAATAATTCGGGGTAAATTAGTTAATTCTGATGCTGGTAGACCACACTTCCAAATGGAACTGGTCAGGCGTAGCATCTTTCCCTAGTCCAGTATTGTTTCTTTCCATGCTGAACAGAGAACATAGAACAGTACAGTGCAATACAAGCCCCTCAGCCCACGATGTGCCAACCTTTTAACCTACTCTAAGATCAATCCAATTCTTCGCTCTATTTTTCTATCATCCATGTGCCTAATTGTCTCTTAAATGTCCATAATGCATTTGCCTCCACCACACATTCCATGCACCTACCACTCTGTAAAAACCTACCTCCAACATCCCCCTATACTTTCCCCCAAACACTTGACCAAATTAGCCATTTCCACCCTAGGGAAAAAGCCACTGGCTGTATACTCCATCTATGCCTCTTATCATCTTGTACACATCATTCAAACCACTTCTCTTCCTCCTTCACCCAAAAAAAGAAAAGCCCTAGCTCACTCAACCTTTCCACATAAGATATGCTCACTAATCCAGGCAGCATCCTGGTAAATATCCTCTCCAAAGTCACTCACCTGAGGACTGGGAGAAATTCAGAGTTCAGCAGAGGAGGACAAAGGGCTTAATTAGGAAGGGGAAAAAAGATTATGAGAGAAAACTGGCAGGGAACATAAAAACTGACTGTAAAAGCTTTTATAGATATGTGAAAAGAAAAAGATTGGTTAAGATAAATGTAGGTCCCCTACAGACAGAAACAGGTGAATTGATTATGGGGAGCAAGGACATGGCAGACCAATTGAATAATTACTTTGGTTCTGTCTTCACTAAGGAGGACATAAATAATCTTCCAGAAATAGTAGGGGACAGAGGGTCCAGTGAGATGGAGGAACTGAGGGAAATGCATGTTAGTAGGGAAGTGGTGTTAGGTAAATTGAAGGGATTAAAGGCAGATCAATCCCCAGGGCCAGATGGTCTGCATCCCAGAGTGCTTAAGGAAGTAGCCCAAGAAATAGCGGATGCATTAGTGATAATTTTTCAAAACTCTTTAGATTCTGGACTAGTTCCTGAGGATTGGAGGGTGGCTAATGTAACCCCACTTTTTAAAAAAAGGAGGAAGAGAGAAACCAGGGAATTATAGACCGGTTAGCCTAACATCGGTGGTGGGGAAACTGCTAGAGTCAGTTATCAAAGATGTGATAACAGCACATTTGGAAAGCGGTGAAATCATCGGACAAA
The DNA here is from genome assembly GCF_963921235.1 of Mobula hypostoma. Lineage (NCBI taxonomy): Eukaryota > Metazoa > Chordata > Chondrichthyes > Myliobatiformes > Myliobatidae > Mobula > Mobula hypostoma. Next base: position 10,524,720 of record NC_086129.1, on the reverse strand, counting down.
GTCAGCATGGATTTGTGAAAGGAAAATCATGTCTGACAAATTTCATAGAATTTTTTGAGGATGTAACTAGTAGAGTGGATAGGGGAGAACCAGTGGATGTGGTATATTTGGATTTTCAAAAGGCTTTTGACAAGGTCCCACACAGGAGATTAGTGTGCAAACTTAAAGCACATGGTATTGGGGGTAAGGTATTGATGTGGATAGAGAGTTGGTTGGCAGACAGGAAGCAAAGAGTGGGAATAAACGGGACCTTTTCAGAATGGCAGGCAGTGACTAGTGGGGTACCGCAAGGCTCAGTGCTGGAACCCCAGTTGTTTACAATATATATTAATGACTTGGATGAGGGAATTAAATGCAGCATCTCCAAGTTTGCGGATGACACGAAGCTGGGCGGCAGTGTTAGCTGTGAGGAGGATGCTAAGAGGATGCAGGGTGACTTGGATAGGTTAGGTGAGTGGGCAAATTCATGGCAGATGCAACTTAATGTGGATAAATGTGAAGTTATCCTCTTTGGTGGCAAAAACAGGAAAACAGATTATTATCTTAACGGTGGCCGATTAGGAAAAGGGGAGGTGCAACGAGACCTGGGTGTCATTATACACCAGTCATTGAAAGTGGGCATGCAGGTACAGCAGGCGGTGAAAAAGGTGAATGGTATGCTGGCATTCATAGCAAGAGGATTCGAGTACAGGAGCAGAGAGGTACTACTGCAGTTGTACAAGGCCTTGGTGAGACCACACCTGGAGGATTGTGTGCAGTTTTGGTCCCCTAATCTGAGGAAAGACATCCTTGCCATAGAGGGAGTACAAAGAAGGTTCACCAGCTTGATTCCTGGGATGGCAGGGCTTTCATATGATGAAAAACTGGATGAACTAGGCTTATACTCGTTGGAATTTAGAAGATTGAGGGGGGAATCTGATTGAAACGTATAAAATTCTAAAGGGATTGGACAGGCTAGATGCAGGAAGATTGTTCCCGATGTTGGGAAAGTCCAGAATGAGGGGTCACAGTTTGAGGATAAAGGGGAAGCCTTTTAAGACCAAGATGAGGAAAAACTTCTTCACACAGAGAGTGATGAATCTGTGGAATTCTCTGCCACAGGAAACAGTTGAGGCCAGTTCATTAACTATATTTAAGAGGGAGTTAGATATGGCCCTTGTGGCTAAAGGGATCAGAGGGTATGGAGGGAAGGCTGGTGCAGGGTTCTGAGTTGGATGATCAGCCATGATCATACTGAATGGCGGTGCAGGCTCGAAGGGCCGAATGGCCTACTCCTGCACCTATTTTCTATGTTTCTAAAGCTTCCACATCCTTCCTATAATGAGACAACCAGAACCAAACACAATATTCCAAGTGTGGTCTAACTAGAGTTTTACAGAATTGTAACATTACCTCACAGCTCTTGAACTCAAATCCCTGACTAATGAAGGCTAACACTCCATACATCTTCTTAACCACCCTATCAACTTGCACGGCAACTTTGAGGGAATCTATGGATCCTTGTTCCTCCACACTGCCAAGAATCTTGCCATTAACCCTGCATTCTTCCTTCAAATTTAACTTTCCAATCATTTCACAGGTTTCCGGACTGAAGTCCATCTGCCATTTCTCAGCTCCACTCTGCATCCTGTCAATATCCCATTGTAATGTACGACTTCCTTCTACACTACCCACAACTCCATCAACCTTTGTGCAAACTTACAAACCCACCCACAACTTCAAAGGCTCTAGGAACACTGAAGTGGGTACACAGTCTCAACCTTGTGTTCAAAGACTCTGTCACTGTCATGCCAGGGTTTAGCCTGGTGGCAGGAGAGATATAACACTAGCAATTTAATTACAAATCAAAACCAATGTTCTGACTCAAAGATTGTCAATTGAACTCGAGTTGAGATCTGGAATACATATTCTTACACCTCTGTGTCATCAGCAAGCCAGTTTGCAGGGAGAGATTCAGGGGACATATCAAATATTAATTCATTACAGAGCAGCTCTGACAATGTTAGAGAGCAGTTTTCAGATGACAGGACAATTGCCCCTCATGTTTGTTATTCTCAACCCTAGGATACCCAGTTTGAGAGACTGCTCCTCGACTTGGCCCAAGCCCTTCCCAGTCTTTTCTCCAAGGCCTCCTCTACTGCTGCAATGAGGTCACACTCAGACTGGAGGAGCAACACCTTATATTTCATCTGGGTAGCCTCCAACCTGATGGCATAAACATCAATTTCTCAAACTGGTAATGTACCCCCCCCCCCATTTCCCTCTCTCACCTTATTTCCTTACCTGCCATCACCTCCCTCTGGTGCTCCTCCCATTTTCCTATCTTCCATGGTCTTCTGTCCTCTCCTATCAGATTCCTCCATCTTCAGCCCATTATCACTTTCACCAATCAGCTTCCCAGCTCTTTACTTCACCCCTCCCCCTCTCCTGGTTTCATCTACCACCTTGTGCTTCTTCCTTCCCTCCCCCCCACCTTCTTGATCTAACTTTTCATCTTTTTATCTCCAGTCCTGATGAAGGGTCTCGGCCCAAAACATGAACGGTACTATTTTCCATAGCTGCTGCCTAGCCTGCTGAGTTCCTCCAGCATTTTCTGTGTGTTGCTTGGATTTCCAGCATCTGCAGATATTCTTGTCTTTTTACTCCAGCTCCACCTATCTTCACCCATGGCAGACTTGGGTTATGTTAGACGACAGCAAATTAAACAGGTCCATTTCTTTATTATTGTCATTTGTACTGAGGTATAATACAGATGAATTCATTACAACAGTGCAATGTAGTAGTACAAGGCAAAAGCAACATAGTGCAGAATACAGTGATACAGAGAAACTGCAGTGCAGGCAAACAGTAAGGTGCAAGATATTAACAAGGTAAATGGTGAGGTCAAGAGTCCATCTTATCTTATCTTACTGGGGAACTGTTCAGAAGGCTTAAAACAACAGGTAAGAGCTGTCCTTGAACCCAGTGGTACATGCTTACAGGCTTTTGTATCTTCTGCCTGACAGGGGAGGGGAGAGGGGAGAGGGGGAAAGAGCATGTCCAGGGTGCTGTTTTCTCCAACTATAGATGCCCAAAAAGACCACTGCTCTGGGTTGTTCAAGGAACAGTCATGCTTAACCTTTAGAAATCTGAAAAGACTTTAAGAGATTAGATACCAGGTCACTGAGATCCCAGCTGGGAAATTGAGATTAATTTATGTTTTGACAAAGGGTTCAGGAATAGGAGGCACAGAAACTGATAGTGCGGGGTTAGTTTCATGATGTGCATTTTTTTAATCCATTAAGAGGCAGAGGATTTATTGGACCATGACAGGTAATTGGTCTCCTTGTCGCTCAACTGTCTATCCATTCTTTTTTAAGGATTTTGCTGTGGTTAGCTGAATGATAAATCCACCCAGGACATGCCCTCTTCTCACTGTTACCATCAGGAAGGAGGTACAGAAGCCTGAAGGCACACTCTCTCTGATTCAGGAACAGCGTCTTCCCCCCTGCCATATGATTCCTAAATGGACATTGAACCCATGAACACTACCTCACTTCTTTAATGTATATTATTTCTGTTTCTGCATGATTTCTAATTTAACTATTTAATATACATATATATTTACTTATTTATTTTTTCCCTATTTTGCATTGAACTGCTGCTGCTAAGTTAACAAATTTCACAACACATGCTGGTGATGTTAAACCTGATTCTGATTATTGGTTCAGGCCATTCAGTAAATGGGTCTTCAATTTCTCAAAGCTGACTTTGATGGAAGTGAAATTTGGGCTGAAAGTTGTGATACAATCCGCTGATCATCTTTACACAAACAAAATCATATCTCTAAATACTTCCTGATTAATGTAAAATGTTCATGAGTTTGAGGGAAGCAGCCTTAGGTTCCAACCCATTTTTAAAGATATATGGTACGGGGTCAGTAGGTTCATTTGTCCTGTGATTTGGCTAGGTTAAATAGTTGGGTTGCTGGGTGGTGTAGCTTGTCATGCTGTATCTCTAAATAAAATAAAACACCACCAGATTTAGGAACTGTTATTACCTTTCAACCACCAGGCTCCTGAACTAGCATGGGTAACTTCACACACCTCAGCACTGAATGGATCACTGAACTCAACCTACAGACTCACTTTCAAGGATTCTACAACTCATCTTCTCGGTATTATTTATTTAGCAATACAGGGTGGAGTAGGCCCTTGCGGACTTCAAGTCACACTGCCCCAGCAACCCCACAACCCCCATTAACCCTAACCTAATCACGGGATAATTTACAATGGCCAATTCACCTACCCAGGCCAATTCACCTACCCAGTACATCTTTGAACTGTGGCAGGAAACCAGAGCACCCGGGGAAAATCCACACATTCCACAGTACTCGTTAAAGAACGACGCCGGAATTGAACTCCGAACTCTGGTACGCCCTGAGCTGTAATAGCATCATGCTAACTGCTATGCTACCATAGCAACCACTTACTTAGGCTTATTTACTTGTAGCACATAATTAAGCCCAATTGCTTTTTACTTATTTATTTATTATTATTTTATATTGGTTTTGTCTGCAGTTTTTCATTGACTCTGTTATGTCTTCGTTCCACTGTGAATGCCCACAAGAAAATGAATTTCAGTGTTGTATATGGTGACATTTACATACTTTGACAATAAATTTACTTTGAATTTGAAAATATTGGAACATGTGGTGATATACAAGTCCATTACTGCAAGTGCTATTAAAGATTCTGAAGATAAAATAATATTTCTTCAATTACCATAAGAGACCTGGTGCAGGGATAAGGAATGATTCTCCATGAAATATCCATGGATTCAGGTGATTTGCAGGATTTTGGGGGATTTGAAGGATTTCATTTAAATCCAAATACACTGCCTGGGATTTCCATTTCTTGAATGTGCTGCTAATTAAATATTAATGAAGCTGTCGAAACTTACCAAGGATAATTTGTTTGGAAAAAAAATCTGAGAATTTCAAAATTGCTGCAACCTTCTCTAGCTCTACTCAATCAATTCACTGCATTGCTATTTTTAGAACATGCCAATGGAAAAACACAGAAAAATGTGCAGAAATTCTTTCTGAAGCTCTTCTGTACCCTAGCAAAATTTCTGACACACACAATGCCACAAATGTGGGAGCAGCCAAACTGATTATTTTAGTAACATAAATACTGGAGGAACTCAACAGGTACAAGCAGCATCTATGGAAAGGAATAAACGGTCAATGTTTTGGGCCAAGAAACATTGACTGCTTATTCCTCTCCATAGATGCTAAATGACCTGCTGAGTTCCTCCAGTATTTTGTGTGTGTTACTCTGGATTACCAGCACCTGCAGAATCTCCTGTGTTTGTGACTGATTATTTGCTGCAATACTATCAATCCACGTTCTCCTAATATTGTCACAGAGTGATAGCATACAACATGGAAACATACCCTTCGGTCCAAATCATCATGCCCTCCGAATTAGTCCCATTTGGTCCACATCTCCCTAAACCTATCCTATCAATGTCCCTGTCCAAGAATCTTTTCAATGTCATTATTGTACCTGCCTCAACTATTTGTGGTTCCTCGTTCCATGTACACATCAGCCTCTGCGTGAAGTTATTGCCTCTCTGGTCCCTTTGATATATTTCCCTTCCTACCTCTTTACTTTGACTTTGGGTGTATTTGTCCTTCATGCTTCAACTGTCAAAGTTTAAAGAAAATTTACTAACAAAATACATACTATCTTGAGAATCATTTTCTTGCAGGTATTCACAGGAAAATAAAGAAATACAAAGAATTTATGAAAAACTATACATAAATATAGACTAACAACCAATGTGATAAAGACAAATTGTGAAAATAAACAAAAATAGTGAGTAAAGTCTTAAAGTTAAATCTGTAGGTTGTAGAATCAATTCATTTGTTTATTTTTATTTATTTAGAGATAAAGAACAGAACAGGCCCTTCTGGCCCACCACCCAACAAACCACCTATTTTAACATGTGCCAAATCACAGGACAATTTACAATGACCAATTCACCTACTATTAATTGTTGACAGTGGGAGGAAATTGGAGTACCCAAAGTGGTTCACAAGCAGAATGTATGAACTCCTTACAGGCACCACTGGAATTGAACTTGGAAATGCCCTGAGCTATAAAAGCACTGTATTAACCACTACGCTAGCATGGCTTATTGTGATGACTGAAGTTATCCACACCAGTTCAGGAGCCTGATGGTTGTAAAGTAATCAAAAGTGCGAAGTTAAAGGTAAATTTTATTATCAAAGTATGTATATGTCACCAAATACTACCCCGAGATTCATTTTCTTGCAGACATTCACAGAAGAACAAAACAATGAAAAATTACACACAAAGACTGACAATGTGCAAATACAAAGAGAAACAAGTAATAATAAAAAGACAGATCGAAAAAACTGGGAACATGAGTTGTAGAGTCCTTTACAGCAAGTCCAAAGGTTGTGTTCAATGATCACAAACAGTGTGAAGGTGAGTGAAGTTATCCACATTCAGAAGGCTGATGGTTAAAGGGTAATAGATGTTGCTAAACCTGGTGGTGTGTGACCTAAGGCTCCAGTACTTCCTGCCCAATGGTAGAAGACAGCATGGTCTGAATGGTGGATGCAGCGCTCCACATGAGCATACTCAATAGTGGGAAGGACTTTGCCTGTGATGGTCTGGGTTGTATCTATCATGCTGTTTCAGGAATTCGATGGTTGAAGGGTAATAACTGTTCCTGAATCTGGTTGAGTGGGTCCGAAGGCTTCTATACCTCCTGCCCAATATCAGTAACAGTTGTGAAGAGATATTAAAACCCCTACACCACGTCAGGACTTATTAAGCAGTCAATCTGTATTAGTCACTTCAAATTTGTCATTCAGAAAAAGAGACAATAACCATGCAGTCACAATAACAGGATTTCATGGTAATATCAGGCTCTTTACAACAGGGAAACCTTCAATATGACTTAATCATAGAGTTGAAAATCTGCTGCATAAAATAAAAGTCCAAAACCACATTGGAAGCCAGCTATTACAAAAATTGACCTCCAATGCAAAACACTGAACATTTTCACAAAAGAAAGAATTAAAAACATTTTATTCCTGAAAGAAAAATGTTCCTTTGGCTCCAACCGTTATCTTTGAAAAAATAATAGTAGGGTGAGTAAAGAGCACTGTCATTTAATTCGCAGTTCTACACTCTCACCAACACAAGAGCTGCCAGAAAACCACCAAGTTCCCTCTTGTCTTTGCTTGCACTTACTGATGTAATTTCATGTTGTGATGCACACTGAAGGTTATAAGTCTTTGAAATATCTAGTCTTGATATCAAATTGTCAAATGACTTGAAAATAAAATCATCCTGAGCTCTTTTCCAAGTTTTTTTAATTGCTTAGAGGCAGGTTGAGAGCTATAATTTTCATTGCAAAATAGAAGTTGCTCTTTCCTGAAGCAGCTCGAAATAGATCATAAAAACTAGAGTCGCAAGACCACATTTAATTCACATTCCCAGAGTTTCAACATTTGTTGAGAGAGCCCCTAGTCTGTTCAGTTCTAAACAAACAGGAGGGACTCAGCAGGTCACACTGTATCTATAAAACCATAAGGAATAGGAGCAGAATTAGGCCATTCAGCCCATTGAGTCTGTTCCACTATTCCATCATGGCTGATTTACTATCCATCTCAACCCCATTCTCTGACCTTCTCCTCAAACCTTTGACACCCTTCCTAATCAAGAACCTATCAACCCCTGCTTTAAATATACCCAATAACTTGGCCTGTGGCAATGAATTCCACAGATTCACCACTCGCTGGCTAAAGAAATTCCTCCTCATCTCTGCCATCATTGAAATGTTCCCACAACCTACGGACTCACTTTCAATGATTCTTCAGCTCATGTTCTTGGAGATTTCTTATTTATTATTATTTCTTCTTTTTTGTATTTGCGCAGTTTGTTTTCTTTTGCACACTGTTTGAACGCCCGAATTGGTGCGGTCTTCAAATTATTCTATTACCGTTATTATTCTATTATGGATTTATTGAGAAAATAAATCTCAGGATTATATATGTTGACATACACAGCATATACTTTGATAATAAATTTAATTTGAACTTTCAACTTTCTAAAGGGGCATCCTTCTATTCTGAGGCTATGCCCTCTGATCCTAGGCTCACCAATCCATGGAGGAAAACAAACAGTTGTCATTTTGGGCCAAGACTCTTCATCAGGACTGGAAAGGAAGACAGAAGCCAGAATAAGAAGGTGCAGAAGAGGGGAAGGAGTACAGCCTGGCAGGTGATAACTGAGACTAGGTGAGGGGGGAGGTGTGTCAATGGGGTGGTGTGGTGATGTGAGAAGCTGGGAGGGGTGTATGGAAGAGGTAAAGAGCTGAAGGAGGAGGAATCAAATAAAGTCCCTCCAGCATTTTGTGTTGCTCAAGATTTCCAGCCCACAGAACCTCTTTTGTCTTTGTTCCAAGTCTAAAGGATATGGTGTTCCAGTCAACCTCCATACCCATCCCCTTTTTCATTTCCCAAATTCCAAATGTCTACCCTCACTGACAAAATACCTGCCAACAATACATCCATTACTACTTCTAGTCTAGTGCTGCCCTGCCAACACAACCCACAAATAACACTCTGCGTTTCTAATGTTAAAAACACAAGACAAAAACATACACAAGCAAACTAATCAATTCCAAATTTAAGGCAAATTACTGATAGAAAATAGAACAGAGACCAGTACAGCACAGGATCAGGCCCTTTGGCTCACAATGTTGAGCCGAACCAACTAAATTAGTAATCAAATGGCCAACTAGACTAATCTCTTCTGCCTAGACAATGCCCATATCCTTCCATTCTCCTTACATTCATGTGCCTATCTAAACATCTCGTAAAAGGCCCTAGTGAACCTGCCTCTACCACCACCCCAGGCAGCACATTCCAGGAACCCACCACTCCCTTTGTTAAAAACTTGCCACTCAGATCTCCTTTGAAACTATTTCCTCTCACCATAAATGCATGTTCTCTAGTATGATTGAGAGCTGAGTTGGAAAGAGACAATTGGGGTGGAGGCAAGGGGTTGGAAAAGCCTTAAGGAAATGTCAGGCAATGGGAAGGTTGTGCTGATCCCAGTGGTAGAGAGAGACCATAAGACAAAGGAGCAGAAGTCGGCCATTCGGCCCATCGAGTCTTCTCCGCCATTTTATCATGAGCTGATCCATTCTCCCATTTAGTCCCACTCCCCTGCCTTCTCACCATAACCTTTGATGCCCTGGCTACTCAGGTTCAAAAGGTCAAGAGAGACAGAGTGAGAAGGGATGTCACCATTGGGGTGGAGGAGACCGATCAAGGAAAGCAAGGCAAAAAGTGGTTTTAACTGCCTTAAATATCTGTGCTAGTGGGAGTATGTGACTACAAGGCCATTAGCTAAACTGGGTTTGGCCAGCAGAGGCTCCAATCTGAAAACACAAGAGGTTGTGCAGATGCTGGAAATCCAGAGGAACTAACACAAAATGCTGGAGGAACAGAGCAGGTCAGGCATCATCTATGGAAGATCTCCAATCTGCAAATGTTTCCAAGAAAGGAGAGCCAAAATGCCTGCCAAAAAGGAAGCAAATTCATTACTATGAGCAGTCTTTGAAGGTGAAGGGCGAGGGTAAATGGCTCTGAAACATTTGACCTCATGGGCTCTTTATCACCCTTTTTATGGATAGTGTGTGTGATGTCAGCCAATTCCCAGTTAAGGCAATGGATGAGGTGCAGAGGGATTGACTTCAGGCTCATGGACAATGTAGCATGGCCAGGGTTCAAATACCAGCAACAGGTAGAGCAGAGTCCCAAAGGACCGTATTCCCATTCTTCACATAAATCTCACCTCCCCCTCTAGTAGTGTGATCACTGGAGTCAAGTAAGTCAAATCAAGTCAAGTGAAGTTTACTGTCATTTAACTATATATGTGTATATAACATATATAACCATATAATGTACATAGAAACGAGACGACATTTCTCTGAACTAGGGTGTAAAGCACAGTAGTACACGTAACACACATAAAGCATGATAATTTATGAAGGCAAGGATAAAATCTACAGATGAATCACACATAAATAACAAACTAAAGTGCATTAATATTAACCAGTGACACTTCAGATACAATGCAGCAGGGAGTTCAGAAACCTCATGGCCTGAGGGAGGAAACTGTTTCCTATACTAACCGTCCTTGTTTCTATGCATCGTAGTCTGCTGCCTGATGGTAGAAAGTCAAAGAGGATGCTGGATTGATCGTGGGATGATTAACAATACTAAGGGCCCTGTGCATGCAGTGCTCCTGCTAAATGTCCCGATAGATAGTAGGGAGATCCCTATGATGCTCTCAGCTATTCTCACAGTCCTTTGTAGGGACTTTGGGTCCGATGCTCGGCTGCTCCCATACCAGATGGAGATGTAACTTGTCATGACGCTCTCAATGCTGTTCCTGTAAAACACAATTAAGAAGCTGGGGGGGCCTTGCTTGCCTCAATCTTCTTAGGAAATGGAGGAACTGCTGTGCCTTCTTGTTCAGGGAGATGATATTAAGGGACCAGGTGAGATCATCCATGATGTGAACTCCCAGGAACTTGGTGCACTTAACTCTCTCTATGGAGGAGCCATGTATTTGCAGAGGGGGATGGTTTGTCTGCACCTTCCTGAGGTTCACAATGGCTTCTTTTGTCTTTTCCTTTGGTGGAGATCAACTAAGAGTCCTAAGAGGTTGTCTACTGGTGGGTCCTCAGATGGCTGTAGAAGCTGATCTGGGATCCACATATTCTGATGCTGTTTGGGAAAGGGTAAGTGGTGGTTGTGGTTTGTTGTTGGGTCTTTTGATTGTTCAGTTTCTCCTTTTGCAGCTGCCACTTCTTCTCTGCGGCACAGCGAAAATCGTTCACATGTAATGCCCCTCCAGATTTTAGATGTAACGTTTAATTCCAGCAGGCAGATTCTGATGTTATCTTTGAAGTGTTTCCTTTGCCCACAAGGGCAACCCATCACAAATAGGATAGGATACATGGGGTTACAGTACAGTAGTTAGCATAATGCTGTTACTGCCCCAGCAACCCAGGATGGGGAGAGTTCACTGGCCAAAAGGGCCTGTTACCGTGCTGTATCTCTAAATTAAAAATTAAATTAAACCTTCCCTTCTCTGTGTGACTGAGACCTGTAACATTACTGACAGCTTCCAGTTCTGATGAAAGCTCATCTACAATAAATATCAACTTAGTTTCTCTCTCGTTACTGATGCTGCCTGTCTTGCTCACCATCTCCATTGCTTCCCAAGTTCAAACAGGTAGGAGGCAGAATCTTCATTCAAAATTCACATCATAATCATAGTTTCTGACAACAACATACATACAACCAAACTGGACACCTCCAGTAACAGTGGGAATAGTTGAGAGAGGCAAGGAAAAAGTTCAAAGTAAGTTAAGCATTAATTTATTATCAAAGTATGTATATGTCACCATATACATACAACCCTGAGATTTATTTTCTTGCAGGTATTCACAGTAGAACAAAAAAATACATAGAAACAATGAAAACTACATACAGACCGATAAATAATCAGTGTGCAAAAGAAAACAAACAATATCAAGTAAGTACTGAGAATACGAGTTGTAGAGTCCTTGAAAGTGAGTCTATGATTTGTTTTCAGTGATCGGTTCAGAGGTGAGACGAGTGAAGTTATCCACACTGGTTCAACAGCCTCATGGTGATGAGCAAAACAGCAAGAGAGATACTTAACACAAGAGATTCTGCAGATGCCGGAAACCTAGAGCAACACACACACACACACACACACACACACACACACACACACACACACACACAAAATGCTGGAGGAAGTCAGCAGGTCAAACAGCATCTATTGAAATGAAAGAACAGTTTACACTTCGGGCCAAGCCCTTCATCAGGGCTGAAAAGGAAGGGGGAAGGTGCCAGAATAAGAAGGTGGGAAGGAGGACAAGCTGGAAAGTGAGAGGTGAAGCCAGGTGGGTGAGGAAAGAGGTATTAAGTAAGAAACTGGGATATGATATGTGGACAAGGCAAAAGGCTGGTGAAGAATAAAGAAATGAGGTAGTATTTTAAAGGAAAACCAATTAAAAGGAATATTCCATCAGCCTTTCCTCAATTCTACCAATAATTTAGTGGACGTTTCAGTCTCATCTTGCTGCAAGATTTGCAGAAGGTATCAAATTCAATCTAAAATTGTTTGTAAAGCTATGTTTATTGTTATTATCCCCCCCCCCCCAACCCCAGAGTTTGCCTGAAGCACATTCCCCAAGGTAAACCTGAAATCTGCTGGGACATTTAACGCCATTTTACAACTTATTTTTTATTTATGAATAAACAGATGGTGTGATGCTATACCAAGTTACCCACACTACTGCATGCTAAAACAGCAGACATGTAAGGAAATCTGATCGTTATCTCCGCAATCACCTTCAGAAAGAAAATTGAACCTCGAGCTGCTATCACATGCTGAGAAGAATGTTACAGATGTCATGCTGAGGCTTTACAAGGCATTGGTCAGACCGTGTTTGGAATATTGTGAGCAGTTTTGGACACCATATCTAAGAAAGGATGTGCTAGTATTAGAGAGAGTCCAGAAGAGGTTCACAAGAGTAATTCCAGGAATGAAAGGATTAATGTATGATAAGCGTTTGATGGCTCTGGGCCAGTCCTCGCTGGAGTTTCAGAGAATGAAGGGGAATCTCATTGAGACCTGTCGAATATTGAAAGGCCTAGACAGAGTGGGCATGTAAAGGATGTTTCCTATAGTAAGAGTCTAGGACCAGAGAGCACGTCCTCTTAGAACACAGATGTGGAGAAATTTCTTTAGCCAGAGGATGGTGAATCTGCAGAATTTATTGTCACAGATGGCTGTGAAACCCAAGAAATTGGGTATACTTAACAGAGGTTGACGGGCTCTGAATTAATCAGGGCGTGAAAGATTATGGGGAGAAGCCAAGAGAATGGAGTTGGAAGGATAATAAATCAACCACGATGAAATGGCAGAGCAGACTCGATGGGCCAAATGGCCAAAGTCCGCTCCCATGTCTTATGATCCAATAATCAATAAAGATTCAGTGGTAAATCAGCAATTCAATAAAATCAAATTTAACAATTCCTGTGAATGGGGAAGAACCGCATTTTTATCAATTAGATCTCACCCTTAAATACCAGTGAATAATAATCAATCAGAAACTTCCTGCCCTTATGGTAAAACCATTAGGGAAAATGACAAAGTTAAGGTGCACCTTCTGGTTCATTTAATCCCCCTCATGTGGTACTTGGGGTATTGGAAGTAACAGAATTATGAAGCAGACTGCTGTGGAATTCAATCTAAAGTGGAAACAGATACCATGGACAGATGCAAAGCTTTAAGCTTTCTAGCTGTTAGTATTAATGAGCCATATGTCTCCACAACAAGGTCTAGACTGGATTAGAGGAAAGCAAGACAATTTTGCAAAAGTCCAATTTGTTGTTGAAATCATCAACACCAACTAGAGAGAAAGAAGCAGTTTTGCCTAGTTCACTTTAAAGGTAGCTATAATAGGTCCCACACCACCAGCTTCGGGAACAGTTATTAACTCTCAACCATCAGGCTCCTGAACCAGCATGGATAACTTCAATCACCTCAACTCTGAGCTAATTCCACTTCCAAGGATCCAACAGCTCATGTTCTCAATATTTATTACTTAATTTATTTATTACTATTATTTTGTTTTTTCCTTTTTTTGCATTTGCACAATTTGTTCTTTTGCACATAGGTTGTTTGTCTTTGTGTGTAATTTTTGATTGATTCCATAGTGTTTATTTGTATTTACTGTGATTGTCCACAGGAAAATGAATCCCAAGGTATATGTACTATGATAATAAATTTACTATGAACTTGAACTTTAAATTATAACTTAGTCAGACTAAGGAAGGTTTTCATTCAGTAAAGTATACTAGCAGGCTACTCATTAAACTCTCTGCAGCCAACATTCTCCACAGATCTAGGGCAGCCTTTTTTATATTTCAGTTTCCTGTACAAAGAAATTTCAAAGTATGTAGATGATCACTGAAAGCCTGGCAGATCGGGAATGTTATCCTACACAAGAGGTTCTGCAGATGCCAGAAATCCAGAATAAAACACACAAAATGCTGGAGGAACTCAGCAGATCGTACAGCATCTACGTAGAGAAATAAGTAGTCGACATTTCAGCCCAAGACCCTTCATCAGTTTGACTGTTTATTCCTCTCCATAGATGCTGCCTGACCTGCTGAGTTCTTCCAGCATTTTGTGTTACATTTATTCCAACATTTTTGCCTGTTACTCTTCTGTCATACTGTAACACTTCAGTAAATCATATCATTACTGACCTCAAAAAGTCAATTATCAACCACCAGTATTATTTTAACCTAAGATTAAGAAACACAATGTAATCCAGAATCGTCAAAAAACCATACATTAGTCAATTTTTTCACATCAACAATACACTAAATCTCTTCAATCTCAGCTAATTAACAGCATTCAAACGAATGGAAAGACATACTGTGATATAGCAAACTGGGTGATAAGGCTAAACACAAAGAAAGATTGTTTCTTGAAAGTTGGTGATCTTGTTCATATACTTTTAAGTTAAATCATTTTAAAATGCACAGTAGCGTAATGGTTAGCGCTATCGCTTTACAGTGTCAGCAACTGCCAATCAGGGTTCAATTCCTGCCGCTGAGTTTATACGTTCACATTCCAAAAAAGAGGTAGAGTTAGGGTTAGTAAGTTGTGGGCAGGCTACGTTGGCGCAGGAAGAGTGGTGACACAGCACAATCTTCGGACTGTGTTGTTCATTGACGCAAAATGACACATTTCACTACGTGTTTCAATGTACACATGAGAAATAACGCTAATCTTGATCGCTAACTTTTGTATGTAACATAATAGTTTAACTAACTAGAAATAGTAATGGGAATATAATTTTTTAAAATCTTTATACTGGTCCAAAATTTTGTTAACTGTCAAATGAGTCATGTAAAAATAAACCTTGGGGTGTTACTGAACATACACCTTTTGTATATTTTTGATGTTTCGATGCACACATGGCAAATAAAGCTTTAAAATTTACTAAACTTGAGAGAAAATTCCAAGCTCCTCAGCATTATATGACCAGCCACTTACCTTGTAGCCTGTTCCCTGTAGTGTATTTAATACTTCAGTAATATTTAAGTAATATTGAGAATATATTGCTTAAGCATTCTTTGTTGTTTACGTAATTCATTATGGGGTTTATGTAACAATTCATGAATTGTGTACGTCTTGACGCTACCAAGTGATATGTGCACATCTCACTTAAAGAAAAAATGAAGTTAGACTCATATTCCCAGCTCTGACTTTTTCTTGCAATTAATTTAATGTTTTGAAGTACAAAACAAAACTATTGAAAACTAGTCGTCATTCTTTACTGTCCCACTAGTCAAAACTAGCTGCCGTGAGACAAATTCTGCAGCCGTGTGTAACATTCGTTGGGGAATATTAGAAGCTTCTGGAATCCAACATTTGCTGCAGAAAATATTCCTGAATTGCTGCAGTGTTTCTGTGTTCAGGGAACTTCCAGCCTCCACTGCCCCAAATCTGTCATTTCTCCTCTAGTCCCTAATGAAGCCATGTGGAAGGAGAAGTCCTTGGGGAATGATGTAGAAGCCGTTGTCTTCCACACATCCTGAGTTTGGCTGAAGGAACATAGACGGAGCTGGTACCATCTGTTGGGCTGAAACATTACTCCTACCAGCAAGTGTGCCTTCTCCTCTTAAGGTCTCCTGCGGCTTTTTCTCAAAGTAATTAAAGCATGATGTCATGTATCAATTTTTATTAATAATGCCATTATATAGAGAATTAGTAATTTAATACCGCTACAGATTCGACTTGATCAGTAACACCATCCTGAAAATTTGTTTGCTGTGAGACACCACACTTTGGTAGCTCAATAACAAAATGAACAGAGTTACCATGTCCCAAATTACCCCATGGAGGCTCCAATTTAACATGGGTTTGTTTGTCATCAGTAGCTTCACACCAGCCTGCTGCTAATACATTTCACACAAATCCAACCACAGGAAAAATCACTTTGCCTTGAAGTTAATTCCAATTGGTAAGAAACAGTGCGAGAATTGGTAGATATAGAACATGAAACAATAGTTCAATATTTAGGGAGCAGAATTTATAATCTCCCTCTTCTCCAAGAAGCCACTTCTTTTCCTTCTTTGTTCTTTCATACATATCTGCAGGCGCATTTCAAATAAATTCTGAAAACCCAAGGGAGTTTTCCACCATGTCTATGTAATCTTTAAGTCAGTTCTTATGCCAGTATCAACCTTCAACCCCCTAACCAGGGCAATTATCCTCTTGGTACGTAACCATCAATCTCAGGATCAACTCTCTCTCTAAACTCACGAAGAAAGAAAAATTTGCTTTATTTGTCACATGTACGTTGAAATATACAGAAAAATGCATTATTGGTGTCAAATCAAATTAGTGAGGGTCATGCTGGGGGCAGCACTCAAGTTTTGCCACACTTCTTCATCAGGGACCCCCACCATCCAGGCCATGCTGTTTTTTCACTGCTGCCATCAGGTAGAAGGTACAAATGCCTCAGGACTCACACCACCAGGTTCAAGTACAGTTACTACCCCTTAACCATTAGGCTCTTGAATAAAAAGGGATAGCTTGCCCCATCAATTAAATGTTCCCACAACCAATTATCTCACTTTAAGGACTCTTTATCTCATTATTTCATGTTCTCATTATTTATTGCTATTTATTTATATTTGCATTTGCGCAATTTGTTGTCTTCTGCACTCTGGTTGACCTTTCATTGATCCTGCTATAGTTACTATTCTATAGATTTTAAGGTAGTGGATAGTGGCTCCATATGTCACTATACAGGGCGCGACGACCCTGCCTTACATGAGTCCCAGGCTCAGCTGGCTCCAACTGACAGTACCCGGTATGGGCCCCTATCCAGGGTTACGGATCCCACTGCCTTCTGGGTATCTTCGGGAGCAAAGGCGGCTAAGGAGTAAACCCTACACAAATCCGGAGCGGAGTCCCTAAGATGATTGGATGACGTATCACATCACCTCCCGGCAGCTCCTGCAGCCAAGCTGATGCCAAATATACTGCTTTGCATTCCTTTGGACCACATCCACGAGGCTGAGAGGGAGATCTTGATGCCTGGGCAGCCCAGGATCTCCATATTCATCACCCAGGTCTGCGCCCCAGAATAACCGGGCGCATCCATTATCTACTTAGACAGACGGAGCCATGAGTGAGTGAGTCTACAGATTTACAGAGTATGCCCACAGGAAAATGAATCTCAGGGTTGCTTATGGTGACATATATGTACTTTGATAATAAAATTAACTTTGAACTTCCAGCACCAAAACACTATGCTCACAACTCACTGACCTTAATTGCCATCTTTGTACTGTGGCAGGAAACCAGAGTACCCGGAGGAAACCCACGCAGTCCCTGGGAAAATGCAAGGATGAGGTCTCAGGGTACTTGGAGGCACATGATAAAGTAGGCTGCAGTCAGCATATTTTACTCGAGGGAAACCTTGCCTGACAAATATGTTGGAATTCTTTGAAGAAATAACAAGCAGGATAGACAAAAGGAGAATTAGTTGATGTTGTGTACTTGGATTTTCAGAAGGTCCTTGACAAGGTAACACATGACGCTGTTTAACAAGCTACGAGCCCATGGTATTACAGGAAAGATTCTAGCATGGATAAAGCAGTGGCTGATTGGCAGGAGGCAAAGAGAGGGAATAAAGGGAGCGTTTTCTGATTGGCTGCTGGTGACTAGTGGTGTTCCACTGGGGTCTGTGTTGGGTCCGACTCTTTTTACATTGTATGTCATTGATTTCGATGAAGGAATTGATGGTTTTGTTGTAAAGTTTACAGACGATATGAAGGGGCATATAGTTTTGAAGGACAGAGAATGAGACAGATTAGGAGAATGAGCAAAGAAATAGCAGATGGAATACAGTGTTGGGAAGTGTATGGTCATGCACTTTGGTAGAAGAAATGAAAAGAAATATTCTAAATGGAGAGAAAATACTAAAACCTGAGGTGCAAATGGACTTGGGAGTCCTTGTCCAGGGTTCCTTAAAGGTTAATTTGCAGGTTGCGTCTGTGGCGAGGAAGACAAATGCAACATTAGCATTCATTTCAAAAGGACTGGAATATAAAATCAAGGATATAATGCTGAGACTTTATAAAACACTGGCGAGGCCTCACTTGGAGTATTGTAAGCAGTTTTGGGACACTTATTTTAGAAAGGATATGCTGAAACTGGTGAGGATCAAAGGAGGTTGATAAAAATGATTCCAGAATTAAACAGCTTGTTAGATGAAGAGCATTTGATGGCTATGAGCTTGTATTCGCTGGAATTCAGAATAGTGAGGCGTGACCTCATTGAAAACTATCGAATGGTGAAAGACCATGACAGAGTGGATGTGGATTGGATGTTTCCTATGGTGGGAGAGTCCAAGACCAGAGGACACAACCTCAGAATAGAGGGGTGTCCTTTTAGATGAGGAGGAATTTATTTAGCCAGAGAGTGGTGAATCTGCTGAATTCTTTACCACAGGCAGCCGTGGAGGCCAAGTCTTTAAGTAGAGGTTGATAGATTCTTGATTGGTCAGGGCATGAAGGGATTTAGGGAGAAGACAGGAGATCGGGGCTGAGAGGAAAATTGGATCAGCCATGATGAAATGGCAGAGCAGACTCAAAAGGCTGAATGGCCTAATTCTGCTACAATATCTTAGGGTCTTACAGACTGCAGCAGGAATTAAACCCTCATCTTACATCAGCTACTATACTACCGTGCTGCACAGCCTTACAGAATCACTCCTTACTCCTGAGAATCAATTTAATACCTCCAGAGCAAATCCATCTTTCCAGAGTTCTGGAGATCTGCTGTATCTTTGAAATCCAACCAGCAGTTTCAACAAAAGCATCAAGATAAAGCAACAAAAATTGTGTTTTCAGACACTTAGTGGCCACTTTATTAGGTACAGGAGGGGAACCCAGTGTGGTCTTTTGCTGTAGCCCATCCACTCCAAGGTTTGACATGTTGTACATTCAGAGATGTTCTTCTGCACACCACTGTTGTATCATTTGGTTATTTGAGTTACTGTCAACTTCCTGTCAGGAATTACCAAATATGGACATTGCTGATATAAATAAAGAGCACATACCACCAGCCTCAAAGACAGATTCTGTACCGCTGTTACAAGACTTGGCACAGTAGTGTAGCAGTTAGCACATTGTTTTACAGCAGCAACAATCAAAAATCAGGTTCAATTCCTGATGCTGTCCCTAAGGAACTTGAACACTCGCCCCATGACCAGGCGATTTTCCTCTGTGTGCTCTGGTTTCCTCCCACATTCCACAGATACATGGGTTAGGGTATGCTATGTTGGTGCCAGAAGCACAACAACACTTGTGGGCTGCCCAGCACAAACCTCGCTGATTTGATTTGAAGCAAATGACACATTTCAAAAAGGTCAAAGTACATTTATTATCAAAGTATGTATACATTATACAACATTGAGATTTGTCTGTTTATAGGCAGCCACAAAATAAATACACTCCAAATGAACCCATTATAAAAAGACCAAACACCCAATGCGCAGAGAGAGAAAAAATTAACAAACCATGAAAGCAATAAAATTAAGCAAATAACTTCAGAACTGAAGTTTCGCTGTATGTTTTGATGTACACGTGACAAATAAAGCTCATCTTTTTAGATTTTTGAAAGGGTACTGGTTAGATGATTAATTGGTCATTGTAAATTAGCCTGTAATTTGGCTAGGGTTAAAACGCGGGTTGCTGGCAGTGGGGCCTGTTGGGCCGGAAGGGCCTGTTCCACACTGTATCTCTAAGTAAAATAAAACATGACGAAAATGAACTCTGATCTCTTGCTCTACCTCATCATGGTCTTTACACTTTGTCTACCCACATGGCACTTTCTCTGGAATTGTAATACTGTACCTCATCCTGCAGCTGCTATCAGGCAGGAGGTACAGAAGCCTGAAGTCCCACACCATCAGGTTCAGGAAAAGCTACTTCCCTTCAACCATTCAGTTCTTGAACCAATCTGCACAACCCAAATCACTACCTCAGTACAGCAACACCATGAACACTTTGTACAGCAATAGACTTTAGGTTTTTTTTAGTTAATTGTGTTCTTTCTTGGAAAAAAATGTATTTTT
This sequence comes from Mobula hypostoma, assembly GCF_963921235.1. Lineage (NCBI taxonomy): Eukaryota > Metazoa > Chordata > Chondrichthyes > Myliobatiformes > Myliobatidae > Mobula > Mobula hypostoma. The sequence goes on along the minus strand of NC_086129.1, from coordinate 10,504,416 downwards.
TATCTTGTGAATGTTGCGTATCTGATGCTAAATGCTTGAGAAGCTGCTGCAAATAGGTTTCTCACTGCAACTCCATATACATGTACTTGTGCACATGACAATAATCTCAACATTGATGGCATACAAACAAAATCCTTTCACTGGATCTCAGTGTGACAATCAAAAACAAGTTACTGATTAGCATTAAACATTACAGGAGAATTCTTTTCAGTGTTGTGACAAAGGGATTTTCTTGTACACTGTGTTTTATAAGATTGCTTTTATATTTATTGTGTTTTTATGCTTGTGTTTTATTTATGTTGTATCAAATTCAGAATAACAATCATTTCATTCTCTTTTACCCTTGTGTACAGAAGAATTCAAACGATCTTGAATCCTGAATCTTCTACTGAGAGATCCATACAAAAGCTCATGGGACCTTAGTTTAAGGTGATCCCTGAAAGACAACCCATCTGACGGTAGCGCACACTCTCAGGATTACATTATCAAGTTATAATATTTTTCCGATAAGTCCCAGGAGGCAGATTTGAACTTGTAACCTTCTGACAGAAAAAAAAATGAATGTGCTACGGACTGAGTCCCACTAATGCTGATCAAAGCAAATTTGACAGAGCTACCTGAACCTGTCCGACTGATTGTGGCTGGCTCGTTTGTACAGGTAGAGATCAGCAAGATAACACAGAATGTAAATTTTGTTCAGATAAAATGTATCAGACGATACAACCAACCACAGCAGTTTAATAGACCTCAGGATTTACAATCAAACCAGGAGTGACCTTACAGAGATATACAAACTCAACAGAGGCATAGACTGAGCAAGTGCACAGTCTTTCCTCCAGGGTTTGGGCATCAAGAACTAGAGGGCATAGGATTAAGAAGAGAAGTGGGAGAGTTAGCTGGAAACTAGCTTCGATGAGCATTTTGGTTGGCATGGACCAGATGGGCCAAAGAGTCTGTTTTCTTGCTGTTTGGTTCAGTGACTCCTAATTCAAAGTTCAAAGTAAAATTATCAAATTACATATATATCACCATATACAACCCTGAAATTTATTTTCTTGCATGTAGGTTCACTAGAATACGTAGGGGAATGAGAGTGAGTTTGACTCTACAGACCTCCTGCAATTTTAAAAGCAACAGTCTCGCAACCATCACATTCCTTCTCTACCCTTTTTGTTCGTTCCTCATTCACACTGACAGCAGAACGCAGAATGCAGAATCTTCTACTCCACAACACACAGTATACACATTCCAAACTGGCTTTCATGTCAATTCCTAGTTCTCAATTTTTTTGTTATATTTTTACAATGCCCTTTCAGTTCTGGTTCAATAGAAAATTTTCAAAGTGAGCATTCCCGGGAAGAATACAAGCCCTGGTCTTTTTGGAATGCTGCTGAAAAAAAAATGAGCAGATGTACCCATTACACCATGGAAAGTTAAAAACCACAGTCCATTTCACACATCAGGAGCTTCTTCTGATCTGATATCCGCATATTTGAAAGTAATCCAAGGCTTTTCAACACTGATTCTTACTGGCAAGCAGCTGTTTCTTCAGATTTATTTAAAGGTACTTCGAAGTTTACAAAACACTTAAAAGTTCTGCCACCAAGTCCGAGTGTACGTAAGAAACCCGACTACCAAAGGCAATTAGTGATAGCTTTCTGTATGTTGTGTTATTCTACAATGTGCCTTTTGCCTCTTCTAATTCTGTCAAAGACAAATGGTGCAATCATAGCACTAGTGGATACAAAGGGTTTCCATGGATACCAGAGTCCATGCAGGAACTGGAGGAAGGGAGAACTAACGCAGGCAGATAAATAGACTCTGGGGGGAAAGGTGCCATGATTTATCGCTATACTTCACCAATTACTGATATTGCATTAGGGAAGCTGTTATGCACCATAACAAAAATGTCTTTGTACTCACCTCCAACACTGATACTCATTATGTGATCAAAAGTGAAACAATCTTAGCGTGTCAGCATGAAAAGGCTAAATGATACAACTCGAAGCTTCTCCCAAAAAACACACATGGCAGTATTGGGACTTATTTTGTGACTCTGGCAGGCTCAAAATTCACTAACAGAGTCTGTTTCAAGGATCAAGATGTTGCTTTTTTTCCTGAATTAATGAGAATGAGAGAGAGAGAGAGAGAGAGAGAGAGAGAGAGAGAGAGAGAGAGAGAGAGAGAGAGAGAGAGAGAGAGAGAGAGAGAGAGAGAGAGAGAGAGAGAGAGAGAGAGAGAGAGAGAGAGAGAGAGAGAGAGAGAGAGAGAGAGAGAGAGAGAGAGAGAGAGAGAGAGAGAGAGAGAGAGAGAGAGAGAGAGAGAGAGAGAGAGAGAGAGAGAGAGAGAGGTGAGACAGAGAGAGAGAGAGAGTGAAAGAGAGAGAAGGAGAGCAAGCACGCGCAAATGTGCATATGCGTGTAAGTAAATGTAAAAAAAAATCTCCAGTGTGTTGCTGACAAAGTAACAAAGCTTTCAGATGGAGCTGGGTTCTGTTAATCCTTTGTTCTTTGCTGGACACAGATAGATACTCTGCAGCTTCAAGGGACGAAGATGTCTGGCATTGACTTTGAAGGTCATGGCTACAGCCTTGGAAAGTTGAGGACGTGACCAGGAGCAGTGAGTGATTTTTTTTTCTATGCTTCGTTACATGACAGCAGCAGCAGTGCAAAAATAGCTCCATGCATTAATACATAATTTTCAAATGTTTGCACCAAAATGTTTGAAACTCAAAAGTGGGCTCTGAATTCAAATGATTGCTTACAGGAGAACGTGTCAGATTTTTCTCCCGTGTACATCTGATGCAACAGCAGCACACTAATATACTGCTCCCACATTATACTGTACATCCGTCCAACAGTATAGTGCTGAGGATATCAGGTCCATCCTTCATGGAGATTTAGGTTGAGAAAATGCAAAACGGCACTGGTGATTGTCATGTTTACGAACACTTTCAGGCAGCATAAATAATGAGCTTTTGTTGGACGTAATACGCATCTCAATGCTGCACACTCAGCCACAGAAGCAGAGTATTGGACACAATTCTGGAAGCTGTTAATGAAACTGTGGATTACTGCAAGAGAATTGAGGCGCAGAAAATTGCCAAATGAAGTATAGTGAAACATCCCTAAGTAGCTCTTGCATCCCTCCTCAGTCCACCAATCACCTTGGACTCATTTTTCACAACCCACCACTTCCACTCTTACCGGCTACCTTCACCTTTCCACTCTCTGTCCTGGTACAGGGTTTCAAACAGGAACATTCACAATTCCACTTCTTCTACAGATGCTGCTCAATCCGCTGAGTTCCAACAAGGATTAGGTCATTGTCTATCACGAAATAACTAATTCCATACACTTGCTGGTGATCATGAGGTGACACAAGGCATGGCGGTTAGCATAATGCTTTACAGCATCAGTGATCATATGGGTGAGTAGGCTAATTGGTCACATAGGTCTAATTGGGTGGTGCGGACTTGCTGGGCCAGAAGGGAGTGTTAACATGCCGTATCTTGAAATAAGAAGTAAATAAACAGTCAATGTTTGGGGCCAAGACCCTTCATCCGGACTCACCACTGTGGGTAGACCTGATGAAGGGTCTCAGCCTGAAATTTCGACTGATTATTTCCACCCATAGGTCCTGCCTGACTTGCTGGATTCCTCCAGCACTTTGTGTGTGTTGCTCAAGATTTCCAGTATCTGCAGAATTTCTTGTACTTACAGGAGTTGATGTTTCAAGAAAGTGGCATCTATCATCAAATACCCTCATTACTCAGGTCACGCCCTCGTCAGGCAGAAGCTACAGAAGCCTGAAGACCCAGACCACCAGGTTCAGGAACAGATACTTCTCTACATCCCACAGCTCCTTGTTGAACTGACCCACACAACTACATCAATGAAAGCCCTCTGAGCACAATAACATGAGGAAACAAGTCCTTTGAATACACACTATCCAACACAAAGAAATACTGGGAAACAAGTTTCAGATGTATCTGTGATCTTGCTGGATGTTGCCTTGCACTAAGGCAGTGCTGGGATTGTTACCTACATAACCCTAACCCAACCTCTGCAATAGGACCTGTCTCTGATTATGTATTTGTGTTTTGCACTCAGGTCCTGGTTTCTATCTTTTTTCCCCACTGTCAATCGCTGCAGTCTACCATCACTGTAGTACTTGTGTGTTTCCAGGACAAAGAAGTGGGCAGGAATAATCATTGTGGACACTAGCCACCCTGCAAACTGCCTTTTGCAAAAGCTCCCTTCTGGAAAGTGCTGTAGGGCTATTGAAGCAAAAATTTCACAACATTTTAAAAGTTTCTTCCCCCAGGTAATTAACCTGATTAACCATTTTAGTGAGCATCCCACCCCTTTTATCTATTTCTTCAGTCACTTCACTGTAAACACTTTAAACTACATTTTATAATACCGCTTATGTTGGAAATACATGCTGGAATTTATGCATTTTAGTCCATATCTATACTTCCAACATTATTTTTATATAATTCTTTATTCTTTGTAATTGTGTTGTTTTTTGTTGCAATTCACCACAGCAAATTCCTAATACATGTAAATGGAAATGGTGAATAAATTTGATCTTTGATCCTCAAGGCAGAAGCAGCAGGAAACTCACCCCTTGGCCGAAGTCACTCTTACAATAATGCCCTGGATGAACATGCATCTTGAGCTCAAGTGGGTGTGTGTTGGGTGGGTGGATGAAGTGAAATTTTATATGGGTATTCAGATGATGGAGGAACATAAACCTCTGAGGAGAACAGGGGCCACACCCCTTGCAGCCTGGTAGGAGTCATTTGGCCCATGATGTCTGAGACAGGTTAACCAAGTATCCCATTGTTCAGCTCTCAGTCTATACTCCTACTCCTTCCCCACCCCCCCTTCCCCACTCATATTCTCACCACCCACCTTAACACATCTGCAAACTCAGGATTTGCCTTTCTTATAACTGAGGCTTTATAAGGCATTGGTCAGATCACACTTGGAGCAGTTTTTGTCCCCCCTTAGCTAAGAAAGGATGTGCTAATATTGGACAGGGCCCAGAGGAGTTTCACAAGAGTAGTCCTGGAAGGGTTAACGTATGAGGAAATTTTGATGACTGAGTCTGTAGTCGCTGAAGCTTAGAAGAATGAGGCGGATCTCATTACAACTTATCAAATATTGAAAGGCCTAGATAGAGTGGACGTGACGAGAATGCTTCTTGTAGTGGAGGAGTCCAGGAGTTCAGAGGGCACAGCCTCAGAATAGAAGGACATCAATTTAGAACAGGGACGGGAAGGAATTTGTTTAGCCAGACAGTGGTGAATCTGTGGAATTCATTGCCACAGACGGCTATGGAGCCAAGTCAATGGGTATATTTGAAATGGATGTGGATAGGTTCTTGATTAGTAAGGGTGTCAAGAGTTAAGGGAAAAGGCAAAAGAATGGGGTTTAGAGGGATAGTAAATCAACCATGACTGAATTGCGGAATAGGCTCGATGGGATGAATGACTAACTCTGCTGCTAACAGTTTTATGGTCTTATTAACTACAGCTGTAACACTATCAGTGGAAGCTTCAATACAGCTACTAGATGCAAGAACACAGTTGCAATATGTAGTTCAAGTAAACACAGATAAATAACAGAAACACCAAAGCCAGAATCTGGCATAATGCACAAAATACTGGAAGAACTCAACAGGTCAGGCAGCATCCATGGAGGGAAAGGGGAAGTCAATGTTTTGAGTCAAGATCCTTCATCCAGACTGTTCATTTCCCTCCGCAGATGCTGCCTGACCCACTGAGTTCTTCTACCTTCTAATATGTTGCTACAGCTGAATGCCAGCAGCTCAATATCTGGCACTCGTTTGATTTCCTTTAAAAATAAAAAGCCTTCAATATGAACCACTTTAATTACCAAAATAAACAGCATTACAGTCTGAATGTTATATTCCCCTTGGGTTAAATAATCACCTATAAAAACTTGTCCACCATTTCCACCAAAATAACTGTTGACTACTTCTGATTCATACTCTAATTATTTTTCTTGCACCCACTTGCCTTTGAGAATTCATAATGAAAATTTTCAAGCAGAAATGCAGCTTAGGAAGGATTAATTTCTAGATCTCACTTCATAGTCAACTGCTGCTATTGTTCGTTTCTGAATATAAAATTCAACTTACCATCAATAAGTTATCATCTGGAAGTCATGCTTGTGGAATTATATTCCACTCGTTCCCCACTCTTAATGATCTAAACCAAGGGTTCCCAACCCTTTTTATGCCATGGAGCCTTACCATTAACTAAGGGGTCTGTGGATCTCAGGTTGATCTAGACCAACTAACACTTGCCTCTACCCAAAATGCCCCATATGGCAAAGCCCATCTGTACTAACGATATTTTTTATGACCAATTAATTCTCATCTTTAAAAATAGCATAAAGAGAAAAACTTTTTACCAGATAGAATTGTTTTATATCCCTCAATATCCTTCAATGGTTATAGTGATACCCAAAGTTAAAACATACTGTTAATACACCATAATCAAACTTCACACCTCACCATTAATGCCAGTGGAATAGACGGTCATCTGTTTTTGTTTATAATTATGGCAATCTATACAAAACAAAGAATCAACTCCTGCTGCTGACTATAAGGAGATTGTATGTTCTCCTCATGACAGTGTTTCTCCGGTTTCCTCCCACATTTGAAAGACGTACGAGTGAGCAGATTATTTGATCATGTGGGTGGTGTGGCTCACTGGTCTGGAAGGGCAAGTTACTGTGTTGTTTCTCAAAATTAATAAATAAATCCCAGCTTGATGACTCTTTGGGGGTTCTAATGAAAATTCACGGACCTGAAGGGTTTACTCCGTTAAGGCCGATTTATACTTGTGCATACTAGTTTACGCCACAGCCTACGCAAGTGGGCTACGCCGTTGTGAGCATTTATACTTGTGCATTGGTGTGTCTGCGTCTCTCTGCAATTCACCACCAAAACGCTAGTTGGCGGTGGGGTTTCTATGCCACTGTGTTGAGTTTCTTCGTGTTGAGTTTCAACACGAAGAAACTCAAACTTCAAACAATAGCGACTAAAACTGAAGGAGGGTGAATTTTCTGTGCTTGTCCGGCCACTGAGAGACATGGACGAGGAAATGCATTTCAAATATTTTCGGGTGTCGGCGGGTAGATTTGACGATTTGATTCATCGTCTCCAAACATTTATTTCGCATCGGTGTACGCACAGTATACTCAGAGACTGGCAATCACCATTCGAGTTTTAGCTTCAGGTGGAAGTCAACAGGCTGTAGCAGCTAGCTACAAACTGGCGTCAAGCACAGGATCCTCCATAATTTCAGAGGTCTGTAAAGCTTTATGGAAAGCATTGCAGCCAGAGTTCCTTCCCTGCCCTTCAGTCGCCCAATGGGAAGCTATTGCAGCGTAGGAGGAAATGTGATGCTACCAAGCAGACCAATCACAGTTGTTCGGTCTGCGTCGCCGCGACACATAGTTACATTTTGGGAGAGGTGCACGTTAGGCTACAATGTAGGGTTCAGCGTACAGTACAGCGTAGGGTACATGGCTGCATCGTACCTATGGCGTACATTTGACACACAAGTATAAATTGGCCTTTAGTCTCACCAGACATGCTACCTGACCTTCTGTGTATTCCTGGTATTTTATGTTTTTGTTTATAAAATGGGTTTAGTTGTACCACATCACTCAATACTGTACTTACTCTGCAGATCTCAAAACAAGCCCAAAGGGGATTTGATATACAATCTGCCTTATTTAAAAAATTTTGTCTACTAACTCTTGAAAGTGGCTACACCGGTTGATAAGGTGGTAACATGTGGCATCAGGAAGTCAAGGCACTGATTTCAAGAGTCACATTGCAGCTTTATAGAACCCTGGCTAGGCCACAATTGGAGTACTACATTCAATTCTAGTCACCTCATTACAGGAAGGATGTGGAGCAACGGTGCAGAAAAGGTTTACTAGGATGCTGCCTGGATTAGAGAGCATGTATCATAACAAGAGGTTAGACAAATTTGGGTTGGCTTCTATTGGTGGCAGAGGCTAAGGGTAGACCTGATAGAAGTATATAAGATATGAGAGGCGCACAGTAGACAGCTGGTATCTTTCTCTCAGGGTTGAAATGTCTAATACTTGAGGGCAAGCATTCAAGGTGAGTTGGGGAAATTCAAAAGAGATGTTCAGAGCAAGTTTTTTTTTCCCCAGACTGAGAGTAGAATGCGCTGCCAAGGGTAGTGGTGAGACAAATATGCCTAGAGATGTTTAAGAGGCCCCAAGACAGGCACACAGGTGGGCACAGAATGGAGAGATATGGACATTGTGTAGGCAGAAAGGATTAGTTAGCTGTTTAATTACTAGTTTAATTAGTTCAGCACAATATGGCTGAAGGGCCCGTTCAGATACTGTACTGGTCTATGTACCTACTGTTAGGGGAAACTACAGATGAAAGTGCCTGCACTAGCATTAAGAACATGTACATGCAACTTAGTTTCATGTTAACACAGAAGGCATCAGAGATTGTATAAATGAATGACAGTCCCTTGTTAATAAGTCTAATACATGTTACCATGGTAACTGTTGAGGAACAAATCCCAATTACCTGAACCCAAGATCAGTAATTTCACTTTACCTCTAAAACTAATCTCCTTCCCTCCCTACACTGACTCACTCCAGATATGGGGTTTCAAACTACTGAATAAAGCAGATTGAATGTCCCTATCCAACACCAATCAACAGATTTACATTGAAATTAACAAAAGTAGAAAACATGCCATTTTTAAAAGTGGATTTAATTTGGAAAATGTGATCAGAATTTAGTTTAAAAATTCCCAAACATCCCTAAGCAACAGACAGGCATACAGTAGCATAGCTGTTAGCGTTGCACCAATGAACTGCGATCAACCCTGCCACTGTCTGCAAGGAGTCTGTTTGTTCTCCCCGGAAGCGTGTTGGTTTCCTCCAGGCGCCCCAGTTTCCTCCCACATTCCAAAGACGTACGTGTTAGTAGGTTAATTGGTCACTTGGGTGTAACTGGACAGCGCAGGCTCGTTGGCTCAGAAGGATCTATTACCGTGCTCTATCTCTAAATAACCTCCAAGGGGACCACAACCTTTTTGTGGTTTGGAGGCCTGCATTCCTCAATGACCTGGGGAACTATGTTGGCTGGAGTCAGGGCTTTATCCTTTGGCTGTAGGTAGGATCACCCATGTCAAACAGGTCAAAGAGCAGAGGCCAGACTAAGAGTGGTCCACCGGTATGGGGGTTCAGCTCAGGGCTAACAACCCTGACTGGTCAAAATTATTATGGAGACAGCAATGAAGCATCCCTTTATATGTATGCCACTGTATGACAGGAAGAGATACAGGACCCTGCCCTAAACATCCGTGGCATAAAGGGCAGTAAGTAATCTCTAAATAAATATAAAAACGCAAGTGAATTAAACAATATTGAGAATTAAGACTTTAAGGTGGTTATAGAATTACAAGAGGCTTTGATGAAGTAGACAGCCATTACCTTTCTCCCAGGGTTGAAATATCTTAATACTGGGGAACATGCATTTATGGCTTGCAGGAGAAGCTCTAAAGGAAACACTGTGTGCAGGACTGCTTTGTTTTTATACAGAGTGGAATGGACTGCCAGGAGTGGTTGCAAAGGCAGATATGACAGAGGTGTTTAGGAGAGTCATTGATAGGCACGATATGATAGGCTGAGGGCGGCACTGTAGTGTAGTGGTTAGTACAATGCTTTACAGGACCTGTACTGACAACCTGGGTTCAATTCCCACCACTGCCTGTGAGGAGTTTGTATGCTCTCCCTGTTACCACATGGGTTTCCTCCGGGTGCTCCGGTTTCCTGCCATAGTCCAAAGATGTACTGATTGGTAGGTTAATTGGTCATTGTAAATTGTCCCATGATTAGTCTAGGATTAAACTGGGGTATCGTTGGGCAGTGCAGCTCAAAGGGACGGAAAGGCCTATTCCGCACTGTATCTCAATCAATAGATAGATGGAGAGATGGAGAGACAGACTGATAAATAAACAGAGTGGAGGGATGTGACCATCTGCAGAATCAGAAGGGATTAATTTAATTTGGCATCATTAGCTTTATTAGGTCAGCACAATGTCATGGACTGAAGGGCCCAACCCTGTCCTGTACTGTACTGTCCTGTGTGCCAAGGCTTGTCAGTTTATACATCCACATAACAACCCTCCTTACTGCAGCTCACACTGGCTTCCTCATCCTGCAGCATGTACACCAGTCCTTACCTCAATCCTCTCCACAGCAGCATGTGGTCAGAGTTCTCCCAGGGGCAGTGCAAAGCTACACACCAGGTGATCAGAATTTTGAGTGGCCATTAAACCCATAAACACTACCTCACTTTTTTTTAATTTCCATCAGAAGTTAAATCAGGTACCAGAAGACTTCTTTATCTTCAATCACAGCACTACCTACATGGAAGCCAAAACCAAGCAAGACTGCAGTCACATCTGTAACTTATTTCCCAGGACTTCTTCACCTTGGATGATATATATTCAAAGGTCTTGTTTCCTCTTGTTTATATTCTCAGGGGGTTGGTGTTGATTTAGTCTGATTTAAGAAGTGCACAGACAAGCGAGATATAGTGGATGTCAAAATGTCAAGGTGAAATTCATGGATCAGTGAGACACAGAACGAGACGTTAAAACAATTTCTCCTAAAAAAATCACAACTGTTCTCAAAGAAAAGAGGAGAAAGCTGTCCAACCTGGAGCAACACACACACACACACACACACACACACACACACAAAATGCTGAAGAAACTCGGCAGGTCAGGCACTATCTGTGGAGGAGAGTAAAAGTTGACCTTTTGAGCCAAGACCCTTCATCAGGACACCCAAGCTAGATTCAGAATACAGAAACATTCTTAAAAGAATTAGACCATCAGATCACAAGACATGAAAGCAGAATTAGCCCATTTGGCCCATTGGGTCTAATTCATCTTTTCGACATGGCCAATTTATTTTCCTCCTCAACCCCATTTCCGCCTTCTCCCTGTAACCTTTAATGCCCTTACTAATCAGGAACCTGCCAACTTCTGCTTTAAGTATACCCAATGACTTGGTCTCCATAGTCATTCATGACAGTGAAGTCTCTGGCTAAAGTTGTTTCTCCTCATCTCTGTCCTAAAGGGATGTCCCTCTTCTCTGGTCCAAGAGGGGATTAATTTCACCAGTTTTGATAGGGGCTTAATTTCAGCAGATTCATATTAGACTTTTTCAACCTCTCCACCTAGATGATTGTGGAGTCTAGATCTTCCACTAGCTTAAAGTTCAGGAAATAGTGAGCTTGCACAAAAGAGGAGATGAAGCTCAGAATACATTTGAATGACAGAGTAGGCTTGAGGGGCTGAATGGCCCACTCCTTCTCCTAGTTACTTATGTTTTTCGTAAACCACTCCCAAAGCCTTCTATCCACTGCCTGAAGCCCTTTTTCTGCTGCGTCCAGTCCCTGGAGACTTCAGAGGAATTGGAAATCATACAGAACAAGGCTGCCTGAAACGTCAACCCTTTATTCCGCTTCACAGATACAGCCTGACCTGCTGAGTTCCTCCAGCATTTTATGTGTGTTCCTCCAGATTTCCAGAATCTCGTGTGTACACAAAACAACTACCGTGTTTTCTCCACTGCAACAGACATGCCAACATGCATCTTTTGGTGCCAGAACCCTGGCAACAGTCAGGGCTGCCCCCAGCACAAACGCAGAAGATTGCATCGTGGTAATCAGAAGATTGGGGTTCAATTCCCGCCACTGTCTGCAAGGAGTTTTGTTCATTCTCCCTGTGACCACGTAGGTTTCCTCCAGGTGCTCCAGTTTCCTTTCACATTCCAACAGCTGTACAGGGCAGGGTTAGTGAGCTGAGAGCAAGCAATATTAGCACCAAAAGCATGATGACACTTGCAGGCCATCACAAAATGATGCATTTCACTGTATGTTTCAATATTTTGATATTCAGTACTCTGCAAAAGTCTTAAGCACATATATGTATATAGCTAGGGTGGATAAGACTTTTGCACAATACTGCAGTAACTTTATGTTTTGCACTGTACTGCAGCTGTAAAACAAAAACAAAAAATTCATGACATATGTGAATGATGATAAACCTGATTCTGATGTGGGTTTCCATTGTGGACTGAGAGTGGGAAGGGGGCTGGGAGAGGGGAATCATGGTTGGGAAAAGGGAAAGGGAGAGAGGAGGGAGTGGGAAGCACCGGAGAGACATTCTGTAATGATTAATGATTGGAATCAAATGGCCTTGCTTGATGTCTTAGGGCTGGGTGTTGTCTGCACCCGCCCTGGCACTCCTTCTCTGCCACCTGTCCTATGCCCCTGCCATGGCACTCCACCCTCTCCATTCCCAACATTCTTTGCATTCTTTGCTCCCACCAGATTCACAAACTTGCTCTCCAATCCACATTGACAAATGCAGTACTGTGCAAAAGTCTTAGGCATCTATATATAAAAAAAAGACTCTTGCCCAGGAATGTACATGTAACAAAGCTAATCAATCTTTAAACTTTAACATTAAGGTAGCTTACAGTAGGCTCTGCAACTAGTTTGGTAACATGGGAAATAAGCAGGACACCCCAAAATCATTAAATCCTGCCCCCACACATCAGGATTACTCTGTTAAATAGGGTGAGGAGGCTGTTAATGAGTATCAGTATCATTAACTTATTCTAATATAGAATCCCAAAACTAAGAATTTAAAATTCTTCAGAATAGGAAAATACCAAAAATAAAATCCCTGGCTGATGGAATAATCCATTTTCTCATCTCCTGTCTTCTCAAGGCTGGATATTGAACATGGCTGTAAGGTGCTCGGAGAGGACCCAAGCCTACAAAAGACATGACATATTATCTTAATTTTCCAGTGGGCAGTTTTAACACTAAGTCACGTACACTTAGTGGCCACTCTCTTTGGTACAACAGGTACCTCATAAAGTGGCCACTGAGTGTATGTTCATGGTCTTCTGCTGCTGTAGCCCATCCACTTCAAGCTTCAACTTGTTATGCATTCAGAGATGCTCTTCTGCACACTATGGTTGTAATATGTGGTTATTTGAGATACTGTCACCTTCCTGTCAGCTTGAACGAGTCTAGCCATTCTCCTCTGACCTCTCTCATTAACAAAGTGTTTCGCCCACGGAACTACTGCTTACTATGTGTTTTTTTGTTTTGTTTTTCACAACTCCAGAGACTTGTGTGTGAAAATCCCAGGAGATCAGCAGTTTCTGAGATACTCAATCCACCCCATCTGCGACCAATAATCATTCCACCTTTAAGGTCACTTAGATCACATTTCATCCCCAGGGCCAGATGGTCTGCATCCCAGAGTGCTTAAGGAAGTAGCCCAAGAAATAGTGGATGCATTAGTGATAATTTTTCAAAACTCTTTAGATTCTGGACTAGTTCCTGAGGATTGGAGGGTGGCTAATGTAACCCCACTTTTTAAAAAAAGGAGTGAGAGAGAAACCGGGGAATTATAGACCGGTTAGCCTAACGTCGGTGGTGGGGAAAATGCTAGTCAGTTATCAAAGATGTGATAACAGCACATTTGGAAAGCAGTGAAATCATCGGACAAAGTCAGCATGGATTTGTGAAAGGAAAATCATGTCTGACGAATCTCATAGAATTTTTTGAGGATGTAACTAGTAGAGTGGATAGGGGAGAACCAGTGGATGTGGTATATTTGGATTTTCAAAAGGCTTTTGACAAGGTCCCACACAGGAGATTAGTGTGCAAAGTTAAAGCACATGGTATTGGGGGGTAAGGTATTGATGTGGATAGAGAATTGGTTGGCAGACAGGAAGTAAAGAGTGGGAATAAACAGGACTTTTTCAGAATGGCAGGCAGTGACTAGTTGGGTACCGCAAGGCTCAGTGCTGGGACCCCAGTTGTTTACAATATATATTAATGACTTAGATGAGGGAATTAAATGCAGCATCTCCAAGTTTGCGGATGACACGAAGCTGGGCGGCAGTGTTAGCTGTGAGGAGGATGCTAAGAGGATGCAGGGTGACTTGGATAGGTTAAGTGAGCGGGCAAATTCATGGCAGATGCAATTTAATGTGGATAAACGTGAGGTTATCCACTTTGGTGGCAAGAACAGGAAAACAGAATGGTGGTCGATTAGGAAAAGGGGAGGTGCAACGAGACCTGGGTGTCATTATACACCAGTCATTGAAAGTGGGCATGCAGGTACAGCAGGTGGTGAAAAAGGCGAATGGTATGCTGGCATTCATAGCAAAAGGATTCGAGTACAGGAACAGGGAGGTACTACTGTAGTTGTACAAGGCCTTGGTGAGACCACACCTGGAGTATTGTGTGCAGTTTTGGTCCCCTAATCTGAGGAAAGACATCTTTGCCATAGAGGGAGTACAAAGAAGGTTCACCAGATTGATTCCTGGGATGGCAGGACTTTCATATGAAGAAAGACTGGATTGACTAGGCTTATACTCGTTGGAATTTAGAAGATTGAGGGGGAATCTTATTGAAACATATAAAATCCTAAAGGGATTGGACAGGCTAGATGCAGGAAGATTGTTCCCGATGTTGGGGAAGTCCAGAACGAGGGGTCACAGTTTGAGGATAAAGGGGAAGCCTTTTAGGACCGAGATTAAGAAAAACTTCTTCACACAGAGAGTGGTGAATCTGTGGAATTCTCTGCCACAGGAAACAGTTGAGGTCAGTTCATTGGCTATACTTAAGAGGGAGTTAGATATGGCCCTTGTGGCTAAAGGGATCGGGGGTATGGACGGAAGGCTGGGGCAGGGTTCTGAGTTGGATGATCAGTCATGATCATACTGAATGGCGGTGCAGGTTTGAAGGGCCGAATGGCCTACTCCTGCACCTATTTTCTATGTTCCTATTCTGATGTTTGGTCCAAACAACAACTGAACCTCTTGATCATGTCTCCATACTTTTATGCATTGAGTTGCTGCCACATGATTGGCTTATTAGATTTTTGCATTAATGAGAAGGGGTACAAATGTACCTAATAAAGTGGCCTGGGTGTATAATGCATGTTGGATTTAAGTTCAAGTTTATTATTTCAACCATTTACATGTATACCACCAAACAAAACAACATTCCTCTGAACCAGCATGCACAGCACAGTACATATATAACTTGCACATACCACAAAGTAATAATTACCACAAATAAATTAACAAATAATAATATATTCAAGAAGATTGACATTTAGCGTAAGGTGCATTTATTTAAAAAGTAAACAGTATAACATTACTAGCGATTGATACGTGATGAGACCTGGGTGGTGGCAGGGAGTTCAGCAGTCTCACAGCCTCTGGGAAAAAGCAGCTTCCCATCCTAACAGGGCTTGTCCTAATGCTGCGGTACCTCCTGACTGATAGTATGGGGTCAAAGAGATTGTGGGAAGGAAGGGAGGGATCCTTGACAATGCGAATTCCCCTTCGTACAATTTTTGCCGCATGTTGTAAGTTTACTTTTCAACCCCTTGAAGTTGCCCTGGAAGATAAATTGGAATATTTCTCAATGTCAAAGTGTCACAGAATTACCTCGTCTGGTCAGTGCTCCCTGCTTCTCCCCAGAGATGTATGAGACTGAACTGCAATATATAACACAAATGTGCATGTCATCTGCTTGACTTGACTTCTCCATACATTAGCATTCCAGATAGATAGCACACCTTCTGTTCCAACCAAGCAAACGGATAATTAAATGGTGTCCATTAACTCGATTGCTTTGACAGTGGCAATGAATCCCGTCCCTGAAGACAAGGAAAACCCTGGGGTATTGTCTGCTGCAGGCAGCACAGTGCTCGATGATGTCATTCCTTAATTCAAAGAGCCGACAATTCTCAAATCCCATCCTCCAGATAAAAAGAAAAAGATAATGTACTTCTTTCCACATTTAGTTTTCTCCCAACACACAAATCACTGCTGCTGACAAATACTGAGCTGTACAAATGGGCAGTGGTTACACAAGAATTCTGACAGCTCTGGTAGACCATCATTAAAGAAGGCATCCGACATTAAGGACCCCACTCACCCAGGACATGCCCTCTCCTCATTGCTACCAGGGAGGTGGTACGGGAGCCTAAAGATGCATAGTCAATGTTTTAGTAACGGCTTCTTCCCCTCTGACATCAGATTTCTGAATGTACAATGAACTAACCCATGTACAGGACCTTACTATTTTTGTTCCCTTTTGACACTACTTTATTTAATTTCTTTTAATATATTACCATACAGTACAGTGCAATACATACAAAATCTATAATTTGCAATATAATTTATGGTTATTTTTTATGCTACTACTGCAGTAAGACAACAAATTTCATGCCATATGTCCGTGATATTAAACCTGATTCTAATTCTGGACAACCCTCAGGCAGATAGACAACAATAAGAGCTTTGGGTTTGACCAATCAAAACACTTGCTTAAAGGTCTGGGACCAGAAACTCTGGGTGAACAAAGCAATTTATACTGTAATGTACAAAAATATACAAATATGTGAGCAGAGAGAAAAAAAATACTGGAAATTAGACTTGACTAGTTTTTACAGATGCACCATTGACAACATCCTATCCAGATGCATCACAGCTTGGTATGGCAACTGCTCTGCCCAAGACAGCAAGAAACCGCTGAGATGTGAACACATCTCAGCCCATCAAGACTGAAAATTCAAGATTGTTTAATGTCATTTCCAGTACACAAGTGTAAAGGAGAACAAAATCATTGTTACTCTGAATCCGATGCAGCACAAAAAGAAACACAAATAAATAACCCAGTAACAACACAAAACACAGTATCCTTTCCATGGATTCGCTGTCCACACTTCCCGCTGCCTCGGTAAAGCAGTCAACATAAACAAAGACCCTGCCCCACCCCAGATATTCTCTCTTCTCTCCTCCATCAGGCAGAAAATACAAAAGCTTGCACCACCAAGCTCAAGGACAGCTTCTACCCCACTGTTATAAGATCCTTCAGTGGACTTCTTTACTGGATCCTGGTGCTTTTGCAATCCAAAGGTTCTTCGGAAGTCAAAAATGAGGCATAAACTTGTTGCTTATGATCACTTTATTAAGTGTTACAAGAACAAAGGAGAAGATGTGACAGATGGAGTTCAACCCGGAGAAGTGTGAGGTGGTACACTTTGGAAGGACAAACTCCAAGGCAGAGTACAAAGTAAATGGCAGGATACTTGGTAGTGTGGAGGAGCAGAGGGATCTGGGGGTACATGTCCACAGATCCCTGAAAGTTGCCTCACAGGTGGATAGGGTAGTTAAGAAAGCTTATGGGGTGTTAGCTTTCATAAGTCGAGGGATAGAGTTTAAGAGTCGCGATGTAATGATGCAGCTCTATAAAACTCTGGTTAGGCCACACTTGGAGTAATGTGTCCAGTTCTGGTCGCCTCACTATAGGAAGGATGTGGAAGCGTTGGAAAGGATACAGAGGAGATTTACCAGGATGCTGCCTGGTTTAGGAAGTATGCATTATGATCAGAGATTAAGGGAGCTAGGGCTTTACTCTTTGGAGAGAAGGAGGATGAGAAGAGACATGATAGAGGTGTACAAGATAATAAGAGGAATAGATAGAGTGGATAGCCAGCGCCTCTTCTCCAGGGCACCACTGCTCAATACAAGAGGACATGGCTTTAAGGTAAGGGGTGGGAAGTTCAAGGGGGATATTAGAGGAAGGTGTTTTACTCAGAGAGTGGTTGGTGCGTCGAATGCACTGCCTGAGTCAGTGGTGGAGGCAGATATACTAGTGAAGTTTAAGAGACTACTAGACAGGTATATGGAGGAATTTAAGGTGGGGGGTTATATGGGAGGTAGGGTTTGAGGGTCGGCACAACATTGTGGGCCAAAGGGCCTATACGGTGCTGTACTATTCTATGTTCTATGTTCTAAGAGGAAGAAGACAAAAGAAAGAGAAAGTCTTTAAATGTAGCCATGGTTTTCTCATACCAGAGATAACAAAAAAAAATCCAATGATAAGAGTTAACCAATGAGATAGCCAGATTCAAGTAATATGACAACCGCCACTGAAACCAAAAATTTCCCAGAAAGATACAGAGGCAACTATAACCACTGGAAAACTCACTAAACAATTATATGTACAAGGGTGATTATATAAAACTACAAACAAGCATTGGGAAGTTAAACTGCAAGTAAAATAATTCTACACTCCATTCCACCAGCTTGTACAATAAACAAACTTTTGATTACTCAATCTACCTTGTTATGATTCTGCACCTTATTGTCTGCCTGCACTATGCTTTCTCTCTGACATGATCATTATATTCTTCATTCTGTTATTGATTTTCCTTCTGTACTAGTCCAGGCATTCCCAACCTGGGGTTCACAGACCCCTCAGTTAATGGTAGGAGTCCATGGCATAAAAAAGGTTGGGAACCCCTGTACCAATGTATGATCAGATCATACAGGAATGATAGCATGCATGGTATGCAAAGTTTTTCCACAGTATCTCGGAGAGGATCTTTGGGTCTCTCTTCCACCCATTAGAGAGATTTATCAGGAGCTGTGTACCTTAGAATTGTTGGTGATCTCTCTTATCTGAACAACTATCGCTTTGACCCACTACCGTCAGGCAAGAGGTACTGTAGCATCAGGACAAGGCCTACTATAATGGGGAACAGCTTCTTCCCCTCGGCTGCCACCTCCCAGGTCTCATCAAGTATTAAATTCTCGTAGTGTTACCTTGTTTATTTCTTAACTTTCTTCATCTATACCCCTTATTAATTTATATAATCTAAAATTACTCCCTATATTATGTGCATGAGTTGTATGTACTGACTCTGTTCCGCCATGATTAAATGGTGGAGCAGACCCAATGGGCCAAATGGCCTAATTCTGCTCCTACATCTTATGGTCTGTATTGTGCATCTTGAGGTGGTGGGGTGGAGATATGTCTCTACCAAAGTAGGTGTAAGGTGCTCCTTCCCTTTGCTAGCCTGCAGGTCACTTTTGGGCAAGGTATAACACCTGCTTAGACCCCCTGATCAGGGTCACATGAAGCCATGAGAACAGATGGTGAATGGCTGTATGAGCAGCTGGTGCACATCACAAGCCCTGGTTATGTGATTACTGACACCAGGCAGAAAGACAATCTCTGAAGAGTATTGATAATGGCTGGGGTCGGGTCATGCATCTTGTAAAGACACTGCCCAGGAGGCAATGGCAAGCACTTCTGTAGAAAAATTTGCCAAGAAAAATCAGTCATAGAAAGACCATGTTCATCCACGTCATAACAACGACGATTGTGCACCTTAGTCTGGAGGAACGTTGTGTAGGTGTATGGTTGAATGACAATAAAATTGAACTTGAAGTAATAATGATAAACTACCATCCCTCAGAGGTGAGAAATACTACACGAGACCCCACTCCAATGCAGCATTTACTTCAGTGCATGAACCCAGGAGGAACAATGTTAGCTTCTGCATGGGTGCCACATATTTTGATATCGTGGCTTCCACTAGGACTTGGATTCCTTCAGGTTATGGGTGGGCATTCACAATATGAAAATAATTAAAGAGATTCAGCAAAGGGTTTCCTAATGATGCAATATCTCTGCTGAAAGTACTGCAAATCCAAAGGAGTAAACACCAGAGATTCTGCAGATGTAATGTTCTCTGCCCCATCCCATCTCTACCTCTTACCATCTCTAAACCCCACTGAAGTCCTCTTTAGAAGTATCTCTCACGGTAAGATAGCTCAGGGCATCAGAGTTCAGGGTTTAATTTCAGTGTAATACTCTGTCAGAAAGTTTTACGTTCTTCCCAGATGCGCATGGGTTTCTGCCCAAGGTCCAAAGGTTAATTGTTCAGAATCAGAATCAGGTTTAATATCACCAGTATATGTAATGAAATTTGTTAACTTAGCGGCAGCTGTACAACGCAATACTTAACACGAAAAAATATAAAATTTACAGTAGTATATTAAATAGTTAAATTAAAAATCATAGTGAGAAACAGAAATAATAAAAAATAAAGTGAGGTAGTGTTCATGGGTTCAATGTCCATTCAGAAATCAGATGGCAGAGGGGTCATTGTAAATTGCCCTGTGATTAGGCTAGGGTTAAAATAGTTGGGTTGCTAAGTGGTTCGGCCTGTTCTGCAAAGTACCTCTAAATAGATAAATAAAACAAAAAAATAATCTCCACAACACCATTTAACCATCTAAGAAATATTATGACACAGAGAAGGTTATATTATATAAACCAGGTCAAATGTGCAAAATATCTAGTTGACAAATATTGTTAATTATTGTTACATTTCTGTTAAGAACATAAAACTTAAAACAATACAGCAGAGGAACAGAGCTTTCAGCCCATGATTCAGGGCTGATTCAATTAAATTTGTAATCATATGGGCAATCTAACTAATCCTTTCTGCGGACACAACGTCCATATCTTTCTATTTTCCTCACATCCACGTGTCTAAACATCCCTAATGTATCTGCATCAAACACTGCCCCTAGGCAGCACAGTCCAGGCACCCACCATTCTGTGTAAAAAAAAATTGTGTCCCTCACATCTCCTTTGAAATTACCCCCTTTGTTTTATGCTTCCTACTTTTAATGGGTATTGTTCATACAATGTGAAAGACAAAGGCAGTTTGTCTGAGCCAGAGTACAGACAACTGTCACCAACATTCATTCGGCTCGCTGCACACATGAAAGCAAGGAGGAGGAGGAGGGTGAATAAAAAACAACATTGTGCTGTTTGCTCTCAGTCTCCTAATGATAACCTTGTTTTCTTTCTCACTGGTGCGGTTCAAGAACCTTCTTGTAGCAAATGAGATACACAAAATGTAATGTTTTGAAAACATCTGCGGACTCTGGTGACAGCACAAGAATCAACAACAAGTTCATCTTTATGGTTCTCTTAAGTTTCCAAAGATATTTCACTCTCCAGTGGCTGAATTATTTTTTAAGAATTAATTCAGATAAAATTATATTACTTGCCGCTCTTAAGAAATGAAAATGTACTTTGTACATACTGTAACAGAAACTGAAATCGTTTTTCTTGGTAAGATTTATTTAGTTAGAGGTATAGCACAGAACGGTAGTGTAGTGGTTAGCACGCTTTTCAGTACAAACAATCTGAGATCAATTTCCAACGCTGCCTGTACGAAGTTTGCACATAGAATCACATGGGTTTCCTCCGGGTGCTCAAATTTCCTCCCACAGTCCAAAGACACAACTGTTGGTAAGTTCAAACAACAGGAATTCTGCAGATGCTGGAAATTCAAGCAACATACATCAAAGTTGCTGGTGAACGCAGCAGGCCAAGCAGCATCTATAGGAAGAGGCGCAGTCGACGTTTCAGGCCGAGACCCTTCATTGGTCTTTGTAAATTGTCCCGTGATTAGGCTTGGATTAAATCGGTCGGTTGCTGGGCAGTGTGGCTCAGAGAGCCTACTCCAAGCTGTATTTCAATAAATAAAGCAAAAAAAGAACAGGCCTGTCTGGCCCATTGAACTGCACCACTCAGCAAGCCACCAATTTAATCCAAGCCTAATCAAGGAACAATTTACAATGACCAATTAACCTACTAACCGAGACGTCTTTGGACTGTGGGAGAGAACCTGAGCATCCAGCAGAAACCCACATGCACATGGGAATCAACATACAAACCTGCTTACAAAAGACACCAGAACTGAACTCTGAACTCCAACGCCCCAAGTTGTAATAGCATCGTATAACAAAAAAAAGAACTTGATGCATGGAAGTGGGTCTTTCAGCCCAGCATGTGAGGGGTATCATCAACATTGTACATGTGGTAACCTCATAAAGTGCTGTCTCACTAACCAACACATCTTTGTATCCCTGTACTTCAAGTCAAGTTTATTGTCAAGTGCACAAATATGAAGTACAAGTACATTGAGAAGCCTGCAGCAGCATCACAAGCACAGGGGTTTAGACAAGGAGCAAGGATCAACCTTATTCGCCATATACAAGTGTTAGCAATTTGCTGTGGTGTGTTGGTCAGGGTGCTGAGCAAAAGTCTTAGGCTCCCTCACACTACATATACATGTGCTGAAAATTTTTGCACAGTACTGTATTGTAAAAATAATGTTAGAAATATGGATAGGGACTAAAATGTATAAATTCCAGCATGTATTTACAATGTAAGCTATATTATAAAATGTAGTTTAAAGTGTTTACAGTGAAGTGACTGAAGAAATAGATAAAAGGAACACACATAAAAATTGCTGGTGTACGCAGCAGGCCAGGCAGCATCCATAGGAAGAGGTACAGTCGACATTTCGGGCCGAAACTCTTAGTCAGGAGCTTCTTTCAGTTAATCCTGACGAAGGGTCTAGGCCCGAAACGTCGACTGTACCTCTTCCTATAGATGCTGCCTGGCCTGCTGCATTCACCAGCAACTTTGATGTATTCCTTTTATCTATTCCAGTATCTGCAGATTTCCTTGTGTTTGCAGTTTTGAAATAGATAAAAGAGGTAGGATGCTCGCTAAAATGATTAATCAGGTTAATTACCTGGGGGAAGAAACTTTTAAAATGTTGTGAAATTTTTGCTTCAATAGCCCTACAGCACTTTCCAGAAGGGAGCTTTTGTAAAAGGCAGTTTGCAGGGTGGCTAGTGTCCACAATGATTATTCCTGCCCACTTCTTTGTCCTGGAAACACACAAGTACTACAGTGATGGTAGACTGCAGCGACTGACAGTGGGGAAAAAAGATAGAAACCAGGACCTGAGTGCAAAACACAAATACATAATCAGAGACAGGTCCTATTGCAGAGGTTGGGTTAGGGTTATGTAGGTAACAATCCCAGCACTGCCTTAGTGCAAGGCAACATCCAGCAAGATCACAGATACATCTGAAACTTGTTTCCCAGTATTTCTTTGTGTTGGATAGTGTGTATTCAAAGGACTTGTTTCCTCATGTTATTGTGCTCAGAGGGCTTTCATTGATGTAGTTGTGTGGGTCAGTTCAACAAGGAGCTGTGGGATGTAGAGAAGTATCTGTTCCTGAACCTGGTGGTCTGGGTCTTCAGGCTTCTGTAGCTTCTGCCTGACGAGGGCGTGACCTGAGTAATGAGGGTATTTGATGATAGATGCCACTTTCTTGAAACATCAACTCCTGTAAGTACAAGAAATTCTGCAGATACTGGAAATCTTGAGCAACACACACAAAGTGCTGGAGGCACTCAGCAACCGTTATGGGAATCATATATAGGCCTCCAAATAGTAGCCAAGAAGTGGGTTTAAGATTGCAAAGGGAGCTGGAAAGGGCATGTAATAAGGGTAATGTCACAATTGTAATGGGGGACTTCAATATGCAAGGGGATTGGGAAAGTCAGGTTGGTGTTGAATCACAAGAGGGAATATTTGTTGAATGCCTATGAGGTGGTTTTTAGAGCAACTTGTGCTTGAGCCTACTCAGCAAAAAGCTATCTTAGACTGGGTGTAGTGTACTAATCCAGATTTTATTCGGAAGCTTAATGTAAAGAAACCCTTAGGAGGCAGTGATCATAATATGAATGAAGTCATACAGCAATTTGAGAGGGAGAAGCATGAGTCACATGTATCAGTATCGCAATGAAATAAAGGGAATTACAGAGGCATGAGAGAGGAGCTTACCCAGGCGGATTGGAGGGGGATACTGAGGAGGATGACGGCAGAGCACAGGTGGCTGAAGTTTCTGGGAATAGTTCACAAGGGGTAGAAAAGACATGTCCCACAGAAGAAATTGTTGTCAAATGGCAGGAGTAGGCAACTGTGGCTGACAAGGGAAGTTAAGGACTGCATAAAAGCCATATAAGGTAGCAAAAGGGAGTGGGAAGTTGGATGATTAGGAAGCTTTTAAAATCCAACAAAAGCCAACTAAAAAGCTATCAGAAGGGAAAAGATTAAATATGAGGGAAAACTAGCGAATAACATAAGAAAGTCTTTTTCAGTTATATAAAGAGTAAAAGGGAGACGAAATTGATATTGGACCACTGGAAAATAATCCTGGTGAGGTAGTAATGGGGGACAAAGAAATGGCAGATGAACTTAATGGATACTTTACGTTAATTTTCACTGTGGAAGACACTAGCAGTGTGCCAGAGGTCTGTGAGTGTCAGGGAACAGGAGTGAGTGCCATTACTATTACAAAGGAAAAAGTGTGAAGCAAACTCAAAGGTCTTCAGGTAGGTTAGTCACATGGACCACATCCCAGAGTCCTGAGAGAGGTTGCTGAAGAGATAACAGTTACATTGGTCATGATCTTTCAAGAATTACTTGATTCTGATATGGTCCCAGAGGACTGGAAAATTGCAAATGTCACTCCACTCTTTAAGAAGGGAGGAAGGCAAAAGAAAGGAAATTATAGGCCAGTTAGCCTAACCACAGTCGATGGGAAAGTGTTGGAGTCTATTATTAAGGATGAAGTTTTGAGGTACTTGGAGACTAATAATAAATAAGTCAAAGTCAGCATGGTTTCTCTGAAGGGAAATCTTGCCTGACAAATCTGTTAGAGTTCTTCAAGGAAGTAACAAAGAAAACATACAGCACAATACAGGCCCTTTGGCCCACAAAGCTGCGCTGAACATGTCCCTACCTTAGAACTACCTGGGCTCTACCCATAGCCCTCTATTTTTCTAAGCTCCATGTAACCATCCAGGAGTCCCTTAAAAGACCCTTTCGTTTCCGCCTCCACCACTCTCGGCAGCCCATTCCACGCACTCACCAGTCTCTGTGTAAAAAAAACTTACCCCTGACGTCTCCTCTGTACCTACTTCCAAGCACCTTCCCTCTCGTGCTAGCCATTTCAGCCCTGGGGAAAAGCCTCTGACTATCCACACGATCAATGCCTCTCATTATCTTATACATCTCTATCAAGTCACCTCTCATCCTCCATCACTTCAAGGAGAAAAGGCCAAGTTCACTCAACCTATTCTCATAAGGCATGCTCCCCAATCCAGGCAACATCCTTGTAAATCTCCTCTGCACCCTTTCTATGATTTCCACGTTCTTCCTATAGCGAGGTGACCAGAACTGAGCACAGTGGGGTCTGACCAGGGTCCTATATAGCTGCAACATTAACAAGCAGGGTGGACAAAGGAGAGGCAGTGGATGTCATTTACTTGGATTTTCAAAAGGTATCTAAGGTGCCACACATTATGCTGTTTAACAAGATAAAATCCTATGATGTTACAGGAAAGATACTGGCATGGGCAGAAGAATGGCTGACAGGCAGGAGACAGCAAATGGGAATAAAGGGGGTCTTTTCTGGTTGGCTATCAATGGTGGTGCTCCTCAAAGGTCAGAATTGGGACCGTTACTTTTCACATTGTATGTCAATGATTTGAATAATGGAATTGATGACTTTGTGGGAAAGTTTGCAGATGATATGAAGGTAGATGGAGGGGTAATTAGTGCTGAGGAAGCAATGTGATTACAGCAGGACTTAGATAAATTGGAGGAATGGGCAAAAAAGTGGCAGGTGGAATACATTCTTGGGAAGCGTATAATAATGCATTTTGGTAAAAGGAACAAAAGTGCAGAGTATTATCTAAATGGGGAGAAGGTTCAAACATCAGAGGTGCAGAGGGACTTAGGAGTCCTTGTGCAAGACTCCCAGAAGGTTAATTTACAGGTTGAGTCTGTGGTAAAGAAGGCAAATGCAATCTTGGCATTTATTTCAAGGGGAATAGAATATAAAAGCAAGGAGATAATTCTGAACCTTTATAAGACACTAGCCAGGCCGCACTTGGGAGTATTGTCAACAGTTTTGGGGCCCATATCTCAGAGAGGATGCATTGTCATTGGAGAAAATCCAGAGGAGATTCACGAGGATATTTCCGGGAATGACGGGGATAACATATGAGGAGCATTTGGCATTCTTCTATACTCACTGGAATTCAGAAGAATGCGTGGGGATCTCATTGAAACCTACCAAATGTTGAAAGGACTAGTTAGGGTGGATGTGGAGTGGATGTTTCCTATGGCAGAGGTATACAGAACTAGAGGATACAGCCTCAAAATTGAGGGGTGACCCTTTAAAACAGAGGTAAAGGAGAATTGCTCTTAGCCAAAGAGCAGTAAATCTGTGGAATGTTCTGCCACAGATTGTGGTGGAGGCCAAATCCGTGGGTATATTTAAGGCAGAAATTGATCATTTCCTGTTCAGTCAGGGCATCAAAGGATCAAAGGGCATCAAGAAGGCAGGTGTATGGGGTTGAGTGGGATCCAGGATCAGACATGATGGAATGGCACAGTAGACTCGATGGGCTGAATGGTTTAATTCTATTCCTATGTCTTATGGTCTAAGCCAGGCAGCATCTATAGACGGAAATTAACAGTCAATGTTTTGGGTTGAGACCATTCATCAGCACCACCCACAATGGTGAGTCCTTATGAAGCATCTCAGCCCAAAACATCAACTGTTTATTTTTAATTATTTAGAGATACAGCACAGTAACAGGCCCTTCCAGGCCAAAGAATCCATGCTGCCCAATGATACACACATGAACCAGAGCACCCAGAGGAAACCCACATGGCCACAGTGAGAACGCAGAATCTCCTTACAGGCAGCAGGGGGAATTGAACCTGGTTCACTGGCACTGTAATAGTATTACACTAACTGCTACGCTACCATGCCGCCCTGTTTATTTCCCTCCATAGACGCGGCCTGACTTCCTCCAGCACCTTGTGCTCCTCCCAAAGATGCTGTCAATGGTGGGGGAGGGCTGTGCCCGTGATGGATCAGGGTGTGCCCACCACTCCAACACTATTGTCTACCTTCTATTTAAATACTATTCACCTCAAAACTCCACAGCAACTATACAGTGCTATGTGCAACAGTCTTTTGCACATATATACACAGTAGCTAGGGTGACTAAGACTTTTGCACAGTACTGCAATAATGTTATGTATTGCACTGTACTGTTCCCACAAAAGAAAAAGCAAATTTCATGACCAATGTGAGTGATAAACCTGATTCTGATAATGGGTCTCTATTGTGGACTGAGAGTGGGATGGGGCCAAGGAGAGGGGAATCATGGTTGGGAAAAGGGGAAGGGAGCGGGAAGTACCAGAGAGGCACTCAGTAATGATCAGTAAACCAACTTGTAATCAAATGACCTCGCCTGGTCCCTCATGGTTAGGTGTGTTTGCACCCGCACCAACCCCCATTCCCAGCACTCCTTTTCTGCCACCTGTCACATACCCCTCGCCAATCCCAACACCCCTTGCTCTCACCAGACTTACAAACTCGTTTTCTGCTCCATGTTGATAAATACTATGCTGTTCAAAAATCTTAGCCACCGTATTGTACTTCCTACAATCTTCATTCTTAACTGTGCCTTAGACCACTGGAAATCTTGGCAAACATTGATTTCAAAGTTGTGCCAATGCTTGAGTCTAACAGGGAGGCCCCATACAACTAAGTCTACTTCACACCTCTGGTTACAACCATCATCTTAACAATCACGGAAGAATTCTCCACTTGGGACCTCTGCACATGCTGCTCTCGATCTGGCTGGAAAGCCACTGCATCAGCCTCTGGAGTGCCACGCGTAAAACAGTGAGTGGAATGAAGACAGGTCAGAGTCAGTCAGAGTCAACCAGCTGGAGAAAAACATGCGCAGGTGTTGCAGCGTCAGTGCGAGATGGTGTAATGACAGCTTTGGGAACCCAAACCGTGGTGAAAATGTCTCTCCAAAGAATGGTCTACCCCACAGGGAACACTCATCACACTTCAGCCGGCATCCAGGCATAAAATACACTGCACCATCAGCACCTACTTAGAAGAACAGCGCATTTGGGAAACTTTCTTCACTACTAGCACTCCGTTCCCACAAACCTACTCAAGTTGAGTTTATTGTCATGTAAAGTAGAGGTGCAATGAAAAAACTTGCTTGCAGCAGTATCAGAGGCAGGCAGCTATAGACAACACACAGAATATACTGGAGATTATGCATAAATTATACAAGTGAGGAAAAGCACTGTACAAATAGATCAAGGTTTAATGTTATTCACCACAGACATTTACGTGCACTAGGAATTTGCTGTGCTGTGTTCACACGACATGCAACAAAAAAAAACATTCAATTATACAGAATAAAACATTATATAAAGTACCGACATGGAATAAAATGTAATACGTACATAAACACCGGCATGTATTTACAATGTCAACAGCAGTATAAAAAGTGGTTTAAAATACTTACAGTGCAGTTAGTGCAGTACTTACACTGAGGGGTGCGTGGGGGATACCTAAAGTCGTTGATCAGATTAACTGGCTGGGGGAAGGAACTTTTAAGATGGCATCAAAAGCAAAATTTTAATGAGAGAAAAACCAGAGGCTTGATCACAAGCAAGTCCATAGTAGTGCAAGAGATGTTTCATTGCTGAGATATGGTTAGGGTTCAGATTCATTTATCACACATACATTGAAACATACAGAATTTGTGTCATTGGCGTTAACAACCAACAGACCTAAGGATGTGCTGAGGGCAGCCCTCAAATGTCGCCACACATTCTGCGCCAACATAGCGTGCCCACAATGGTCAGCAAAACAACACGAGCATCAACAACAGCAACAAAACAAGTTCCTTTTCTCCCACCACCCCCGCCAAAAAACCATCGACTAGCTGTGAAGGCTGGTTTGAAGAACTGAATTGCCATTGGAAAGTTGGTGTTTCTGACCTTGTGATGTGGAACTTTAGGTTTCAGCCTCTCTTGCCTGAGTGCAGCCGTGAGAAGAGAGCATGTGCTGAATGGTAGGGACCCTTGATGACAGATGCCACTTCTTCAGGCAGCATCTGTCAAGGGTGTGGAGGGTGTGGCCGTTATGGACTGGGCATGACTCCCTTTAGCCCTTTGTATCCCTGTGCAAGCAGTCAGTTGGATACATTCAACTGTACATCTGCAGAACCTCCTGCTTTCTCCCCTTAACCTTGACCACGACCACGTGGGTTTCCTCCCACGTTCCAAAGACCTATGGGTTAAGGTTAGTAGGTTTGGGCATGCTATGCTGGTACCAGAAACATGGCAACACTTGCTGGCTGCCCCCCACCCCTCCACCACGTCCTCTGACTGTGTTGGTTGTTGAAGCAAACGACTCGTTTCACTGCATGTTTCAATGTATATATGACAAATAAAGTCAATCTTTAACACAAGAGATTCTGCAGATGCTGGGATTCCAGAGCAACACACACAAAATGCTGGAGGAACTCAGCAGGTCAGGGAGCATCAATGGAAACAGTTGACGTTTCGAGCTGAAACCCTTCCTCAGAGCCAAAAGTCAACTGCTTAATCTTTCTCAGCTTAAACTCACTAAGTATTAAGAAAGGGTAGGACGAGGGAGCACACACTAATCCTCATAGCCAGATAAGAACTGGAGCGAGTGAGCAATTTCAAGTTCCTGGATGTCAATATCTCTGAGGAGCTAACTTGGTCCCACATATCGATGGAGCTATAAGAAGACAAGACAGCAGCTATATTTCATTCAGAGTTTGAGGAGATTTGATATGTCACTTAAAACACTTGAAAACTTCTACAGGTGAATGGTGGCGAGCATTCTGACTGGCTGGTAATGGTGGCGGGGGGGGGGGGAGGAGAGCTACTGCATAGGATCAACATAAGCTGCATAGAGTTGTAAACTTGGTCAGCTCCATCATGGGTACTAGCCTCCATTGTATCTAAGGCATCTTCAAGAAGTGATGCCTCAAAAAGGTGGCATTCATCATTAAGGATCCCCACCACCTAGGCCACGCCCTCTTCTCATTGTTAACATCAGCTAGGAGGTACAGAAGCCTGAAGGCACACACTCAGCGACTCAAGAACAATTTCTTCCCCATTCGATTTCTGAATGCATTGAACACTACCTCACTACTTATTTTATTTCTGTTTTGCACTTATTTAACTATTTGATATGGATATAAATTCAGTTTTCATCTATATCATGTTGTATCACATTGTACTGCAACCGCAAAGTTAACAAATTTCACAATCTCTGCCAGTGATATTAAACCTGATTCTTACTTTGATTCAACTCTTCAATGGCTTTTGCACCCAAGATGCACAAATGCGATTAATCTGCAACAATCCCTGTTTTGGATAAAAGTTAATAAAGAGCACTGCAGCAAGGATTTCAACTCTTCAATGTCTTTAGCACCCAAAGATGCATGAATGTGATTAATTCCTGCTTTGGGATGGAAGTTAATAAAGAGCACTGCAGCTGCAGAAGGCTGAGCATTATTCATGATCAACTGTGGAGAAAATAGAAATAACATTTGTAAGAACGGGAGCCCGAGGCAGCGGATTTAGCAGAGTGCCCTTTCACTGCTTTTCTCTGGGAAAGAAATCCAGCACTCTGCAATGAAAGTCTCTTCTCTGATCACTGTTATGGCTCCAAACAAACAAGTTTTGGTTAGAATCAGAACCCAGTGAAAAGTCGTCACCACCACAAAACCATTTATCACTTACCCAGACTCTTTGCCTGTAGGTCATGGCACAACATAAAAACATTATTCCAAATCATTTGACAGGCTTTCCATGGGTTTTGAGCTCACAATACTCCTGAGAAGGTGGAGGTCACCCAATTTGCATTTGGGAGGCCAATTCATTCTCGAACTGCCCCGTCCATCTTTGGCCAATAAAACCAATTGCAAGGGTGGCTTTTAATAACTTGCCACAAAACAATGCTGTTACACTTGCATTCAATGTGTCGTATCAGACCAAAGATAGTCCAGACATCTCACAAATATTGATAGAGACAATATTTGAGGATTCTGAAAATTCAGTCACCAAAAGAGCAGATAATTGATTTTAAAAGTCGGGTCATTTATCTTATTTCATTTAGAGATACAGAGCTGAACAGACCCTTCCAGCCCACCAACAACCCACCCATTCAACACTAACCTAATCAGAGGACATGTTACAATGACCAATTAACCTACTAACTGGTACATCTTTAGACTGTGGAAGGAAACTGGAGCACCCAGGCAAAATCCAGAACATACAAACTTTCTTACAGAGGGTGCCGGATTTAAACTCCAACGCCTCAAGATGTAACAGTATCATGCTGACCGCTACACTACCATGGCATTTACAAAACAGAATTTATGTGTTCATTAAATCATAGAAGGTCTTCTCCTGTAACTAGCGAAGAACAGCTTGCATCAGGCTAACTAGCTGGTCCAAGTGGATAGAAATGGAAAACCACCACCCAGGGGGAAGTGACTAGAGTCAAGTAGGAGATGAGGCAACTCTTTCATTAGAGAGGGCACATAAAAATGAAGAAAGATTCTGAATTTCCAAAGTACACAAACATCTTATTTGCACCACTTTCCCTCTGGACACACATTGAGCTACAAGTAAATTTGAATATGGGGCAGGGAGGCAGAGAGACAGAGAGACATTTAAATATCTCTGCTCTCAATCCCACATCACCCCACAATTTCTTTTGGAGCCAAAGAGTGCTTCTAAGCAATAGTCACTGTTGTAAATCACATCAGCCTGGATTACCTGTTGCTTTTGCTTTGGCTTTAGCTTTAGGTATTGAACTGAACAACACTGAAAAGGTCTCCAATTCTCCACAATGTGCTATAGTGAGAGGTGGTGAGCAGAGACCAAGAACCCCTACCACATTGAATATAAGTGTATCTCTTTGACCAGCTTTCTGTGTGTGTAGGCAGAGTCAAGGGTGACAAAAATCTGGAGTCTTGCTGCTCAAATTATCACTCAGACCTGAGACAACTGCTCACATCTCCCAGTTACAGGAACAAAGTTTAGCCCACGGAGAGATGGGAGGGGCATGGAAATATTTTATTTAGAGACACACAGGCCCTTCCATCCATGTGATTAATTAACCTACTAATGTGTGAGGAAACCAGAGCACCCAGAGGAAACCCATACTGTCATAGGGAGAACATACAAACTCCTTGTAGACAGTGACAGAACTAAACCTGGGTCACTGGCACTATAAAGCATTATGCTAACTGCTACACAACCTGGTCCGGATGCAGGAACTTGTGGAAAAGGAGAAGATCAAGTCAGCACTGACTAGATGGGCAGACAGGCCTGTTGATCGAGTGCTTTATGAGTATGAGATGCTTGTCCTTTCCAATCAACAACAGGCTGTAAATAATGACCAGAACTGCTCCCCAAGGTTCTCCTGTTTCCATGCTGACACGAAACAGCTCCATGTTAATCTGCGGGTCTGGGACAGAAAGGAACAGACTAGATGCGCTATGACACCAGCAATGCTTTGTGATGACTAATTTGCTTGGACCAGCAGATGAACTGTGGATAAGAACTCAATCAACCGGCAACAAGTTCTCATAATGGCGTGTGGGTTGCCACAGAACGTAATGTGCACAGGGAACAGCCATGATGTGGGATTAGTTTTATGCAACCATTTCTAATCTTAAATGCAAGAGGTTCTGCAGATGCTGAAAATCGAGAGCAACACACACAAAATGCTGGAGGAACTCAGCAGGTCAGGCAGCATCTATGGAAATGAATAACCATTTGAAGTTTCAAGCAGAGACCCTTCATCACGTCTGGAAAGGAAGAGGGAAGATGCCAGAATAAGTTGGAGGGAGGGGTAGTAGGACAATTTAAAAGGTGATAGGTGAAGCCAGGTGGGTGGGGCTGGGGGGGGGGTTGACATGAGAAGCTGAGAGGTGATAGGTGGAAAAGGCAAATAGATGGAGAAGGAGGAATCTGATAGGAGAGTAGCCCATAGGAGAAAGGAAAGGAGGATGGGCACCAAGGGAGGTGATAGGCAGGTGAACAGAAGAGATGAGGAAAGAGTAGAGAATAGAAGAGGGAAGGGGGAGGTAAAAAAAATTACAAGAAATCAGTGTTCATGCCATCAGGTTGGAGGCTACACAGATGGAATATGAATGGAATCTTCCACCCTGAGAGTGGCCTCATCATGGCAGAAGAGGAGGTCATTTACCAACATGTCAGAACAGGAATGGGGATTGGAATTAAAATGGCCAGCCACCAGGAAAAATCTTTGCTAACTTGATGTCACAGTATTTCAATTTCTTGGATGGAGCAGTGGGCCATCAATGATTCAAGGCAATGACACATTCTATTGTATCAGCAGGATTTACAACATGACCTCTTATTAAAGCATACCATGCACTAATCACTGTTATAAGGAGTAATCTCTAAAATGCAATCTGAAGCCACTTCTGATGCACACTGGCAGCTTTAACAGCATTCAGAGGCTAGAGCCAAGTGCAAGACATCATGAAGTTAGAAGTCTTATATTAACTCGAAGTTAAAAATAGGAATTTCTCATTGTCCATAGTATTTTGCAGAAATAATTTAAGCCAGCACAAAGGGACAGAGAGAGAGAGACAGACAGCAAGAAAGAGAGAGGCAGGCAGGCAGACAGACACAAACACACACAGAAGCAAATTTTGGTTCCTCAAGCTTTAGACATTCACAGTAACAAACAACCTCTTCTATTATTCAGTGGGGTAGAGATCACTATAGTGGGCACACTTAAAATGACCAAGCCATTTTACAAGAGGTTTATTCAGCATGTACCTTGAGCTTATCAGAGCTATTGATTACATCATCTGAAGATGAGTCACTCCCAGTTAAAAACCCAACACAATGTACCAACTCCCTGCAGGACAGCTACTCTAACAACGTGAAATGTGGTCACCAAATGGGAGAGCTCACGCACAAAACACTTCGCTAATTCCCTTGCATTCAGTTCTTCCACTTGAATGGATAAAAACCCTTTCAAAATTACAATTGCAATTCCTTCCTCCCCCCACCTTTCAAACAGATCCCACCCCCCTCCACCCTTACCAACCCTTTTTATTTTTCTCAGGCACTCTACACGGGTTCTCAGAGTCTCACAATGCAAATAAGGCCAGCGTTCATTCACGGAGTGATTAATATGCAGAGGCAGCTTGTGGGTTTACCAGGAAACAGCCTCCAATATACCTCTTCAAGCATGGTGACTCTTGCCAGCAGTTTAAATCATCCAAAGATTGGTTGAAAGGAAGGAACAGTGTCCTCTCTTGTATTAAGCAACATCTTCAATAAACATCCAGCGGCTGCTGACTGCTTTAGCAAAAAAATGTCAAAGATGCTCATAAGGAAAAAAAAAGGACCTGCTTGCCACGACTGAAATTACACAATTTTCACAAAAGGCTTAAAAATTTAATAACTGCATGATAGTGCTGTCAACGTCTTCATGTCACCATGAAACAAGAGTGCTGAATCTGCCTCCTGCAACATTTAGGACTGTATTTTAAAATGCCAAAAGCTTCCTGCCACACAGCTCTCGTGACAATTAAATGCTATTTTAGCACAGCTGTAAAAATGCAAAGTATAAATGTAAAACTGTCACTGTTCAGACTAATTCGAGAACGTTCACCTCTCTCTCCACACCTCATATGCGTTTCCTGGACCTCTGAACAAAGTGATTTGACAAAAGACAAAGGACTAGATATAAATTATTAAGGACCCCATCACCCAGGACATGTCCTTCTCTCACTATCACCATCAGGGAGGAGGTACAGGAGCCTGAAGACGCACACTCAATGCTTTAAAACAGCTTCTACCCCTCCACAATCAGATTTCTGAACAGGTAATGAACCAATCTATGAATACTATCTCACTATTTTTACTCTTTTGGCATGACTTACTTCAGCTAATTATTTAATATATTTCTTATCGTAATTTATTTTTTTTACGAATTGGACTGTACTGCCACTGCAAAACAACAAATTCCATGACAATGTCAGTGATATTAAACCTGATTCTAATTCTCAATAGCTGGACAAGCTCGCTAAGACAAGACAGATCACATCTCTTTATGTATCTATTGAGAAACAGTGCTAATACAGCCCTTCGAGCCACACCGCCCAGCAATCCCCGATTTAACCCTAGCCTCTTCACAGGACAATTTACAATGACAAATTAACATACCAACCGATACGTCATTGGACTGTGGGAGGAAACCCATCTGGTTATGAGAAGGTACAAACTCTTCACAGACAGCAGCAGGACTGTGCTCTACCATCCACCCATTAAACCATCCCACCACCACAACTTTATTATTTCCTGTCAGAATCTGTGTGATTATGAAGAAAGCCTGGCAATGCCTCTACTTCCTCAGGAGTTTGCGAAGACTCAGCAGGACATCTAAAACCCTGACAAACTTCTATGGATGTTTGGTGGAGAGTATATTGACAAGTTGCATAACAGCCTGGTATGGAAGCACCAATGCCCTTAAACTGAAAATCCTACCAAGCGTAGTGAATATGGGTAAAGGTCACCACCATTGAGCACATTTACATGAAACACTGTCACAGGAAAACAGCATCATTATCAACGACCTCTACAACCCAGGTCATGCTCTCTTCTCCCTGCTGCCATCAAGATGATGATACAGGAGCTTCAGGACTCGCACCACCAGGTTTAGGAACAGTTACTACCCCTCAACCATCCGGCTCTTGTGAATAACTTCACTCGCCCCATCATTGAATTGTTCCTACAACCCACAGACTCACTTTCAAGGACTTCATCTCATATTTTTGATATTTACTGCTAATTTATTATTATTATCTTTTTCTTTTGTGTTTGCACAGTTTGTTGTCTTTTGCACATTGGCTGTTTGTCCATCTTGTTGTGTGCAGTTTTGCTAAGTAATATAATCCTCCAAGTATAGGTTACTGCATCACTGTAACGGTATTTACAACATAGAAGAGTACAGCAGAGGAAAAGGCCACTCAGCCCACAATGTTGTGCTGAACCAGCTAAAAAGCAACTCAAACACACCCAAACACTAATTCCTCCTACCTCCACCATGTCCATATCCCTCCATCTTCCTTACAGCAATGTGCTTGTCCAAACATCTCTTAAACGCCTCTAATGTATTTGCCTCTACCATCGTATCAGGCAGCACATTCCAGGCATCCACAAACAGAGACAAGGGGGAATTTCTTTAGGCAGAGTGCGGTGAATCCATGGAATTTATTGCCAGAGACTGCTGTGGAATCCAAGTCATTGCGTATAAAGTGCGGGTTGATAGGTTCTTGATTAATAAGGGTGTCAAAGGTTATGGAGAAAAGACAGGACAAAGGCATTGAACAGAAAATCCTACAAAAAGTAGTGGATACGGCCCAGTCTATCAAGGGTAAAGCCCTCCCCACCACTGAGCACAGCTATATGAAGTGTTGTAGCAGGAAAGTAGTATCCATCATCAGGGACCCCCACCATCCAGGTCATGCTCTCTCTCACTCCTGTCATCAGGAAGAAGGTACAGGAGCCTCAGGACTCACATCACCAGGCTCAGGAATAGTTATTACCCCTCAACCATCAGGCTTTTAAACCAGAGGGGATAACTTCACTCAACTTCACATGCCCCAGCACTGAAATATTCCCACAACCTACGCACTACTTTCAAGGACTCTTCATCTTGTGTTCTTGATATTTATTGTTTATTTATTATTGTTTTTGTATTTTCAGTTTGTTGCCTTTTGCACTTTTGCTAAATGCCCAAGTTGGTGGGTATTTCATTGATTCTATTATTATTGTATGATGGATTTATTGATTATACCTGCAAGAAAATGAATCTCAGGGTTGTAGATGATGATACATACTTACTTTGAACTTTGAATCAGTCATGATGGGATTGCAGAGACAACTCGATGGGCTGAATGGTATAATTCTGCTCCTATGTTTTTGGCCTTAAACCATAGTACCTCCTTCCTGTTAACTTCAACTGTGTGACAGACACAGGCCACTATCCCAT
The DNA here is from genome assembly GCF_963921235.1 of Mobula hypostoma. Taxonomy (NCBI): domain Eukaryota; kingdom Metazoa; phylum Chordata; class Chondrichthyes; order Myliobatiformes; family Myliobatidae; genus Mobula; species Mobula hypostoma. Next base: position 10,467,598 of record NC_086129.1, on the reverse strand, counting down.
GAACTTCTATTGCAATAGACCATCAAAACTATTCTTCTTCCTCCATAAAAAGAATTTCAGGATGTATATGTATACATTGTTCTGACATTAAATGTACCTATTGAACTGATTAAAGTAATCTGCATTCGGTTTCCTCCCACAGTCCAAAGATGTACCAATTAGTAGGTTAAGACCATAAGACATGGGAGCAGAATTAGGCAACTGGTCTAACTGGTCATTGTAAATTGTCCTGTGGTTAGGCTAGGGTTAAATACTGTAGGTGGGTTGCTGGGGAGTTTGGCCTGTTGAGCTGGAAGGGCCTGTAAATTGTCCTGTGATTAGGCTAGGGTTAAATGGGTGGGTTGCTGGGCAGCACCGCTCATTGTAGAAAGAGCCTGTTCCATGTTGTATCTCTAAATAAAGATATAAATGGTAGCAACATTTTCTGTCACCATTCTCAAAACTGCACCTCTGCTAGGCTCATTCCTGCCTTCAGCACAGGCTGTCCTCCTTTTCAGCACCATGTTCTGCATATAAATGGGCAGAAAGACAAAATCATTGATCTCTCCAGCTAAAAGCATGGAGAGCTCATCAGCAGCACAGATGGAGAACAAACTCCAAATGGAAGAGAAATGGCCGTTTCTCATTAGACACAACGTTTGCATTGCTGTAACTCATTACTGCCGCTTTAGTTATGGTGGTCAAGAAAATGGTCCCAAGATGCACGGCCTGCCTTCAGACAACAGGCAGCAAAATGAAAGAATTCTATTATTGCTTTTATTATTCCACAGGGGTATTCAATCAATTTACATTTATTAGTTACAGCAGAGTAAGTAAACACACAGGGAACAAACAGTCAAAACACGAGGAGTTCAGCAGGATGATGCTGAGTATACACTCAATATTTATATACACTCTCTCGTCGAAAGTGCGCAGGATGAATTTCACAATCTAGACAATAAATTCAAAGTAAATTTATCATCAAAGTGCATATATGTCACCATATACTACCCTGAGATTCATTTTCTTGCAGGCATTCACAGTAGATACAAAGAAACACAATAGAATCAACAAAAAACCCTAGAGGACAAAGACAGACAAATAAAACCCCTGATGGACAATTCACTATTTATATCCACTGTTCACATTTTCCACTCCGTGTTATACCCCAATAGACTTTGAAAAATAAAAGATATTCTCTGCAGTAAAATACTCGTAGGGACAGACCAAATGCAAATTCACGGCGGGCAACATTCTGAATACAAAAGCAGAGTCGTGGAATCAATATGTCTCTTTAGACAATGATACACCTTCATTAAACAAGCAAAATAATTCTTCAGTGTCGTAGCATTTTGAAAAGGTAAACTATTCATTCTTTTGGTTGTTAGAGGAAACAAAGAAACAGTCAGTGGAGTTTCGAAGAACATTCTGATTTAGATTTCATGAAGGAAAAGAAACATAATAAACTGAGTAATTCTCCTGTTCCACTGCTCATGTTGATTGGGAACAGCAGCGGGACCCTTGCACTTGTTTATCCTGAATCCCAATCCAATCTGACCATCTCACTGATGGTAAGAACTGGGATAGATCATCACTGACAGTATTATTGTCCTTAGTAGTGAAACATTAGCCTCCAGATTCTAAAAAATTTCTCAAAAATGTACAGAGCTGCACTTAGAACATTCATAATAAAGTAAATCATCTCCAACTAGTGAACAGGCACATTACATGCACAAAATCCTGGAGGAATTGTGCAGGACAGGCAGGGAACTGGACAGTCAATAAACACTTTGGTTTGAGACCCTTCATTTGGGTAGATGAATGGTTTTGACCCAAAACACTGTCCTTTTCCCTCCATAGATGCTGCCTGACCCACTGAGTTCCTTCAACTTTCTGTCTGTTGCTCCAGGTTTTCAGCATCTGCAGTCTCTTCTGTCAATAAAACATCACAGTCAATTTGCAATATGCATGCATAGTCCATGCCTTCTCACGTCTAAACTGAAAAGTGAAGTTTGAATTACAATGAGACTGTCCCTGCTCCTACCTTGCTGCAGTTTTGTGGGAATTACCGGTAGCAGATACAAAAAAGTAAACAAACAAATAAATAAACTGAGAACATAAGTTGTAGATTGTGTAGTTTTTCAACGAGTCTGTGGCTGACTGGAACTTACTGAATGTTGAAAGGCATATAGGGTGGACGTGGAGAGGATGTTTTCTATAGTGGGGGAGTCTGGGACCAGAGGGCACATTTAGAAAAGAGATAAGAAGGAATTTCTTTAGCCAGAGGGAGTTGAATCTGTGGAACCCTTTGCCACAGATGGCTGTGGAGGCCAAGTAATTGGGTATATTTAAAAGAGAATTTGTTAGGTTCTTGATTAGTAAGGACGTCAAAGGTTACGTGGAGAAGGAAGGAGAATGAGGTTGAGTGGGATAATAAATCAGCCATGATGGAATGGTGGAACAGACTCAATGGGCTGAATGGCCTAATTCTGTTCCTGTGGCTTATAGTTTTATGGTCAGTAGAGCCGCTTCCTCAAAGAATTGTTGACTCAGGCTCAATCCTGACCTCCAGAGCTGTGTGAGAAGACTGCATTCTCTCCCTGGAACCAGATGTTCTGGTTTCTCCCACCTTCCAACAAAATACAGGTTAATAAGTTAATTGGCCACTGGAAATTTATTCCCAAGTGTGTAAATGAGGGGTAGAAACTGGGAGTGGAGGCAGTAGATGGGGAGAGGGAAGCACCGGTGTGAAACTAATGTTTGATGCTTAGCGTGCACTTGATGAAGGGTCTCAGCCTGAAATGTCGACTGTTTATTTCCTTCCACAGACGCTGCCTGACCTGTTGAGTTTCCAGCATTTTGTGTGCGTTGGTCAAAAGACCTGCTCCTTTTCTGTACACCTCTATAACTTCATGACTCCAGAAACAGAATACGTTGAAGTATCTGAAGAAAAGAAGCTGGAATTACAGCACACTTTGTGACAAAAAAAAAGGATAATGCACTTCCATTGTTTTCCACAGGCTGGTTATAATCTCTGGTAGAACTGAAAGTGTTGTAACTGACATGGACAGTCTCAAGCCCGGCTGCAAAAGGAGGAGAGTTGGGTATGGGGCTAGCAACCCCATCCTGTAACAACCCGGAGCTGCAGAAACACCAACAGAATCAGAATCAGGTTTATTAGCACTGGCATGTGTCATGAAATTCGTTAACTTAGCAGCAGCAGTTCAATGCAATGCATAACAAAGAGAGAAAATAAGTAATTACAGTAAGTATATATATGTATATTAAGTATTTACATTAAAAATAGTGCAAAACAGAAATAATATCATATAAAAAAGTCCTAATCCTTGGGAGAGGAAGGATACACCAAGAAGATGGGCTACACCTGGGAAATCACAGGACAGGACAGAGGACTCTGGTGAGCTGCTGTTGGCAACCTATGCCCCAGAAGGGGTGATGGGGTTAAGAAGAACTGAAAGTGAGAAATATATAGAGAGAAAAAAATAATTTTTTTAAAGAATTCTGCTTTTTTGTCAATCAATGGTACTAAAACTGGAGTAGGTTTATTTTAATCAATAGCTTTACAGGTGTGGCTATAATAAAACTTAATTCTGTAAGATATAAAGTGTAAGTGTCACAATTTGGAGTGGAATCATTCACAATGATAGTCTTGCTGCACAAAAATGTCTTCTTTGAAATGAGGAAGTTTTTAGCCAAAGGGTAGTGAATCAGTGGAATTCATTGCCACGGATGGCTGTGGAGGCCAAGTCACTCAGTTTATTTAAAGCGGAGGTTCATAAGTTCCTGATTAATCAGGATATCAAAAAGTTACAGGGGAGAAGGCAGGAGAATATGGTTGAGAGGGATAATAAATCAGCCATGACGAAATGGCAGAGTGGACTTGATGGGTTGAAAGGCCTAATTCAGTTCCTACGTCTTATGGTGTTAACTAAGTAGACCACCTATAATCAGCAATGTTGACTCTTCACTACTCACACACACTACCTACCTCAAGTCCCATTCTCTCCAAACACGACAAAACAAAATCTGTGCAATTATCAACAGTTTTTAAATTTTTGGATAGCAAGAGAATGAAGGGATATGGGGTTAAGTATAGAAACAGGACATGGAACTATTCAATTAGCCAAAATTTTCCTAAATGATGGAGCAGGTATGAGGGGCCAAATAGCCTACATGTTCAAAGGAAAACCCTTTAGAAGCTGTTGCATCTCTACACTAAAAAATAATGCAAGGTGCCACCTCAAACTGCAGGAACATATTTGAAGACGTCCTTAGTCCATCCCCTTGCACAAGGTGATTGTGGTTACAGAGAAAACACAGGAGACCTTCAGGGAGGAGTTGATGTTCTGGGTGTAGGCTCTTCCATCGAGGGCTGACTCCAGCTGCCCTAGTCACTCCACAGCTGTGATCCAACCTGCTCAGCCTCTGCACTATGGTCAGTTTTTGTTATCAACTTCGAGCACCTGCAAATCTGTGTTTTTTTTTTCCACTTCTCACTTTTGCTGAACATTCTCTGAACTCAACAATCTTACCATGGAAGCAAAGGTATAGTCAATGTTCCAGGTATAAGGTCCAGAGTCATGGTGCAGGGTCTTGATCTAAAAAGCATCAACTATTCCTTCATCCCCACAGATGCTGCCTGACCTGCTGAGTTCCTCCAGCAAGTTTTTTTTTGTTCCCGATTCCAGCTGTTGCAGCTTCTCATGTGCCAACAACCTTAACATCCTGGAGAAAAGCTGGGCAGCAATGCATGTATTTGGCTTCACTGAACTTATAAACCATAGGAAAAACCCATGGAAATACCACTATTTTCTAATACATACCTCAAAACATCTAGTTACTTAGAGATACAGGCTTTCCTGCACACTGAGTCACACCAACCAGCAACCCACCTATTTAACACTAGTCTAATCACAGGACAATTTACAGTACAATGACAAATTAACTTACTAACTGTTATGTCTTTGGACTACAGGAGGAAAGTGAAGCACCCTGAAAAGCCCACCAGGTTCATGGGCAGAAAGTTCCAAAATCTTTACAGATGGTGCAGGAATTGAACTTTGAACTGCATAATGCCCAGAGCTATAATAGCATTGCACTATCTGATCAAAACAAGAATCACAGGACTCTCTGGTCCAATATCAGTGCTTCCAAACCATTTCTTCCTCCACCATTGACAAATGCACTCCCCCCACTCCAATAAAATGGTGGCTTATAGATTTCTGACCCATTTCCACTCACAGCGAGCTCTCATATTTCAAGCAGATTGCTGAAGGGTCTAACCTAATCAGCTCAAAGGAGTGCTGGGGGCAGGTAGCTAAGTGTGGGGGTGGGGGAGGAGGAGGGAAGGAATGTCACATGAGAATGCTCAAGGGAAGCCACCAGCATCTGTCTCTGGAATAATATTCTGGGAGACCCAAGACAGAGGGGAGGCCAATTATTATATCAAAAGTGGACAGGCAAACATCTGAATATTCAGAATCACTTATAATGGGCGCATTGTAACAGGAACCAGTTGGGTTTACAAACCCTGTACTCATACACTCTCTAATATTAATCTGCATTAACTTTAGCTATAGCTAAAAAAAATCAGGTGGGTTGCAGAACCAGCCTTGCCCCTAATGTCTTCCATCTTATGGGAATCTATTGCATTTCTTTGTTTCTCTGAGGGTGCCTGCAAGAAAACAAATCCCAAGGTTGTATATGGTATACATACTTTGATAATAAATTTCTTCTGAATTTTGATTACAATCTCTTATCATTTTGGTATTCCTACCTTGGTCTCCCAGAACCTATTTCAACTTATCCACTAACCACTGAAACCAGCTTCAGAAATGCTCCAAGGCTTCCTTACAGTCTCTGTAGCTTTCCTTTCCTCTTGAAACTCATGGCACCTGAAGCCAGAAATTTCAACATTCCATTTGACCCCTTGGCTCTGCTTCAGACCAGTGGGATTCCTTTCCTTCAAAGCTATAGTTGGAATCAAGTGCCAGCCAAGTGAGCAGCAAAGAGGCTGCATTTATCAACCAGTGATTGTCGGCTTCTCAAAAAGCCGACGTATTTTCCTTGGAAACACAATTGATCAAATGTGCCCGATCTATTAAGGTCTTAATATCCATCCCTTTCACCTTGAAATCCATACAGTTCGGTATCAATAATAGGAATATTGATTCCACTAAACTTAAAAGATTAATCATCAGGACATTTTTAAGCCATGCACTTAAAGTAGCTCTCACATACAAAGGGTTCATTTATGAATAACATCTTTTTTTTCATGCCCAACTGCCAAAGGATTTCAAATTTTTTATTTTAAAAATCTGATTTCGTAAAAATATATCAACAATCGAGGAACGAGCAAGAATATTTAATTTGTCCAAAGTGCAAGGGATATTCTCAAGTCAATTATCCATCAGACATACTATGTACCACAGCGTCACACCCAATATGAAGCACACCTCCCCCCCTTTTTAATATTTTCCGCCGCTTACAGATATAAGAGTAGATTGTGAAACAGCTGGAAACAGGCTGCCTTGTTCTCTGTAGGTGCAGCTATAGAGTATCACATTAACGAGGTAGTTATAGCTCGGAAGGGACCAGGAAAAGCCTCCCGCCCAGACGAGTTGCGGTTATTCTACATACACTGGTCTGGGCTTTGCTCCGCTACAAGAAAGCTCACACATTTCACACTCTGGTTCCAGAGTTTAGCTTGCGAATCCTAAAAGAGCATGCTCTTGCAAACAAATCGCTTTCTTTTAAAACAAAAGGGGGTTTTAATACGTCGCCTGGGTTTCCGGGCTCCTGCTCTCCCAACAGTGACACCCAACCAAACGACCTGCTCCATCTAGCCCGCTGATGTTCGCTGTTCAGTTACAGGGCTGTGGGCTGCGCGTCGGCGCCAAGGATCCCAGGATAGTATCTCCACCCAAAGGTGACCCCCCCACCACCAACGCACGTTCCTCTCCTCGAATCCCACTCACGCCCAATCTCTTTGGGGTTGAAGGCACTCCCCTGGTCCCATCTCTCTGGGGTAAAGGGAATAAGGCTGATTGATATGTATTTCATGAGCAACAAGGGAGGAAGGTCTGTGAAAGGAGTGAGTGTAAAACAGACTCCACCCTCACGAAGAGGAGGTAACTGTAGGCAACTAGAGAATGGTTCTATCAGTGCCCGTGGGCAACCGCAGACCCCCACCTCCCCAGCCAGAGTTCGCCTTGGCTACCGGATCTCTTACCCCAAGTGAACCCCACCATGCACACACCTCTTCACCCGGCTGGCAATGCTCTGGGGCAGCCGTGCCAGGGAATGCTCTTGCCAACGGGTCAGCCCAAGGCACCGACCAAAAGCTCCCGGGACCCCCCCTCCACTCTACCATCACCAAACAAACCCAGCTTCAGATCCTGTAGGAATGGACACCCACGGCGGGAACTGACAGTTGTCCACCAGGAATGGGATCTCCCTGTGCTACGGTGACCGGCTTCCAGCTGGCCGGGAGAAGGGGGGTTTGGATGGGAGGTGGGTGGTGGTGGGTTGTTTGATTGCATCTCACGGGAATTACTGCAAATTGTCCCCGGGAAGCCGAACAATGCAAACCCAGGGGCGCAGCAGTGGCACCGGAGCATCCTCGGATTTCGGAGCGATGCACAGGCTCCGCGGGAGAGCGGTCGCCACCCGCCAGCAGTGTGCAGCTTATTGACCAGGCGAGGACAAAGAAACCGCTGGATTGCACTAAATAACAGCCCCTGCCCCAGGTGCAAATACAAGCACTGCGCCAAGCTGCATTTAGTGCAACGGGAGAAAAATCTGCAATAAATCGCACATTGGACTAAGCGAAATTATGGTTTTGCAGAAAATTAAGATGCAATGTTGCTCACTGCTCCAATTTTTATGCTACCCTGAGAATTACAAGTGCATTCATTATTTTGCATTGAAGAAGATAAATGTGTGTTTGTTACCTGTGGTAGTGAACAGGAGAAGCCCAGAGAGGAAAGTCCTGCTTTGTGACATACTTGGTGCTGTTCAGTCCGCTCCAGCCGTCGTCCGCTCCGCGCTCTCGCCCACTCGCTGCTGCTTCTGCCTCCACCTGATCACTACGCGCTCCTTTAATTCAGGCCGTCTCCGTCCGCTAGCCGCTCGCCCGCCCGCCCAGTCGTCTCTCCGCAAGTAGTGCCCTGCTCATTCCCCTCCTTCTCAAGATTCATCCGCCCACGGAAATTCTCAAAGCCCGCGGTGGATTACCTCCACCTCCCCGCAGGTTGGGTCATCACCTCTCTGCGCCTGCAGCGCGAAGACAATAGATCCCGCAAAACGCCGCCGTTGCGGTTCCAAATTGTGCTTTATAACAACTAATGAGTTAACAAAAAAAAAACAACCATCGTCGGGTGTAAACATCAAGGCTCAGCGGCGAGGTTGCAAAATCGGATATTGGGAATCCAAAGACCAAATGGACCTTTTTTTTCTCCTCAGATCCAGCCCGACCCCTGTATATTTTACTTTTTTCCCCCCATTTTGCGTTCGTAGTTTTTTTTTACTTCAGCAGGAGAAGGTTCCCTGCTTTGAGCCTCGCCCTCCCACCAAACGATAAATGCCCCATTTGGGAAGATTACCAAGCAGGTCCAAAAGAACCATCCTTCCCTCAGCTGAAAGGGATTTACCATTGTGTGTATCATACATCCATCATCCATCTCAAGATGCCATTGAAGTGAGCAGCTAGCCAAATCACTTCAGAAAAGATTAACCACATAATAGAAGCAGAGTAGGCCATCTGGCCCATCGAGACCGCTCCTCAATTCAATAAGACCATGGCTGTTCTGGTCTTGGACTGAGATTCACCTACTTGCCTTTTCCCCCACAATCTTTAATTCTCTTGCTATATAAAAATCTATATAACTCTTGTACGTAATAAAGTGGCCACTAAATGTGTGTTCATGGTCTTCTGCTGCTGTAATCCATCCACATGTTGTGCATTCAGAGATGGTCTTCCCACTTCACTGTTGTAATGTGTGGTTATTTAAGTTACTGTCACCTTCCTGTCAGCTTGAACCAGTCTGGCCATTCTCTGACCATTCTCATTACACGTCCACAGAATTGTCGCTCACTAGATGTTTTTCACTTTTCACACCATTCTCTGTAAACTCTAGAGACTGTTGTGTGTGAAAATCCCAGGAGATCAGCCATTTCTGAGATATTCAAACCACCCTGTATGGCACCAATAATCACTCCATGATCAAAATCACTTAGATCACATTTCTTCCCTATTCTGATGTTCGGTCTGAACAACAACCAAACCTTTTGACCATGCTTTTATGCATTGAGTTACTGCCACATGATTGGCTGATTAGATATTTGTATTAATGAGCAGGTGACAGACATACTTAATAAAGTAGCCACTGCATGCTTCTACTGCTTCCCTGGGCAGAGAATTCCACAGATGCACTACTCCCTGGGAAAAGTGTCTCTGTCCTAAACCCACAATGCTAAATCTTGAAAATCTCTAAAACTAGGGCTATGTCCCCTAGCTCTAGTCTCACCTAGCAGTGGAAACAACTTTCCTGCCTCTATCTTATCTATCGCTTTCACAATTTTATAGATTTTTATAAGGACCATTAAGATTCAACCACATTATTACTGGCTAGATCCAGTAATAATGTGATCGGGGTAGTGGAGGTATAATTTGTCCATCTGTGCTGATCACCCCATCCTTGACTAAGCTGTTCCACAGTGAACATGATCTGTTATGAGTCAACATGATGTTTTCAGATCAGGTCATGCATAGCACATACCTCAGCCGGACTGCTCGGGTGTGTTTCTGGGGTACAGGGCCTAGCAACCCTTGTGCCTGTTCTATCGCTGAGCCGCAGTGAACCATCTGATTGGCCTATCAGAGTTCTCTTTAGGAACTAGTTGACTTGATCAGCATTTCTGATCTGGCTATATTGTTCAAGATTGCACTTAATAAAAAAAACCCAGATGAAGGGTCTCAACCCAAAGCATTGACTGTCCATTTTCCTCCACAGATGCACAAGAGATTCTGCACATGCTAGAAATCTTGAACAACATACACAAAATGCTGGAGGAACTCAGCAGGTCAGGCAGCACCTATTGAGGGAAATAAACAGTCACCTTCTCAGGATGTTTCTGTCTCTGCCCCTCCCCTCCCGCCTTTCTTTCCAATCCTGATGAAGAGTCTTCATCTGAAATAATGACTGTTTATTCCCCTCCATAGATGCTGCCTGGCCTGCTGAGTTCCTCCAGCATTTTGTGTTTTACTCCAGATTCCAGCATCTGCAAAAGCTCTTCTGTCTCCAGATCCAATCAGAAAGGATTCCCTTTCCTAAAAGACGTTTGTGAACCAAATTGTTTTTTTTTGAGTATTTTACTTTTTATTTTTTGTATACAATATCTTCACTTGTCATCCATTCCAGAACCTTAGACATCGTCTGCAGCAGCTGGGGCATCACCTCCCTTGGTGTTTCTAGTGTAGATAACTTGAGCTCTGTGTTTGCACACCAGCTTGATCATACCCTTTGAAAGGAGCTCTTGAAGTGCAGCCCTGGCCAGAGAACCTCTGATCTTTAGTCTTTCGGAGACAACTGCAGGTGTGATCAGTTTGTAGTTGGGTACCTCTTTCAAAAGTTTATCATAAGTGGCTTTGTCAAACAGGATCAGATTGTTCAGCTTGTCTCGTACTTTTCCTTTTGACCACTTCTTCTTTTTGGCCTTTCCTCCAGTTTTGTTCACTGGATCCTTGTCCTTTTTGCCTCCTTTACCCCCATCTTTCTTCTTCTTATCATCTTTCGGAGGCATGCTACCGCTTCACGTCCTCGGAGCAAAAGGAAGCAAACCAAGTTGTTTTTCACAACCACCCAGTGATTTTGTACTCATCTTTTGTCCAGCCCGGTTAATAAAGTGTATGTTGCATTTTTCAATTTAACTCACCTGTTTAGTTGAAGTATAACTGTACGGATTTGAGAATCAAGTGTAATTTATGACATCATCTTAACAAGAATTTTGTAGCATACTTTCAAGGCACCCTAAGAACTTTTACAGCCAATCAAGTATTAGAGCTATTATGGTGATATTTGCAAATACACTCAGTGGTCACTTTATTAGGTACACCTGTACACCTATATGTTAATACAAATATCTAATCAGCCAATTAACTGACAGCAACTCAATGCATAAAAGCATGCAGACATGGCCAAGAGGTTCAGTTGTTGTTCAGACCAAACATCAGAATGGGGAAGAAATGTATTCTAAGTGTTTTTGACTGTGGAATGATTGTTGGTGCCAGATGGGGCGATTTGATTCAGAAACTGTTGGTCTCTTGGGATTTTCGTGCACAGCCATCTGTAAAATTGTGTGAAAGTGAAAAAAAAGATCATCCACTGACTGGCAGTTCTGTGGGTGAAAATACCTTAGTCAGAGGAGAATGAGCAGACTGACTCAAACTGACAAGAAGGTGACAGTAACTCAAATAGCCACACATTACAACAGTGGTGTGCAGAAAGCATCTCTGAATGCACAACATGTTGACCCTTGCTGCTACAACAGCAGAAGACTATAGACATGCAGTCAGTAGTCACACTATTAGGTACCAGAGGTACTGTATCTAATAAAGTCAGCTGCTTTGCCCTCAGCCAACTTGCATACATGGAACTGAAGTAAATGATCAGGTGATTTCTTTATGTTGGGGCAGTGATAAACGTTGATGAGGACATCTGTGATCCCTTCCTTGTTTTCTCTATGGAATCTTCCTCACCATCCTGAAGGATCAATCAAAGGTTCATTTTCTCCCCTTTGAAAGGCTGGTGGTGCACAGCTCCTTCACTCCTGTGAAGGATCGTACTGAATGGCGGTGCAGGCTCGAAGGGCTGAATGGCCTACTCCTGCACCTATTTTCTATGTTTCTATGTTTCTATGTTTCTAGCTTTCAGAATCTAGAGTAGTATATTGTGACATATACGTACTTTGATAATAAATTTACTTTGAACTTTGAACATCTAAGAAAAATTAATTAAAAGTGTTAGCAATCAAAAACCTCTTGGTCTGCACTTCCAAAATCTCAGGTGTGTCAGACGATCAGAGTTTTACTGCAGTTTCTGAAAGAGAATGTGCCCGTTTCTCAGGTCACACCCAATTCAATAACCAATTCTATGCCTCAGGCCCGCAATGTTACCTCTTTTCCCATGTACATCTAAATGAGACTATTAGCGATGCCAAGACCTCCAGAAGGACGATTATCTCTACTGGAGAGAGCGGGCAGATTGATTCGGCAATGGACTAATGTCCTGATGCATTGCACCTTGAAGTGGCTAGGTTGTTTACTTCAGATATTAATTTATGTGATGGGGAATTGGCAAAGGAATTTTTAAATATCTGATGATTTCTCAGCAGGGAAGTGAAAATAAACCTGCACATCAATCTTCCCATAACAGCCAAGAGAAAAATGTTCAAAATATAATAAAAAGCATAAAACGATGTTTTCCATGCAAATTGCTAATGATATCTTTCGTTTGGATATCGTTCTTCTGTATTCTCTAATCTTCTTCTTCAAGAAAAACTTGAATATTTTTAGCCTTTTACAATTGGGTATGCTGGTTGTCAATGCAAACAATGCATTTCAATGTATGTTTCAATGTACGTTTGATCAAGAAATGAATCTGAATCTAATAAATCTGATCCATTCCATCTCTCAAAATATGAGATAATAAATGTGAATTTAACATTTGGGCATAGAACGAAATGTGCACCTGCGCAAACATCTGATATATATATATATTTATTTAATTTAGAGATATGGTGTGGAACAGGCCCTTCCAGCCCAACGAGTTGCCTGGCAACCTACCTTTTTAACCCTAGCCTAATCACTGGACAATTTACAATGACCAATTAACCTTCTAGCCTTATAATTATTAACCATCTAATCTAGTTTTTGGACTGTGGTAGGAAACTGGTGCACCTGGAGAAAACTCACGTGATTCACGAGAGAACATCATTACAGGCGGCATTGAACTCCAAGCTCTAACACCCCGAGCTGAAATTGTGGCGCACTAACCGCTACGCTACCGCACCACCCTAATCTTCATGTAATCTTCATCTTCACCCCAGATTTGTGATAACCATAGTGATCAATGCAAGCTGATTCCAGTCTCATTACTCTTCCCTCAAAAGAGTATAAGATCCTCAGTCACTTACATTTAATGTTACACCCGGATTGAAAAAGCCTGTATTAGTAATAGTGGCCTCTTTGCTCAGGGAGATGCAAAAATGCATCTGGTAGGACCACTGCCTTATATCTTCAGAGACACAGATTCAATCCTGATCTCAGGTGCTGTCTATTTGGTGTTTGCTTGTGCATGTTTCTCCCTGTAAGTGCGTGAGATTATTCTAGGTGCTCCAGTTTCCTCAAATGTCAAAGTTCAACATAAAGTTCAAAGTAAAAATTTATCATCAGAGTCCGTACTTGTCACCACGTACAGAATCAGGAACTGTTAACTGTAAATAAACTGTACAAATGCTGATATAAAAAAATAAATAATGAGCATGAAATAACAATATAACAGAGTCCTTAAATGAGTATAGCTATCCCCTTTTGTTCAAGGGCCTGATGGTTGAAGGGTAGTAACTGTTCTTGAACCTGGTGGTGTGAGTCCTGAGGCTCTTGTACCTTCTACCTGATGGCAGCAGTGAGAAAAGAACATGGCCTGGGTGGTGAGGATCTTTGATGATGGATGCTGCTTTCTATGGCAACACTTCATGTAGATGTGCTCAATGATTGGGAGGGCTTTTACCCGTGATATACTGGGCCGAATCCACAACCTTTCGTAGGATTTTCTGCTCAGAGGCATTGGTGTTCCCATACCAGGCCATGATGCACACTTTCCGCCACACATCTAAAGTTTGCTAAGGTTTTTGATGACATGCCGAACCTCCACAGACTCCTGAAGAAATAGAGGCTCTGTTATGCTTTCTTTGCAATTATACTTATACGATGGGTCTGGGACAGGTCCTCTGAGATAGTGACACCCAGGAATTTAAAGTTACTGACCCTCTCCACTTCTGATCCTCCGATGAGTACTGGCTCATGGACCTCCAGTTTCCCTCTCCTGAAGTCTTCAATCAGTTGCTTGGTCTTATTGACATTGAGTGAGAGGTTATTGTTATAACACCACTCAGTCAAATTTTCAATCTCCCTCCTGTATGCTGATTCATCGCCACCTCTGATACAGCCCTCAACAGTGGTGTCATCAGCAAACTTGTAAATTATCCCTCATGTGCAGATATGTGGTAGAAACATGTGGCCACTGTCAATTATCCTTCGTGTGCTGGTGTATTGGAAAAACATTTGGCCATTGTAAATTATCCCTCGTGTATAGGTGTGTGTAGAAACATGTGGCCATTGTCAATTATCCCTCGTGTGTAGGACTCTGCTAGAAACATGTGCCCATTGTAACTTATCCCTCGTCAGTAGGTGTGTGGTAGAAACAAGTGGCCACTCTAAATTATCCCTCGTGTGTAGGTGTGAGTTAGAAACATGTGGCCTATGTAAATTAACTCTCATGTGTAGGTGTGTGGTAGAAACACATAGCCACTGAAAATTATCCGTTGTGTGTAGGTGTGTGGTAGTAACATATGGGCGGTGTAAATCCCTTGTGTGTGGGTCTGTGGTAGAAAGATGTGGCCACTGAAAATTATCCCTCATGTGTAGGTGTGCGGTAGAAACATGTAGCCACTGTAAATTTTCCCTCATCGGTACGTGTATGAAAAATATTATCCATTATTAATTATCCCTCGTGTGTAGGTGTGTGGTAAAAACATGTGACCACTCTAAATTATCCCTCATGTGTAGGTGTGAGTTAGAAACATGTGGCCTATGTAAATTAACTCTCATGTGTAGGTGTGTGGTCGTAACATGTGGCCTACATAAATTAACTCTCGTGTGCATGTGTGTGTTAGAAACACATAGCCACTGAAAATTATCCCTTGTGTGTAGGTGTGTGGTAGTAACGTATGGCCAGTGTAAATCCCTCATGTGTAGGTGTGTGGTAGTAACATATGGGCAGTGTAAATCCCTTGTGTGTGGGTCTGTGGTAGAAACATGTGGCCATTGTAAATTATCCCTCATGTGTTGGTATGCGGTAGAAACATGTAGCCACTATAAATTCTCCCTCTTCGGTACGTGTGTGAAAAATATTATCCATTATTAATTATCCCTCATGTGTAGGTGTGTGGTTGTAAAATGTGGCCACTGTAAATTATCCCTCGTGTGTACGTGTGTGGTAGAAACTTTGTGCCACTGTAAATGATCACTTCTGTGTAGGTGTGTGGTAGAAACATGCGGGCATTGTAAATTATCCCTCGTGTGTAGGTTTGTGGTAGAAACATGTGGCCATTTTAAATTATCCCTCGTAAGTAGGTGTGTGGTAGAAACTTGTGGCCACTGTCAATTATCGCTTGTCTAGAGGTGTGTGCTAGAAACATGAGGCCACTATAAATTATCCCTCATGTGTAGGTGTGCGGTAGAAACATGAGGCCAGTGTATATTATCCCTCGTGTGTAGGGGTGTGATATTAACATGTGGACACTGTCAATTATCCCTCATGTTTAGGTGTGTGGTAGAAAAAATTGGCCACAGTAGATTATCCTTCGTCTGTAAGTGTGCATAAGAAATATTTACCATTGTAAATTATCCCCTGTGTGTAGGTGATGGTAGGAGTATGTGGTCACTGTAAATTATCCCTTGTGTGTAGGTGTGTGGCAGAAACATGTGACAATTGTAAATTATCCCACATGTGTAGATGTGCGGTAGAGATATGTGGCCTGTGGAAATTATCACTCGTGCATAGGTGTGTGGTCTTAACATGTGGCCATTGTAAATTTTTACTCCAGTGTTGGTGTGTGGTAGAAACATGTAACCACTGTAAATTATCCCTCGTGTGGAGGTGTGCGGTAATAACATGTGGGCTTTGTAAATTATCCCTTGTGTGTATGTGTGCAGTAGAAATACTTTTCCTTGTAAATCACCCCTCGTCTGTAAGTGTGCATAAGAAATATTTTCTATTGTAAATTATCCCTCATGTGTAAGTATGTGGTAGTCATATGTAGACATTGGCAATTGTCCCTCGTGTACAGATGTGTGATAGAAACATGTGACCAGTGAAAATTATCCATCGTTTGTAAGTGTGTGGTAGAAACATTTCGCCACAGTAAATTATCCCTCCTGTGTAGGTGTGTGGTAGAATCATGTGGCCACTGCAAATTATCCCTCGTGTGTAGTTGTGTGGTAGAAACATGTGGCCATTGTAATTTATCCCTTGTGTGTAGGTGTGTAAAAGAAACATGCAGCCACTGTAAATTATCCATTGCGTGTAGCTATGTGGTGGACACATGTGGCCATTGTAAATAATCCCTCATGTGTAGGTGTGTGGTAGAAACAAGTGGCCACTCTAAATTATCCCTTGTGTGTAGGACTGGGCTAGAAACATGTGACCATTGTAAATTATCTCTCGTGTGGAGGTGTGTGGTAGAAACATGTGACCATTGTAAATTATCTTTCAAGTGGAGGTGTCTGGTCGAAGCATGTGGCCACTGTCAATTATCCCTTGTGTGTAGGTGTGTGATAGAAACATGAGGCCAGTGTAAATTATCTCTCGTGATAGTTGTGTGGTAGTAATCCAAGTGTGTAGGTGTGTGGTCGTGAAATGTAGCCACTGTAAGTTATCCCTCACGTGTAGGTATGTGGTAGAAACATATGGCCATTGTAAATTATTCCTCGTGTATAGGTGTGTGGTATTTACAAGTGTCCACTGTAAATGATCCCTCCTGTGCAGGTGTATGGTAGAAATATGTGGTCAGTATATATTATCCCTCGTGTGTAGGGGTGTGATATTAACATGTGGCCACTGTCAATTATCCCTCGTGTGTAGGCGTGTGGTAGAAAAATGAGTCCATTGAAAATTATCCCTCGTGCCTGGGTGTGTGGTAGAAACATGGCCATTGTAAATTATCCCTCGTGTATAGGTGTGTGGTAGTAATCCATGTGTGTAGGTGTGTGGTCATGAAATGTAGCCACTGTAAATTATCCCTCATCTGTAGGTGTGTGGTAGAAACATGTGGCCATTGTAAATTATCCTTCGTGTGTAGGTGTGTGGTAGGAACATGTGGCCATTGTAAATTATCCAATGTATGTGTCATATTGGGGGGCGTTGGGAATGGACCCAAATGCAAGACACAGACACTGAAGTACGAGGGACAGGACTAGGATGCAGGACCTGGGCTAGGACATGGACAAGAAACAGGGAACCAGGACAAGGAACTATGAACTAGGAGCCTCGATTTAGACTCCGAGCCAGAGACTGGACAAGGACCCACAACCTGGGTCTTGCCTCGGGCTCAGGCCCCAGAACCAGGCAAGGACATGACATGGCCACAGGACAGGACGTGGCTGGGGTCTAGAAGCTTGAGGCTGCAGGCTGGGGTCTTGAGACTTGAGCTCGGAGACAGGCTGGGAACTGTACATCAACATAGAGCCGGGACTTATCCTTCGAAAAGCCGGGACTCATCTTTAACACGACACTAACATGAGACTGGACAGTACATAGACATAGAGCTGGGACTTATCCTTAGACAAGCCGGGACTCAACTTTATCTTCACACCAAGGTGGGACAGGTCTCTCTGTTGGGTAATGGCAGAATGGCCTGACTTACCCAACTGAGGCGAGGACAAGAAGAGACAAACACCGAAGAATGATATGATTAACCCAACTGAAACAAGGAATAACTGGAAGATCGGAGTCCTGAGTCCACGGACCGGACTGTGAACCGGAATGCGGACTTCACGGACCGGACCATGACAGTACGTAGGTGTGTGGTAGGAACACGTGGCCACTGTAAATTATTACTCGTGTGTAGGTCTGTGGTAGAATCATGTGGTAACTGTAAATTAGCACATATGTGTAAGTGTATCGTTGAAACATGTGACCATTGTAAATTATCCCTCCTGTGTAGGTGTGTGGTAGTAACATGTGGCAACTATAATTTATCTGACCTTGAATTATCTCTTTTGTGTAGGTGTGTGGTGGAAACAGTGGAGGAGTTGATGAGTCCATGGGGAGGATTAAAAAAAAATAGAAATTCTTTCGCGTTCGTGCAAAGAGGGTGCTGACTGTTTGTGGCAGATTCGGTAGGACAACGAGCCATCGTCTGCAATTTTCTATGATTACATGTCTTTTTTCTAGATGATTTGTTTCATTTCTCCAATTTACCTCAAAACGTAAAGTGAGCTGTGTTATTTGTGTCCACATCCAATTCCGTCTGGCGATGTTCTGGGGGCAGCCCACAAGTGTCGTCATGCCTCTGGCACTAACTTAGAATGGGTACAAATCACTAACCTCATGTTAAGACATTGGAGCAGAATTATGCTATTTCTTCCATCTAGACTGCACTGCCGTTTCAACATGGCTGAAGCATTTTTGTCTCAGCCGCAATTCCTTCTGTCCGTAAGCTCTCATGTCCTGACTAATCAAGCAGCTATGAACCTTAATGCTTAACTCTGTGGAATGTGCAAGGAAGCCAGAGCACCAGGATCAAAACCATGTGTCACGGGGAGAACGTCCAACTTCCTTACAGATAGCGGCAGGAATTGAACCCTCCAATCACTGGCGCTGTAAAGTGTTATGTTAACCACTACACTTCTGTGGTGTGTGACGCTTATGACTCTAAATCCAGAGTTGTGCCTAGGCTGTTGATGTCAGATATGTACCTACTCAGATCTGAAAGGTCTGACTCCACGTTACAATCCCAAACAGTTTTTAAACAATTACACATTTTGCCTCTGATGTTCTTCTCTGAAGGGAGAATTATTTTGCCCACCCTAGTTGTTTTCAGGTGTTCACAGGCTGAGGCAGCATTTTCAAAGTACATTTATTATCAAAGTATGTATGCAGTATACAACCCTAAGATTCATCTTCCCCACAGAGTCATGAAACAAAGAAAAACCAAGGAATCAACACTTTCAAAGAAAAACATCAAAAATCAAAACCCTCCCCCCCCAATGCAAGAACAATCATGCAAATGGCAACAAAAAAACCGTGCCAAATCACAGAATATGAAACGCAAAATCAAAAGGCATATTTTCATGCACTTCAGCTAATTATCTGCAGGCTGCCTCGATTCAAAAATTGCCCAAAAGTAGCAACTAAAAAAGAGCAACCAGAACATCATAAACCTCAATTAGAGTTCAAATCCACAATCTACATTGATTAAACCTTGCTCCTGAATCATCTGCTGACAGCATAGAGGGAGAGAGAGATCACTCAAAGGTAAGTATCTACCCTCAAGTGAGAGACCGCCAAACACAGCCACCTTCTTCATCAACCTCAGCCTCCCCACCATGAACGACATCTTCAAAAGGTGATGCCTCAAGAAGACAGCGTCCATTAAGGACCCTCACCACATACAACAGGGGTTCTATGGGGTCCATGGACACCTTGCTTAATGGTATAAGTCCATGACATAAAAATGGTTGGGAACCCTGATCTAGAACTTGCTCTCTTCTCATTACGACCATTAGAAAGGAGCTACAGGAGCCTGAATTCACACATTCAATGAACCACACTCCCCCCGCCCCACCCTCCCACCATCAGATTTCTGAACAGTTCAGACATGACCTCTCTAGTCTGCTCTCCTTTTACTTAATATTCTTATTGTAACTTCTAATAGTTTTTACTTATGGCATTGAGCCGCTATTGCAAAACAGCAAATTTCACACGTCAGTGATGATAAACCTGATTCTGATTATTTTTTGCTTAAGGACAGGGGTTCCCAACCTGAGGTCCATGGAACCCTTGCCTAATGGCATTGGTCAGTGGCACAAAAATGTTGGGAACCCTTGCTTTAGGAGAGCTGCCTTCTTGAACTGCTTCTGTCCTTCAATATGTCCATAATGCTGTTTTAGCAAATGAGCTTTCAGAAGGATGAGGAGGCATCTCATTGAAACCTACCAAATGCTGTAAAGTTTGGGTATAGTGCACATGGAGAGGATATTTTTCTTAGCAGGTGAGTCTAAGACCTGAGGGTAACACCCACAGAATAAAGAGATGTCTCTTTAGAACTGAGCCAAAGTGGAATTTCTTCAGCCAGAGGGTGAAGAATCTGTGCAATTTGTTGCCACAGAGACAAGGACAGTGCAGAGACCAAGTCACTGGGTGCATTTAAAGTAGGGATTGATAGGTTCTTGATTGGTAAGGGGGTTTGGGGATATCAGAAAAGGTGGGAGATTGTGGTTGAAAAAAAACCCACAATGATTGAATGGTTCATTGTTGTTGTCCTTCTTCATGCCTTAAGGCGCATTGGGCAGCAACTTTACTGTTTCTTTAGCATTTGTCTGCTTTTTACAAGGCCGAGTTCCTAGCCTAATGCTTAATCCAGCACCCAGGATGGAAAGCGTGCAAGGAGCTGGCCAGATTTGAATTCAGGACCTCTCGCCTCCAAGTCCAGTGCGGATGCCACTGCATCGCTGGCCAGCCATGATTGAATGGTAAAGAAGACTTTATGGGTTAAATGGCCTAATTCTACTCATACTCCTTATGTTTGTATGGACTTCCAGGATTTTGGCATAGTGACCGTGGAGGAACATACCTGTTATCATATCTGCACTTCTAACTACATCATAAGGCATCATATTCTGTTTTTTTCCTGAATTAGCAGCCGGTGCAAATCTTCATTTATTTCCAAGCACTGTTATGGAAAGAGATTAGCAATAGACAAGGCAAGTCTCCAAGCCCCCTTGACAAAGTAAAACATTTAGCTCATCTCTGTGGCTAATTTCTTACTCACTTCTGAGGTTTTTTCCCCCAAGGGTTATAATTCCACTTTCTCCCAATGTTCCTTCACTGATCATACCAATGAAGTTAAAGTCCAGCTAGGAATGCGCTGTCAATTAAGAAAAATTCCCAGAGCCTTACAGAAGCATTTCAAAATCTTACTAGATTAACACTCTTTGAGTACAATCTCTCAAAGTCAAAGTCGTTTATTATCATTTGCACAAGTACATGTATGCACAGGTGCAATGAAAAGCTTCCTTGCAGCATCATCACCTGAACATTGATTTATATAAGCAGCTTTCACAAGAAAAAAATATATAAATTATTCATAAATTTCTACGAGAAAGCACAATTAGAACAATCAAAAGCATAAGAAATTCTGCAGATGCTGGAAGTACTGAGTTCTCCTTCTCCTTAGCCCAACACCACTACTGAGCATAGTCCAACAACAGCAGCTTGCCACAGTCCTCTGTCCTGGGCCAGTCCTTCAAGTTGTCCCCAGATGTAGCCCATCTTCTTGGAATATTCAAGGTGAAGATCCTTCTTTTCCCAGGGATGAGGTCTTGGAGCTTCCGTTGCTCTGGATGGGGTTGCTAGTCCCACGTCCAACCCTCCTCCTTTCACAACTAGGCCTGCGACTGTCCATGGCAAAATTGGAAACACAGAGTAACACACAAGAAGTTCTGGAGGAATTCAGCAGATTAGGCAGCATCTATGGAAAAGAATAAAACACCGACATTTCGGGCCCAGATCCTTCTTCGCATCCTGATGAAGAGTCTTGGCTTGAATCGTCAGCTCATTATTCCAATCTGCCTGACTTGCTGAGTTCCTCCAGAATTTTGTGTGTGTTCCCCTACCCTCAAACAAAAGAAAGTCACTTTTTGTGTAAAGTGGCCAAAGTGTTCATAGCATTACTGAACCATAGCGTTTAAGATTTTGTTGGTTGGTTCATGAACTGAATTTCTGGAGGGAAGATCTTTATTAGTGTTAGTGAAAGGCTTCATAATATTGAGCACACAAGCCACCATACAGTGTACTAAGATCATCCCATTTTTCTATGAACAGATGAAAAAGTATGTCCAGCCACCGTATTTAATGAAATTTGGAGAAAATTCTCAAAACTCAGACCTTGAGGCTTCACATGAGATTTCCCACACAGATTACAAAATAGCAACAACCCAATGAAGGTTTAAGCTTCTATTGTATCTAAAATAGACAAAAAAAGTGTTCATATTGAACCAAAAGTCTGAAATTGCCCTTGAATGTTAGCAGATAGGCCAAAAATGTACAGTAATATTTATAAAATGATAATGAAAAAATCAACCTTGAGTTTTAAGATTTGTTTATGTGGACAGAAAGACATTCTTCAGACCATTCTTTTGCTTACAGAATTTCTCCACTGCATCTTCCTAAATATAGAGACCTTTTGTTTACAACTGTTTTCAAGACTGCATTCTAACAATTAATATAGCCTTCTGAGTTTACAATTAAAATTTGCTTTCAGAAAAACAAATATAATCAGAGAATGTTGGAATTACTCATCAGGCTAGGGAAAAGGAAAGAGAGTTTTAACACCAATCTAATATTGAGATGATTATTTAACACGCACACTAAGTACTCAAATTTAACAAGAAGTGAGAAGTAAAGGAAGTGTATTTAATTAACATTATTTCTCTGCATGGCTAATGACAAATTTCGTGGCTTTAATTGCAGTTTCTGCATTTCCTCATTCATTACGATGCTGTAATGAAGCTTTGAATTTATTGTGGAAGTCAGCAAAAATAAATAAGAACGTATTTGGTGTATCATATTATTAAGTTGCAGGAAGGGTTGATAGTTCACAATTCTATCACATTGGAGATAAAGGCTGAGGTTTCAAAACAATCCATCAGAACTAGAGTTTAAATTTACAAAAAGTAATAAAGATCTTCAACATCTTTCACTTTTGCTCATTTATATTTATCAACTTTTAAATATTTTTATTCAGATTGCATGCATTGATGGTAACATCAGATAAAGTATGAAATCCAACGGTATGTGGAAGTTCACTGACCATACATGTTCGTGCTGAAGCGTCCTGAGGTCAACACGTACATTCCTTTTGATGTTTATTCAGTTGCTTTGTGTTTTCAACTTCAGTTCTTGGTCAGCGAGGCCACACATGATGGCAATTAGAACTTGCTGGTAGAGTAAAATACACCCAAAAATCAACACAAGAAACAGAGCAAAACAAAAATGTCAATGTTAAATGTAATTCGTTGAAAGAATTTTACTCTGATAAAGGATGCTATTCAAAGCTCAAAGTTCAAAGTAAATTTATTATCAAGGTATGCATATGTTACCTTGAGATTCATTCTCTTGCAGGCATTTACAGGAAATTACAAGAGAGTTTATGAAAAACTATATGTGACAGACAAAGACTGACAAACAACATGTGCAAAAGACAAAATCTGCAAATAAAAAATACTAAGAACTCGAGTTATCGAGCGTCCTTGAAAGTGTAGATTGTAGAATCAGTTCAGAGTTGTGGTGACTGAAGTTATCCACACCAATTTAGGAGCCTGATGGTTGTAGGGTAATCACTGTTCCTGAATCTGGTGATATCTATACCTCCTGCCCGATGGTAGTAGTGAGGCCAAGGTATGGGCTGGATGGTGGGGTCTTGATGATGGATGCTGCTTTTCTGTGGCAGTGCCCCATGTACTGTAAATGTCTACATAGGTGGGGTGAACTTTGTCTGTGGGTAAACTGAGCTGTGACCTCCACTTTCTGTACTTTTTCCATTCTGGCGCATTGTTGTTTCCATACCAGGCTGTGATGCAATCAGTTAGGTCCATGGAAGTTTGCCCAAGTTATAGGTAACATGTTAAATCTATGCAAACTTATAGGAAAATCGAGGGTTGTTGTGCCTTCTTTGTGAGACACTTGTTTGGTGGTTCTAGGACAGATCCTCTGATATGTAAACAGCAGGGAATTTAAAGTTTCTGACCCTCTTCACCTCCAACATAGTACAGTTAATTTTAGATGTGTTGTCACTTTAAATTTGAC
Source organism: Mobula hypostoma (assembly GCF_963921235.1). Classification (NCBI taxonomy): domain Eukaryota; kingdom Metazoa; phylum Chordata; class Chondrichthyes; order Myliobatiformes; family Myliobatidae; genus Mobula; species Mobula hypostoma. Next base: position 10,443,728 of record NC_086129.1, on the reverse strand, counting down.
TCAATTAATTTTTAATTAATTATCACAAAAATGTCCATGACATAAGAGCTTAAAGGAACATACCAATTTCACGGGATCATATCGTGACCAAACACATTGCCCAATCTGTCCATTTTCATCTCCCAAAAGGCAATTTATAATCATGTGCTGTAGTATAATTTTGGGTTATTATGTTGCCTGTAATTCAAATAAAGGCTTCATGCCTATATGAGAGAAATGGAATACTCTGCACAGAATAATGACGAGCAGCCTCACTAGCACCTTGAAGATTGACATTTCTCCATTCTAATTGCAGCACAAGCTGAGTTTTGCCACCAGTACACCTGGAGCAGTTCAAAATGATCCATTAACTTTGTTGTGTATTCATTGCATAAACAGTACACCAATGCTGCACTATTACTGTTTTAATGTAGATAAAACCACACAACAGTTCAGGCTTGACTAGTCTTGCAGTCATGATACTTCCGAATCAGAATCAGGTTTGATATCACTGACATATGTCATGAAGCATGTTGTTCTGCGGCAGCTGTACATTGCAATAAATGATAAAAAAGTTAGAAATCACAATATCTATTCTACAATAGATAGAATGAATGATATATATAAATTCAATTAATTAAGTAGTGCAAGAAGAGAGCAAAAAATGGAAAAATAATAATGAGGTAGTGCACATGGGATCAATGTCCATGACTGATTAGTGACCTCACTGTATTTACACTATGTTGCCTAGTACATTTGCTTGACGAAGGTATATCTGTCTCAGGTATAAAGAAACAAAGAGAGAGAAGTAGGAGCAGGCTAAACAGCATAACACTGGTTGCCATTTCCAGGACTGCTTGTAGAGGCACTTCCAAATTTCATACGTGAAACATTTAGATCATATTAAGACCATGAGACCATAAGTTAGAAGAGCCCATTGAGTCTGCTCTGCCATTCAATCATGGCGGATTCTTTTTTACCCTCCTCAGCCCCACTCCCCGGCCTTCTCCCCATAACATAGAAAGATATAAAATCTACAGCACAGTACAGGCCTTTCAGCCCACAATGCTGTGCCAAACATGTATGTATTTTAGAAATTACTTGGAGTTACCCATAGCCCTCTATTTTTCTAAGCTCCATATACCTACCCAGGAGTCTCTTAAAAGACCTTTGATGCCGTGTCCAATCAAGATCCTATCAATCTCTGCCTTAATACACCCAAAGACCTGGCCTCCACAGTAGCCTGTGGTACCAAATTCCACATTTCACCACCCTCTGGCTCAAAAAATTTCTCGACATCTTTGTTTTAAATGGAAACCCCTCTATCCTGAGGCTGTACCCACTTGTCTTAGACTCCTACACCATGGGAAACATCCTTTCCACATCTACTCTGTCTAGGCCTTTCAATATTCGAAAGGTTTCAATGAGATCCCCCCCGCTCCCCATCCTTTTAAATTCCTGCAAGTACAGACCTAGAGCTATCAAACGTTCCTCGTATGATAACCTTTTCATTCCTGGAATCATCCTTGTGAACCTCCTCTGAACCATCTCCAATGCCAGCACATCTTTTTTTAGATGAGGAGCCCCAAACTGTTCACAATACTCACGGTGAGGATTCTCCGGTGCCTTATAAAGCCTCAGCATCACATCCCTGCTCTTGTGTTGTATTTGCCTTCCTCACCACCAACTCTACCTGCAAGTTAACCTTTAGGGTGCTCTGCACAAGGACTCCGAAATCTCTCTGCATCTCAGATTTTTGGATTTTCTCCCCATTTAGAAAATAGTCTGCTCATTTATTACTACTGCCAAAGTGCATGACTATGCATTTTCCAATATTGCATTTTATTTGCAATGTTCTTGCCCATTCTCCTAATCTGTTTAAGTCCTTCTGCAGCCAACCTGGTCCCTCTACCCTACCTGCCCCTCTACCAACCTTCATATCATCTGCAAACTTGGCAACAAAGCCATCTATTTCATCATCTAAATCATTGATATACAACATTAAAATATTCCCACAACCAATGGACTCACTTTCAAGGATCTTCCATTTCATATTTATTGCCTATTTATTTATTGTTATTATTTCTTTCATTTTATATTTGCAGCTTGTTGTCTTTTGAACACTGGTTGAAAGCCCAAGTTGGTGTGGTGTTTAATTGATTCTATTATGGTTATTATTCTGTTCTGGACTTATTTTGCATGCCTGCAAAAAAATGTACTTTGATAATAAATTTATTTTGAACTTTGATAACCATGTTTGTCATGTTTGAAAGCCCTGTTTCCATCCTATCTGATCTCTTTGATGAGTTCCTTTTGAAAAGAGACATCCTTTAAGCTAACTTACAAGGAAAATAATCTTGGTTTATGGAATCTCACCTATTATTAGACCACATTGTACTCCCTCCAGAGTCAGTATAATCTTCCTGAGGTGTGGTGCCCAGAACCATTCACACTGCTCCCAGTGTGTTCCAACAATGATTTAATAGAATTATATCATGATTTCTTCCTCCTTATTCTCCAGATATGGAAGCAACAATTTATTAAACTTTCTGATTAATTTTATATGTCTCTATGATTGATACACGTATCCCTAAAGTGCTTTGGAATTCCACTGCTCTTGGTTCTGATGCATGGTCTTGGCCCGAAACATCGTCAAACTCTTCCATGTCCACAACCCTGCTCAACCTATTGAATTTCCCCAGATTTTTAATATGGCCACTGAGTGCATGTTCATGACCTTCTGCAGCTGTAATACACACTGTAGCCCATCCATTTCAGGTTCCACATGTCATGCATTCGGAGATGCTCTTCTGCATGTTATTGTTGTAATGTGTTTTCTGCACTGTATCTCAATAAATAAATAAACAGATAGATAAGTAAATAAATAAATACACGCATACGTATAATTTAAGGTACTGTCGCCTTCCTGTCAGCTTGAACCAGTCTGGCCATTTTCCTCTGACCTCTCTCATTAACAAGGCACTTTTACCCACAGAACTGCTGCTCACTGGATAGTTTTTGTTTTACACACCATTCTCTGTAAAATCTAGAGACTGTTGTGCGTGAAAATCCCAGGACATCAGCAGTTTCTGTGATACTCAAACCACCCTGTCTGGCACCAACAATCATTCCATGGTCAAGGTCACTGAGATCACATTTCTCCCCCATTCTGATGTTTGGTCTGAACAGCAACTGATCCTCTTGACCAGGTCTGTGTGCTTTTATGCTTTTAGTTGCATAATAAAGTGACCACTGCGTGTGTGTGTGTGTGTGTGTGTGTGTGTGTCTGTCTGTCTGTGTGCTGCTATCCAACAATTTGGAAACCTCAAGAAGTCACTGGCCCATCAGGTAATCTATCTCATATTTTCCAGAGAAACATCTAGACTCCAGTCTCCATGACTGATCCCCACATTCTCCTGTGTCTTCCCAGCACCCACTCTATCGAAACTCAGCATTCCTATCCTCTCCACCATTAACCAGGACTCCTGTTCCTATCCTCCCCGAGACCAACAAGGGGCCCATTCCTACACTGCCCGAAGACTCACTGGAGCTCCTGTTCTTATGCTTCCCTGAAACTTATACGTTCAATGTCAAATGTATTATAATACTTTGATTCATCATCAAAATAACTATTAAAAGTCTGTCAGGTATTTCTGATTAGAATTCAAAAACTCTGTTTAGGCCACACTTGGAGTCTAGTGTTCAGCTCTAGTCAGCTCATTATAGGAAGAAAGTGGAAGTTTTGGAGAGGGTGCAGAGGTGATTTACCAGGATGCTGTTGAGATTGGAGAGTATGTCTTATGAAGATTGGTAGTGTTAGTTGGCAGTTTTCTGTTTGGAGTGAAAGAGAATGAGGAGTCTTGATAAAGGTGTACAAGATGATAAGAGACATAGTTCTAGTGGACAGCCAGAGGCTTCTTCTTCAGGCAGAAATGGTTAATACGAGGGACATAACTTTAAGGTGTTTGGTGGAAAGTGTAGGGGGGATGTCAGAGGCTTTTTTACACAGAGTAGTAGGTGCATGGAATGCACTCATTAGGGTGGTGGTAGGGGTAGATACATTAGGGACATTTAGCAGACACTTAGATAGGCACATGGATGATAGAAAAATGGGAGGCTTTGTGGAAGGGAAGGATTAGGTTGATTTTGGACTAGGTTAACAGATCAGCACAACAGCATGGGCCAAAAGGTCTGTACTGTGCTGTACTGTTCTTTCTTTTATGGCATAATAAATAGAAATAACATCCAACACACTAGCCAGTCCTTCACCACATGAGCCCTAGACCATCAGAGTTCTGGTGTAACACACTCAAAATGCTGGAGGAACTCAGCAGGTCATGCAGCATCTGTGAAATGAATAAACAGTTGACGTTTTGGGTTGAGACACTTTATCAGGACATGAAAAGGAAGGGGGAAGATGTCGGAATAAAAAGGTGGAGAGAGGGGAAGGAGGACAAGCGAGACAGTGATAGGTGAAGCCAGGGGGGTGGGAAAGGTGAAGGGTTAGAAAAGAAGGAATCTGATAGGAGAGGAGAGTGGACCATGGGAGAAAGGGAAGAAGGAAGGGCACCAGGGGGAAGTGATAGGTGGGTGAGGAGAACAGGTAAGAGGCCAGGGTGGGGAATAGATGAAGGAAGGGGGAGAGGAATAGAAAAGGAGAAGAAAATAATTTTACCGGAAGGAGAAATCGATGTTCATGTCATCAGGTTGGAGGCTACCTAGATGGTATATGAGGCGTTGTTCCTCCGCCCTAAGAGTGGCCTCACCATGGCAGAAAAGAAGGCCATGGACCAACATGTCAGAATGGGAATGAGGATAGGAAATAAAATGGTTGGTCATTGGGAAATTCCACATTTTGTGGATGGAGTGGAGGTGCTCAATGAAGCGGTGTCCCAAGTTACATTGGGTTTCACTAATGTAAAGGAGACCGCATCGGAAACACTATTTTATCATAATTTTACCATTATTTCATAATTTTATATTAGGTTTGAAGAATAAATGATTTTGGTTCCGTTCGAGTTGTAATGATTCTCTGTGGAACATCTTGCCATAGAATTAGCTTGGAAACCTTCCAAGACAACAAATTTTGACATGAGGTTAGATGTTCAGAAACTGAATTACAGAATAGAGGCAAACATGATAACATTTCTCTGCATTACCAGCACATTTAATCACAAAAACCAACATTTTGGCAGCAATAATGATTAGCATTTCAACACCATTCTGTGATGCAGTAAAGTGAAGAGAACTAGACTCACGTAGGAACACTGTAGTTGTCATTAAAAATAAATAAGATGAGAGATGATTTTGCATTTGTTACTTGTGAAAATTCATCCAGAGGTGGGATCTTCTGCTTACTAGTTCTGAATGTGTGAGAATCTAATGCCAAGGTAACCTTAGATTTCCAGTGTCAATATAGCACTTAGATGTTACAACACACCACCCCTGGGTTGGCTCAGTCTACGTAAATTTCAAAGGTTCAAAGGTTCAAAGATACAATTTAATGTCAGAGAAACGTATACAATATACATCCTGAAATGCTTTTTCTTAGTAAACATCTACAAAAACAGAGAAATGCCCCAAAGAATGAATGGCAGATAAATGTAAGAACCCTAAAGTGCCCCCCCAGCTCCTCTCCCTCCCACGCATAAACGGCAGCAAGCAACAATCCTCCCTCCCCCCACTGACAAAAAAAAAGCAAGTATTGGTACCACCACCGAGCACTCAGTGTGAGCAAAGCAATGGCAAAGACACAGACTTGCAGTTACCCCAAAGACTTCGCGTTTCACCTGGCGTTTTACCATAAAGAACCGTAGTCAGCATGTAACTCCAGGTCAGGGTCTTCAAAAGAACCCTGAAAGGGTAAAATAGAGATATTAAAGATAGAAATAGAGCTGTTTCCGAAGATGCAAACAAAGGAGTCGCCGTTTAGTGCCATCTTAACTCCGCCTCCGTCTCCCCAAATCTGGTATTTATATGGTATATATGGATTTTAGTAAGGTGGTTGGCAAGCATCTCCCTGGTAGGCTTGCCCAGAAGGCAGAGGGTAGTAGTAGATGGAGCATATTCTGCTTGGAGGTGTTCTACAGGGATCTGCTCTGGGGCCGCTGCTCCTTGTGATTTTTCTAAATGATTTGGACGAGGAAGTGGAGGGGTGGGATATCCAAATGTCTTTTAAATGCTCTTATTGTACCTGTCTCACCCACTTCCTCTGCACATCACCCTCTGTGTGAAGAAGTTGTTCCCCAGACCCATTTTAAATCTTTCATCCTCACCTTAAACCAATGCCCCCAGGTTTTTAGTTCCTCCTTCCTGCGAAAAATACTGAGTGCATTCACCCTACACTCTTCATGACTATATACACTCTATAAAGTCATCCCTCAGTCTCCTATCTTACAAGGAATTAAATCCTAGTTTGGCCAACCTCTCCCTGTAACTTGGTACCTGATGAAGGTGCTGGCCAGGTCTTGATGAAAGGTCACGGTCTGAAGCATCGACTGTTCATTCATTTCCATAGATGCTGCCTGACCTGCTGAGTTCCTCCAGCATTTTGTGTGCATTGCTCTGGATTTCCAGCATCTGCAGAATCTCTCCTGTTTAAACATAAGTACATGTGTTTCATATTGTCTCGGGAAAATAAGCTGATGGTTCCTGCAATAGAGTGAAACTAAAAGCAGTCATTATTTACAGTAAACATTTTCTGAAGAACTTTAGGATCTTACAGCTCTTCTTTAATTTCCTTTCCATTTGAACAGTCAAAGGTTTTCTATGAACAGCTGATTGGACAAATTGTGGTCTCACTAGCAAACTCTCCAGTAAATAGAATGAGTTCATTGACATCTGTTTGTCTGCCAGTCTTGATGATCAGAATCAGAATCTGGTTTACTATCACTGTCTTGTCTGCCTAAAAAAAGTTTGTTTTGCGGCAGCAGTACTGTGCAAAGACATAAAGGCACGGCAGTATCAGTTGTGATCAGTGATCCAGGTTCAATTCCCATCACAGCCTGTAACAAATTTGTATGTTCTCTCTCTGACTGCATGGGTGGTCCGGTTTCCTCCCACATTCCAATGACATATGGGTTAGTAGGCAAATAGTTCATAAATATATGAGTCCGGTCAAGATGGCGCATGTGTACGATGCTTTCTCGGTCAACATCTTCCAGATAGATTGCAAAACTGTTTATTTCACCTCTTTTATGTCTGATTTTCATCTTAAATGTGTTTCTGGAATTGTCAGAATCTGTGATTTACAGTTTGGAAATCAATTGTGTGATCTAGTGCTTTGCTGTCTCTGAGAAAATTCTGGAAAGCGAGTGCAAGCTTGAACTCGAACCCTCGAGGCATTAAACTTCGAGACGGGGCGCAAGCTGATGTTTGAATCAATTTTGCTGATTAAAGCATCCATTATTCGAAGATTGAAACATCAAGGCAAATGCGGAAGGTGAGTGAGGGTTCAGCGCCAACTACCTGCACTTTGATAGCTGATTGGATCCTGCTGCCGCCAGAGTAGGAGCCTATGGCCTATCGCTGTGTGGCAGATCACTGGGCCTCGGGGCAGGCCTCTGTGTTCTCTCTTTTGATGATGTCAGAAGATGTTACCGAGGTTCTGCGATTATGAAATTGGACTTTGGACTTGTTCAGTGTTATGGTTTTTTATATTCTGTGTTTTCACCTATTCTTTCTCGATTTTTTGTGCAGGGGGAGGGGGCTTGGGGGTTGATGTTCTTGTTGCGCTTTTGATAGTTTTTTGTGCAGGGAGGGGGATTTGGAGGTCAATGTTTTTGTTGCATTTTGTGCAGGGAAGAGGGTTTTGGGGGTGTCGATGTTCTTGTTGCATTTTGTGCAGGGAAGGGGAGTTTGGGGTGGATGTGCTTGTTGAGTTTTGTTAGGTTTTTTTGTGCAGGGGAATGGGTTTTCTGTTTCTCTTTGAACTGACTTCTGTGGTTTTCTTTGTTTCGTGACTATCTGGAGAAGGCAAATCTCAGAGTTGTATACCGCATACATATTTAGATAATAAGGGAACCTTTGAACATAGGTATAATTGGGCAATGCAGGCCTGATGGGTCAGAAGGGCCTGTTACCACACTATATCTCTAAACAAAAATAAATAAACATGGAGGGACAACAGTTAGTTCCACTGCCTCACAGGGCTACAAGTTCGATTCTCACCTTTGGCTTTGCCTCTGTATGGTTTGTATGCTCTCCCTGAAATTGGGTGGGCTTCTTCCCACAGTCCAGCAATGTACAGGTTGGATATGTGGCCACAATAAATTGCTTCTAGTGTGTAGGATAGTGATGGCAGAATTAAGGGGTGTTGAGGAAGGTTTATATTTGTTTGTATTCACTCATTTGGAGGGGTATGGACATTAAGTAGGCAAAGGGATTAGTTTAGTTGGGCAGTTAATTGCTAGTTTATTTGGCTTGGTCCTGTACTGTACTGTTTTATGTTAGACCTAAGATCATAAAACATAGTAGCACAATTAGGTCATTTGTTGCATAAGACCATAAGGCCATAAGGCATAGGAGCAGAATAAGGCCATTCAGCCCATTGAGTCTGCACCACCATTCCATCATGGCTGATCCCGGATCCTATTCAACCCGATACACCTGCCTTCTTACTATATCCTTTGATGCCCTGACCAATCAGGAAACTATCAACTTTTGCTTTAAATATATGAATGGACTTGGCCTTCACCACAGTCTGTAGCAGAGCATCCCACAGCCTCACTACTCTCTGGCTAAAAAAGCTTCCCTTTTACCTCTGTTCTAAAGGGTTGCCACTCAGGTTTGAGGCTGTGCCCTCTAGTTCTGTATACTCCCACCATAGGAAACATCCTCTCCACATCCATCCTATCTAGTCCTTTCAACATTCGGTAGGTTTTGATGAGATCTCCCCACATTCTTCTAAATTTTAGTGAGTACAGGCCCAAACCTGCCAAACACTCCTCATATGTTAACCCCTTCATTCCCAGAATCATCCTCGTGAACCTCCTCTGGACTCTCTCCAATGACAACACATCTTTTCTGAGATATGGGGCCCAAAACTGTTGGCAATACTCCAAGTGCGGCCTGACTAATGTCTTATAAAGGCTCTGCATTATCTCCCTGTTGTTATATTCTATTTCCCTTGAAATAAATGCCAACATTGCATTTGCCTTCTTTACCACAGATTCAACCTGTAAATTAACCTTCTGGGAGTCTTGCACAAGGACTCCTAATACCCTCTACACCTCCAATGTTTGAATCTTCTCCTCATTTAGATAATATTCCACACTATTACCAAAATGCAATATCATACATTTCCCAACACTGTATTCCATCTGCCACTTCTTTGCCCATTCTTCCAATTTGTTTAAGTCTTGCTGCAATCGCATTGTTTCCTCAGCACTACCTACTCATCCACCTATCTTCGTATCATCTGCAAGCTTTGGATGATAGCGGTCCTTGCGAAACACCATGAGTCGCTGGCAGTCAACTAGTAAAGGCCCCTCTTATACCCACTCACTGTCTCCTGCCTGTCAGCCATTCCACTATCCATGCCAATATCTTTCCTGTAATGCCATGGGATTTTATCTTATTAAGCAGCCTCATGTGTGGCACCTTATCAAGTGCCTTCTGAAAATTCAAATAAATGACATCTGCTGCCTCTCTTTTGCCCACGCTGCTTGTTACTTCCTCGAAGAACTCTAACAGATTTGTCAGGCAAGATTTCCCTTGACAGAAACCATGCTGACTTTGACTTATTTTATTATTAGTCTCCAAGTACCCTGAAACCTCATCCTTAATAATAGACCCCAACACTTTCCCAACAATTGAGGTTAGGCTAACTGGCTGATAACTTCCTTTATTTTGCCTTCCTCCCTTCTGAAAGAGTGGAGTGACATTTGCAATTTTCCAGTCATCCGGGACCATGCCAGAATCAAGTGAATCTTGAAAGATTATGACCAATGCATCAGTTATCTCTTCAGCAACCTCTCTCAGGACTCTGGGATGTAGTCCATGTAAGTTATCCACCTTAAGACCTTTGAGTTTGCCTGGAACTTTTTCCTTTGTAATATCGACGCCACTCTCTCCTGCTCCCCGACACTCTGCCACATTGCTAGTACCTTCCACAGTGAAGACCGATGCAAATTACTCATTAAGTTCATCTGCCATTTCTTTGTCCCCGATTACTACCTCACAGCATCATTTTCCAGTGGTCCAATCTCAACTCTCACCTCCCCTATACTCTTTATATGACTGAAAAACTTTTAGTATCATGCTTTGTATTATTGGCAAGTTTGCCCTTATATTTCATCTTTTCCCTTCTACTAGCTTTTTTAGTTGCCTTTTTGTTGGATTTTAAAAGCTTTCCAATCATCCAACCTCCCACTCACTTTTGCTACCTTATATGTCCTTTCCTTGGCTTTTATGTGGCCCTTAATTTCCCTTGTCAGCCATGGTTGCCTACCCCTGCCATTTGAGACTTCTTCTTCAGGAGGACATATCAAGTCTGCTCCACCATTCATCATGGCTGCTTTATTATCCCTCTCAACCCTATTATTCTGCCTTCTCTCCATAGCCTTTGATGCCCTGATTAATGAAGAACCCACCAACCTCCACTTTAAATATACTCAATGATTAGTCCACCACAGCCATCTATGGCAATGAATTCCACAGATTCAGTGCCCTCTGGCTAAAGAAATTCCTCCTCATTTCTGTTCTAAATGGATGTCCCTCTATTCTGAGGCTGTGTCCTCTGGTCCTGGACTACCCAATGTAGGATACACTCTCTCCACATCCAATCTATCCAGGCCCTTCAATATTCAATAGGTTTCAATGAGATTCCACCTCATTCTTCTAAGCTCCAGCAAGTACAGGCCCAGAGCAATTAAACACTCCTCATATGTTAACCCTTTTATTGCTGCGATCATTTTCGTGAACCTCCTCTGGACTTTCGCCAATGGCAGCACATCTTTTCTTACATAAGGGGTGCAGAACTGCTCACAATACTCCAAATGTGGTCTTGACAATGCCTGATAAAGCATCAGCTTTACATCCTCGCTTTTGTATTCTAGTCCTCTTAAAATGAATGCTAATATGCATTTGCCTTCTTAACCCAACTCAAACTGTAAGTTAACCTTTCAGGAATCCTGCACAAGGACAACCAAGTCCCTTTGCAACTCAGATTTTTGAATTTTCTCCTTATTTAGAAAATAGTCTATGCCTTTATTTTATCTACCAAAGTGCGTGACCATACACTTCCCTGCACTATATTCCATCTGCCACTTCTTTATCCATTCTCCCAATCTGTCCAAGTCTTCTGCAGACTCTCTGATTCCTCAACACTACCTGCCCCTTCACCTATCTTCATATCATCTGTAAACTTGACCACAAAGTAATCAAATCATTGACATAATGTAAAAAGAATCGGTCCCAATTCTTACCTGTGTGGAGCATCACTAGTCACCAGCAGCCAACCAGAAGGGCCCCCCTTAATCCCATTTTTTGCCTCCTGTCAGTGAGCCAATCTTCTAACCATGTTAGTATCTTTCCTGTAATACCATGGGCTCTTATCATGTTAAGCAAGCTTCATGTGCAACACCTTGTCAAAGGCCTTCTGAAAATCCAAATAAACTATATCCACTGACTCTCCTTTGTCTGTCCTTGTTGTTATTTCCTCACATAATTCCAACATACTTGTCAGGCAAGATTCTCCCTTCAGGAAACCATGTTGACTACGGCTTATTCTGTTGTATGCCTTCAATACCCCGAAACCTCATCCTTAATGGACTCCAACATCTTCCCAGCCACTGAAGTCAAGCTAATTGGCCAATATTGTCCCTTCTTTTGCCTTCCAACCTTCTTAAAGAGTGCAGTGACATTTGTAATTTTCCAATCTTCTGGAACCAGTCCAGAATCTAGTGATTCTTGAAAGATCATTACTAATGCCTCCACACTCTCTTCAACTACCTCTTTCAGAACCCTGGAGTGTAGTCCATCTGGTCCAGGTGATTTATTTACCTTCAGACCTTTCAGTTTCCTAAGTAATAGCAGCTACATTCACATTTGTCCCTTGATACTCACAAATTGCTGGCATACTGCTAGTGTCTTGCACAATGAAGGCTGACGCAAAATACTTATTCAGTTCATCAGCCATTTCTTTGTCCCCCATTACTTATGTCTGCAGCATAATTTTCCAGTGGTCCGATATCAACTCTTGCCCCTCTTCTACTCTTCATACTGTATATCTGAAAAAAATGTTGATATCCTCTTTCATATTGTTGGCTAGCTTACATTTATATTTCATCTTTTCTACCTTTATGACTTTTTAATTGCCTTCTGTTGTTTTTTAAAAGGTTCCCAATCCTCTACTTTCGCACTAATTTTTTCTATATTATATGCCCTCTCTTTTGCTTTTACGCTGTCTTTAACTTCCCTGGTCAGCTCTAGTTGCCTCATCCTGCCTTTAGAATATTACTTCAACTTTGGGATGTATCGATCCTGCACCTTCTTAATTGCCCTGAGAAACTCCGGACGTTGCTATTCTGCCGTCATTCCTGCTTGTATCCCCTTCCAATCAACTTTGGCCTGATCCTCTCTCATGCCTCTGTAATTCCCTTTAGGTTTTGAAGGTACATTTAATGTCAGGGAAATGCATACAATATACATCCTGAAATACTTTTTCTTCGCAAACATCCACAAAAACAGAGGAATGCCCCAAAGAATGAATGACAGTTAAACGTTAGAACCCCAAAGTCCCCCTCCCATGCATATGTGACAGCAAGGCAACAACCCTCCCCCCCCACCAGCAAAAAAAGCATCAGCGCCCCCCCCCACCGAGCACTCAAGTGTGCAGCAAAGCATCAATAGAGACACAGATGTGCAGTACCCCAAAGACTACTCTTTCACCCGGTAATTCGTCATACCACAGGCTCTCTCTCTCTCCCTAATAAGGGAAAAAGAGGTGTCTCCGTATCACAGCGAGAAGGAAGATATAACAAACAACTCACTGATTTATGTCGCTTTTTCTGAGCTCTGTGCCCAAAGAACTCGGGTCTCTGGGCACACAGCTAGCAGCCAGCTTGGTGCTTTCAATCTTTCGTCTCCCACAACACACAAGGTGGCTGCACTGACCTCGAGTCCGCCTGCCTCCAGAGCCACGAAATCCTGGAACTCTGAAGGCAAACTAATCTTCTAGGCCGCATCTTTGGCATATCGAATAATGGCCAGTCATGAGACCCCGAGAGCAGGTTGAATTCCCACAAAGAGCCATAGTCAGCGTGTAACTCCAGATCAGTGTCTTCAAAAGAACCCTGAAAGAGAAAAGTAGAGACACTAAAGATAGAAATAGAGCTGTTTTCGAAGATGAAAGCAAAGGAGTCGCCGTTAGGCGCCATTAACCCTCCTAAGCTCCACTTTCTCAACTTCACCATAGTATTGCTACATCTGATTTGATTTTCTTCCTCTCAAACTGCAGGGTGAATTCTACCATATTATGATCACTGTCTCCTAAAGGTTCCTTTACCTGATGCTTCCGAATCAAATCTGGTTCATTACACAACACGCAAACCAGAATTGCCTTTCCCCTAGTGGGTTCAACCAAAAGCTACTCTAAAAAGCTATCTTGTAGGCATTCTACAAGTTCCATCCCTTTGGATCCAGCCCCAACCTGATTTTCCCAATCTACCTGCATATTAAAATCCCCATGGCAATCATAACATTGCCCTTTTTACATGTCTTTTCCATCTCCTGCTTTAATTTATATCCCACATCTTGGTTACTGTTCAGAGGCCTGTTGTATAATTCCGTTCAAGATCTTTTTACCCTTAATTCTACTCACAAGGGTTCTACATGTTCTGAACCTATGTCACCTCTTTCTAAGGATTTAAAAAAATTTTTTACAAACAGAGACACTGAAATTTTTCCCCATTCTTCACTAGAATTCAGAAGAATGATGGGTGACCTCATTAAAACCTATTAACTGGTGAAAGGCCTTGATAGAGTGGATGTGGAGAGGATGTTTCCTATGGTGGGAGAGTCTAAGACTAAAGGACACAAGCCTCAGAATAAAGGGGTGTCCTTTTATAATGAAGATGAGGAGAAACTTATTCAACCAGAGAGTGGTGAGTCTGTGGAATTCATTCCCACAGGCAACTCTGGAGACCAAGCAATCGGGTATTTTTAAGGCAGAGGTTGATAGATTCTTGATTAGTCAGGGCATGAAGGAATACTGGAAGAAGGCAGGAGATTTGGGTTGAGAAGGAAAATGGAATCAGCTATGATGAAAATTGATGGAGCAGACTCAATGGGCTAAATGGCCTAATTCTGCTCCCATATCTTATCATCTTATGGTTTTATGTGCCCACTATAGACAATGGGCATCCTACAAGAGCTGAGAAAAGTCACAGGTCATATCCAAAGTGATGGTGCCCACTACAAACATAAATAGTCATAGTCATACTTTATTGATCCCGGGGGAAATTGGTTTTCGTTACAGTTGCACCATAAATAATAAATAGTAATAGAAATAGTAATAGTAATATTACTATTAGTAAATAGTAGATAGTAATAGTCATAGAAACAATAAATAGTAATAGAAAATAGTAATAAATAGTTAAATAGTAATATGTAAATTTTGCCAGTAAATTATGAAATAAGTCCAGGACCAGCCTATCGGCTCAGGATGTCTGACCCTCCAAGGGAGGAGTTGTAAAGTTTGATGGCCACAGGCAGGAATGACTTCCTATGACACTCTGTGTTGCATCTTGGAGGAATGAGTCTCTGGCTGAATGTACTCCTGTGCCCATCCTGTCCATTATGTAGTGGATGGGAGACATTGACCAAGATGGCATGCAACTTGGACAGCATCCTCTTTTCAGACACCACCGTCAGAGAGTCCAGTTCCATCCCCACAACATCACTGGCCTTACGAATGAGTTTGTTGATTCTGTTGTATCAATTAAAGTTGCAATACTCAAACTATCTTTTAGGGTTCCCATCTTTCTGCAGTACTCTACTCCACAATAACAGCATTGCTGAGATTAAAAGCTTATCTGCTCTGGAAAGTTATCAATGGGAGCTTCCACATAAAATCCTATTTGGTAATAGTGTATAGTAATTCAGTACAAGATAAGATACAAAATAATTTGCTCTATAAAACACACAATGATTGCCAAGCAGAGATGTTTGACTACAACCATCTGAGAGAAATTGCCTTAATTAGTAGTGTGCATATGAGCTTTTCAATGTGCAGTTGCCAATATTTCTTTCCATTCATAGTATCCACTAATATTAGTATCACAGGAAGGAGATCTGGAAATGTAATTGCCCAGCACATGTGTTTCTTTCTGCTGAGATTGGATTGAGGTGTAAAATTCATTGTTAACTTTTGAGAGAGGGATAGAGACAGAGACAGAGATAGAGAGATATATAGAGAAAGAAATGTAGAGAGGTATAGAGACAGAGAGAGGGAGAGGGAGAGAGAGAGAGAGAGAGAGAGAGAGTTAGAGATAGATAGATAGAGAGAGAGAGAGAGAGAGAGAGAGAGAGAGAGACTTTGTACCTCACAATTCCCTGATGCCAAGCACAAACAACACCTGAGACACACAGGAGACCGTAGATGCTGGAATCTGGAACAACACACAAAATGCTGTAGAAACTCAATAGGTTAGGCAGCATCCGTGGAGGGAAATGGACAGTCAACATTTCAGGTCCAGATGAGGGGTCTTGACTGTTGGATACTGTTGCTCTTGTGAACCAAAGATTCTTTGGATGTCAAGATTGAGGCATAAAACATTGCTTATGATCACTTTATTAAATGTTACAAAGAGTAAAGAATTAAAAGAAAGAAGGATGATGAAAGGTAAAGGAAAGAGCCCAGGAAATGAGAAGGGAAAATAAAGGGAAGAAGAGGGAAAGAGAAAGTTTTAAAAGTAATGTTTAAAGTTCAAAGTAGATTTTATTATCAAAGTATATACAGTGCCTATAAAAAGTATTCACCCCCCCCCCCGAAGTTTTCATGTTTTATTGTTTTACGACGTTGAATCACAGTGAACTTAATTGGGCTTTTATTGACACTGATCTATAGAAAAAGACCTTTGTGTCAAAGTGAAAACAGATCTCTACAAAGTGATCTAAATTAATTACAAATATAAAACACAAAATACTTGATTGCATAAGTATTCACCCCCATCAAGTCAGTATTTTCTAGATGCACCTTTGGCTGCAATTACAGCCTTGAGTCTGTGTGGACAGGTCTCTATCAGCTTTGCACATCTGGATGCTGCAATTTTTCCACATTCTTCTTTACAAAACTGCTCAAGCTCTGTCAGATTGCACAAACCCAGAGCCATCAAACACTCTTCATATGACAAGCCATTCCATCCTGGAATCATTTTCATGAACCTACTTTGAACCCTCTCAAGTTGCAGCACATCCTTTCTAAGATAAGCGGCCCAAAACAGGTCCACCAGTATCTTCCTGTCTCCCTACCTCTCAGAGGGTAGATATAGAGATATTGAGGTTATGTAGCTACTTCAGAGCTCCAGGGACACAGGTACAAGCTTGATCTCCAGTGCATGTTCTCACTGTGACCACATGGGTTTCCTCAAGGTATGCTGGTTTCCACCCACATTCCAATGCTTGCTGGTAGGTTGCTTAATTGACTGCAGTAAAATTGCCCCAGGAATTGATTAGAACAGACGAGAAACAGAGAAATGATAATGGGAACATGAGGGATAATAGGTCACGGGGAAATAGGTGAAAGAAAGGTATTGACAGGAGAGCCAGCAGAGAATCAATAGCACAAATAGCCTCCTCAATGTCAGTAGGAAATTTAGGGAAGTATAGGATCTTTCCAATCAGGAGAGATTGAGTTAAAGTGACCCGCATTCTTGGAGCTTCTGATGATCTCCGATGATCCAATGAAGCAGGCAAAATTCTCAGAGAGATTGACCAAGGAGGTAGCAAGAGCTTGTTTCTTGAGGAGGGAACCTTGTACCAGGAGGACAAGAGTCAGACAATGAAGATAAGGGTGTTAATTGTCTGAAAGGTGGTTGTGAACCTTTAGAAGCCTGTACCTTAGAGGGGTGTGGAAGCTCACTTGTTTATGTTTATGTTTTTGGGGACTAATTGATCTTTAGAAGATGGTAGGTGAAGAACCAGCATGGATGGTCTAGACCTGCTGCAGATCTGGTCTAGATTTGCTTCTGTTTCTTCTAGGATTGTGCACTCTAAGTTATTACTTCTACCAAATATCTCCCATCATTTTCCTGTCTGATGATGGATAATTGGCTGGACCTTGGCCTTACTCCCGCCGATGGACCTCATGTAAGCACTGCCAGTGGTTCAATTAATAAAGGTCACATGAGACCTCAATTGTCTTTTTCTGAAAGGCAGGAAGTCCATCAAAGTTAACCTATCAAGTTCAAGATCATTGTCATTCAACTGTACACTTGTTTATAGCTAAATGATATATTGCTCCTCTGGGACCAAGGTGCAAAACACAGTCCATATATCACATACAGCACATAAAATAACATTAACACAATAATGTTGAAAGATAATAAAAAAATTCTGTAAATGTACAAGTTTACTTAAAGTGCATATACAACATATAGTTAAATATACAGTAGTGTTCCGCTACTGGCTCTGTCATAAATAATGTGTACTGGGTAGTAGCTGGGTGTTCAGAAGTTCTCACAGCCTGAGGGAAGAAGCTGTTACTCAGCCTTACAGTCCTTGTCCTTACACTGTGGTACATTCTGCCTGACAGTAGGAGGCCAAAGGGATTGTGGGATAGATGGGAAGGTGCTTGACAATGCTGACAACACCTTTCAATGGGATTGTGGTTGACTTCCCTAACATGTTCACTTCCCTAACATGTCTCCATAACCCTTGATTCCCACTGTATTTTCTTGCCAGTCTTCTATGCTATCCATAACACCACTAATCTTTGTATTGTCTGCGAGCTTACTAACCTACTCATCTACACCTTCATCCAGGATTTTTTTAAAAATTTATTACAAACAGCAGAGGTCTCAGTACGGACCCACGTGGAATTGCACTAGTCACAGACCCCCAGCTAGAATAAGTTCCATCAATCACTACACTTTGCTTTTTATGGGCAGCCAGTTCTCAATCCAAATGGACAATTCGCCATGGATCCCAAGCATCTTAATCTTCTGGATGAGCCGCTCCTGTCAAACCCATCCGCAGCTCTCCCTTCATTACATACTCCAAAAACAGTTGAGATATGCAAAGACACGACTTGTCCTGCACAAGGCCATAAAAACTGCCCCTAGTTAAGCCATGGTTTTCCAATTGCTTATAAACCTTATCCTTTACAGTCTTCTCCAGTAGCTTCCCTGTCACGGGCTGGAGGTGGAGACTCAATAATCTACGGTTTCCAGTAGTAGCATTATTTTCCTCCTTGAATAATAGAACAACATTAACTAATTGCCAGTCCTCCAGGACCTCACCTGTGGCTGGAGAGGTACCAGAGATTTTGGTCAAGGTCCCAGCAATCTCATCACTTGCCTCTGTCAATAACCTGGGGTATGTCCCATTGGGTCCTGAAGACTTATCCAACTTTACGTTCTTCAAGAGATCCCACACTACCCCCTTCTTTATCTCAAAATGCCCTAGCAAATTAGTAGGCTGCACACTGAACTCCTTATCCCCTATGTCCTTTTCTTTGGATACTGATGCAAAGTACTTCTTACTTGGAAATGATCTCCAGTTGTTCAGATTACCTGAAACATCACCGAGTCCACTTTAAAACACAGAAAGCAAAGCAACTCCATCTCACAAAATGGAGGATGTAAAACAGTTCCACAAAATGGCAGCCTCCATCTCCAAGCACATGGCAGGAACAAAGATAATTGATCTGTCTGCTTCCGCTGGCCTTGAACCATTCGCATTCAATGCTGTATATTTTAATTACACCATGGCTAACAATAAGATCCTGAGAGCGATACCGTCTGGAGTTTAACCATCTTGCACTTTGCTCCTGGTAGGTCACCCATGGTGCTAAATTGAACAGAAGTTTCCAGAGCAATCCAACTAAGACCTCAGTGGTGGAGCTGGCGGAAGATGATGACACATTGCAACGGTAGTGAAGACGGAAGAAAGCTGCTGCAGTGCAGGGTCACCAGTTATCTTGCATTGCTGACTCTGACCCTGGTCTGTCAAGGGCCATTGCATCAGCCTCCTCACATTGAACAAAGTCACACACAGGCATTCTTCATTAAGGGAATGCACCCTAACGTCCCAGTTACGAGGATCCAAATAGTCCTTTATAGGCGGCTGAGGACCCACTAATAGACAGCTCTTTGGAGAATATCATACTTGACTCAAGTGATTGCACTGCTAATACTGTCCAAAGAGGGACAGGAACCTTGTTGCTGAGTTACAAGCTGCAGGCAGTGGAGAGGAAGAGAAGACTGGCTGACTTGCAGAAGGCAAATAGTGGGAGCAAGAGGGGCCTTTTCTGGTTGGTTGCTGGTGGCAAGTGGTGATTCGCAGGGGTTAGTGTTGGGACCGCGACCTCTCAGGTTATATGTTTGCTCCGTGGCAAGAATGACAACGAAGCAGTATGATTGAACGTTTTTGCTGAGTCATGTTAGCCATGGGACTCGCTGGGCAATGGACAGTGTGGGAGCAATGAACCGAGCCTGAAACATGCACGTTCAAAAGCCCGCACGAAAAGAGGGAACCCTCCCCGCATCGGAGGCCCAATCAATTCACTCAGCCGCATGAGCACTGGCTACATTCTCCCTATTGATCCGATAGGGCTCACAGTTCATGATCTGGATGGCAGAACTGATGGCCACGTTTGTGGATGGTACAAAGGTAGGTGGAGGGGCAGGTAGTGTGAGGAAACAGGGTGTCTTCAGGAGGATTTGAACAGATTAAGGAAACGAGCAAAGAAATGGCAGATGAATATAGTTCAATGAAGTGTATGATCACGCGCTTTTGTAGAAGGAATAAAGATGTAGACTCTTTACTAAATGGGGTACAAATTCAGAAATCACAATTCCTTGTGCAGGATTCCCTAAAGGTTAACTTGCAATTTGAGCTGGTGGTAAGGAAGGCAAATGTAATATTAGCATTCACTTCCAGAGGACTAGAATATGAAAGCAAGGATGTAATGCTGAGGCTTTATAAGGCATCTGTCAGACTGTATTTGGAGTACTGTGAGCAGTTTTGGGTCCCATGTCGAAGAGGGGATGTACTGGCATAGAAACATAGAAACATAGAAAATAGGTGCAGGAGTAGGCCATTCGGCCCTTCGAGCCTGCATTGCCATTCAGTATGATGATGGCTGATCATCCAACTCAGAACCCTGTACCAGCCTTTCCTCCATACCCCCTGATCCCTTTAGCCACAAGGGCCATATCTAACTCCCTCTTAAATATAGCCAATGAACTGGCCTCAACTGTTTCCTGTGGCAGAGAATTCCACAGATTCACCACTCTCTGTGTGAAGAAGTTTTTCCTCATCTCGGTCCTAGAAGGCTTCCCCTTTATCCTCAAACTGTGACCCCTCATTCTGGACTTCCCCAATATCGGGAAGAATCTTCCTGCATCTAGCCTGTCAAATTCATTTAGGATTTTATACGTTTCAATAAGATCCCCCCCTCAATCTTCTAAATTCCAAAGAGTATAAGCCTAGTTCATCCAGTCTTTCATCATATGAAAGTCCTGCCATCCCAGGAATCAATCTGGTGAACCTTCTTTGTACTCCCTCTATGGCAAGGATGTCTTTCCTCAGATTAAGGGACCAAAACTGCACACAATACTCCAGGTGTGGTCTCACCAAGGCCTTGTACAACTGCAGTAGTACCTCCCTGCTCCTGTACTCGAATCCTTTTGCTATGAGTGCAAGCATACCACTTGCCTTTTTCACCACCTGCTGTACCTGCATGCCCACTTTCAATGACTGGTGTACAATGACTCCTAGGTCTCGTTGCACCTCCCCTTTTCCTAATCGGCCACCATTCAGATAATAATCTGTTTTCCTGTTTTTGCCAGCAAAGTGGATAACCTCACATTTATCCACATTAAATTGCATCTGCCATGAATTTGCCCACTCACCTAACCTATCCAAGTCACCCTGCATCCTCTTAGCATCCTCCTCACAGCTAACACTGCCGCCCAGCTTCGTGTCATCCGCAAACTTGGAGATGTTGCATTTAATTCCCTCACCTCAGTCATTAATGTATATTGTAAACAACTGGGGTCCCAGCACTGAGCCTTGCGGTACCCCACTAGTCACTGCCTGCCATTCTGAGAAGGTCCAGGAGAGGGATTGGAGAGGGGCCCAGAGGAGGTTGATGAGAATGATCCTGGGAATGAAAGGGTTAATGTATGAGCAGCATTTGATGACTCTGGATCTGTACTTGCTGGTGATTAGAGGAATGCGGGGGTATCTCATTGAAACCTGCTGATTATCGAAAGGCCAAGATCGAGTAGATGTGCAGAGAATTCCAATAGTTGGAGATCCGAAGACCAGAAAGCACAGCCTCAACATAGAAGGATGTCCCATTAGAACAGAGATGAGGAGGAATCTTTCAGTCAGAGGGTCATGAATTAGCAGAGGTTGATAGACTCTTGATTAATAAGGGCATCAAAAATCATGGGGAGAAGGCAGAGAATAGGGTTGAGAGGGAAAATAAATCAGCGATGATCAAATAGCAGAGCAGACTTGATGGGCCGAATGGCCTAATTCTACTCCTACGTATGTCTCATAGTCTTGTGGGTGCAGGAGCTGGGTCTTGGATGATTTGAGCTGAGAGAGACCTATGGAAAACCAAGACTAGGATCTGGTTCAAGGTTACACTGATCCACAGGTCAGGGCCAGCAAACATTTTGCTCAGTGGATAGGTATTGGTATTGGATTCACCAAGAAACAGTGAAAAGCTTGTCTTGCATACTGTTTCATACACATCAAGTCATTACACAGTGTATGGAGCTGGAATAAGGTAAAATGAAGAATAAAGTATAAAAGCAACCCAAAAAGTACAGTATAGGTAAACAATGAAGTACAAGATCATAACAAGTTGGATCGTGAAGTCAAGAGACCATCTTATCAGACAAGAGGTCCATTCAAGGGTCTGATGACAGTGGGATAGGAGCTGTCCTTGAGCCTTGTGGTACGTGCTTTCAGGCTTTTGTATCTCCTGCCTGATGGGAGAGGAAAGAAGAGAGAATGTCCTGGGGTCTTTGATTATTCTGGCTGCTTTACTGAGGCAGCGAGAAGTATAGACAGAGTTCATAGAGGGAAGGCTGGTTCCTGTGATGTGCTCAGTTGTGTCCACAGCTCTCTGAAGTTTCTAGTTGTCACATGATGCATCCAGATAGGATGGTTCTATGGTGCATTGATCTTAGTTGTTAAGAGTCAATGCCAACATGCTGAATTTCTTTCGCCTCCTGAGTTAAGTAGATGTGTTGATGAACTTTCTTGCCTGCGTTAGGTGCCAAGAATAGGTAGGTGGGTAAAAGACAGCTAAGGAGAATGGAATTCCTGGATCCATCCCATGTCTTGGTGACTTTAAGGATGAAGGAACAGGAAACTTGGCTTTCCATGATTCTGCAGTGGCCAAAATGAGCTCCGTGTGGATATGTGGCCAAGCCAGGTGTGTGTGTGTGTGTGTGTGTGTGTGTGTGTGTGTGTGTGTGTGTGGGGGGGGGTGGGGAGAGGGGGTGGACCTATGATGGTTGCTGTAGAGATGGAGACACAAGAGACTACAGATTTTGGAATCTGGAGTTAAATGCAAACTGCTGGAGGAACTCAGTAGGTCAGGGAGCATCAATGGAAGGAAATGGACAGTGGGAAGTTTGGTCGGGACAGTTCTTCTGGACCTGGTGTTAATTGTCCATTCTTCTTCACAGATGATGCATAAGACCATAAGACCATAATACATGGGAACAGAATTAGGCCATTCAGCCCATTGAGTCTGCTCCACCATTCCATCATAGCTGATCCTGAATCCCATGCAACCCTATACACCTGCCTTCTTGCCGTATCCTTTGATGCCCCGACCAATCAGGAAGCTACCAACTTCTGCTTTAAATATACCCACGGTCTTGGTCACCACTGCAGTCTGTGACAGAGCATTCCAAATTCATTACTCTCTGGCTAAAAAAAAATTCCCCTTACCTCTGTTCCAAAGGGTTGCCCCTCAATTTTAAGGCTGTGCCCTCTAGTTCTGGATGCCCCCACCAGAGGAAACATCCTCTCCACATCCACCTTATCTAGTCCTTTCAACAGTCAGGAGGTTTCAATGAAGTCCACCTGCATTCTTCTAAATTCCTGTGGGTACAGGCCCAAAGCTGCCAAACACTTCTCATATGTTAACCCCTTAATTCCCGGAATCATCCTCGTAAACCTCCTCCGGACTCTCTCCAATGATAAGACATCCTTTCAGAGATATGGGGACCAGAACTGTTGACGATTCTCCAAGTGTGGCCTGACTATTGTCTTATAAAGGCTCAGCATTATCTCCTTGTTTTTATATTCTATTCCCCTTGAAATAAATGCCAACATTGCATTTGCCTTCTTTACCACAGACTCAACCTGTAAATTAACATTCTGGGAGTCTTGCACAAGGACTCCTAAGTCCCTCTGCACCTCTGATGTTTGAACCTTCTCCCCATTTAGATAATAGTCTGCACTATTGTTCCTTTTACCAAAATGCATTATTATACGCTTCCCAAGAATGTATTCCATCTGCTACTTTTCTGCCCATTCCTCCAATTTATCTAATTCCTTCTGCAATCGCATTGCTTCCTCAGCATTACCCACCTCTCCACCTATCTTTGGTATCATCCACAAACTTTGCCACAAAGTCATTATCTAAATAATTGACAAGTAATGTGAAAAGTAGTGGTCCCAATACTGACCCCCAAGGAACACAGCTAGTCGCTGGCAGCCAACCAGAAAAGGCCCCCTTTATTCCCCCTCGCGGCCTCCTGCCCGTCAACCTTTTCTCGAACCATGCCAATATCTTTCCTGTAACACCATAGGATTTTATCTTGTTAAGCAGCTTCATGTGTGGCACCTTAGCCTTTTGAAAATCCAAGTAAATAACATCCACAGCCTCTCCTTTGTACACCCTGCTGGTTACTTCCTTGAAGAACTCTAACAGACTTGTCAGGTAAAATTTCTCTTTACAGAAACCATGCTGGCTTTGACTTATTTTATCATCAGTCTCCAAGTACCTAATAAGATCTGGGTTCTTAATGAACACCCAATCTAAGATAACCTTTTCCCTAGCAGACTCAAGCACAAGCTGCTCTAAATGATAATAGACTCCAACACTTTCCCACCTACCGAGGTTAGACTAACTGGCTATAACTTCCTTTCTTTTGCCTTCTTCCCTTCTTAAAAGAGTGGAGTGACATTTGAAATCTTCCATTCCTCTGGTACCGTCCCAGAATCGAGTGATTAGAAACCATAGAAAAACTACAGCACAGAAACAGGCCTTTTGGCCCTTCTTGGCTGTGCCGAACCATTTTCTGCCTAGTCCCACTGACCTGCACGCAGACCATATCCCTCCATACACCTCCCATCCATGCATCTGTCCAATTTATTCTTAAATGTTAAAAAAGAACCCGCATTTACCACCTCGTCTGGCAGCTCATTCCATACTCCCACCATTCTCTGTGTGAAGAAGCCCCCACTAATGTTCCCTTTAAACTTTTCCCCCCTCACCCTTAAGCCATGTCCTCTGGTTTTTTTCTCCCCTTGCCTCAGTGGAAAAAGCCTGCTTGCATTCACTCTATCTATACCCATCATAATTTTATATACCTCTATCAAATCTCCCCTCATTCTTCTTGAAAGAATCTGATCAATGCACCTGTTATCTCTTCAGCAACCTGTCTCAGGACTCTGGGATGTCGTCCGCCTGGCCCAGGTGACTTATCCAACATAAAGACCTTTGAGATTGCCTAGCACTTTTTCCTCTGTAATAGCAATGACCTTCACTCCTGCTCCCTGACACTCACAGACCGCTGGCACACTGCTAGTGTCTTTCATAGTGAAGACTGATGCAAAGTACTCGTTAAGTTCATCTGCCATTTCTTTGCCCCTCCTTACTACCTCACCAGCATCATTTTTCAGTGATCCAATATCAACTCTCACCTTCCTTTTACTCTTTATGTAGCTACGTTCCTAGATGAGAATCAGGTGCCGCAATGAAGGAGCCCAGGAGAACACGGGAAAAAGGGAATTAGGAGAATAAGAGGAATTAACGGTCGGGACTGTGACAGTATTCCCCCCCACCCCTAACGGGAGTCTCCAGGTGAAACACCAGGCTTGCCCGGATTGTCGACGACCTGGGCAGGAAGAGGATGTTCGGCAGGAGGGCACAATGGGCTGACAGACACAGGTTTCAATTGGGAGACGTGGAACGTGGAATGTGCCTGGATCTAGGTAGCTTGAGTTTTATGTTGTCATCATTTGCATTCAGGACTTGCTTCTCTTTTACGCCTTTTTTTTAAGTCACAAGAGATGGTTGATTTCTTGATCTTGTAACTGATACTGGTGCTGGAGATTTTCCCGACTTTAAATCAGTTGTTGGTTTTTCTCTTGTGGAAGTCAGTGAATGCTTTTCTTGCTCAGTTACAGACAAGTACTCAGGACTGCTTACTTTCTTAGCTGCACAAGTGATTGGTTTGTTCTGGCTACTTACATCACTGGTCAGGTTTCTTGCTTCACTTCAATCTTTGTAGTCTTTTCTCGCGATTGGGTCCGACTTTACTGCTCTTGTGCTCAAACTGGTATGGATTCAATATACCTAATACCACCATCACTTGATTAAGTGTATCTTCAAGCTCAGCTTCTTCAGGATTCTTGGAGCTTTTCTTCAGTAGAGAGTCACAGTATCGTGCCAATAATTCCGGAGATTTACTTGATGACTGAACTATTTTTTTGTGACTGCATTATTATTTAGGAAATGGTGTATAAGCCTTATCTAAAGCAGCTACAAAACCGGCACCGTTGTTGAAAGCTGGCATCACTAATGCATTGTATACTTCTTATGAACATCCAGAATTGTCTGTACGCACATCTTGAGATCATTCAGAGCAGCTTCTCCACATTTGTCAATGGCAGCCATGCCCTGGTTATGGATATGTGTTTCTAGAAGTTTCTTCAGCTCCCAAAGGCCACCTTGGAGTCAAGACACCAAGTTATACTTTTATCCAAGTCCTCATTTCTATCAGCACCTAATAAGTCCTGGAATTCCGTATGAAAAATTTCTAGATGTTTCTCAAGAAGTACTTGTTCACATTTACGAGCC
The DNA here is from genome assembly GCF_963921235.1 of Mobula hypostoma. NCBI lineage: Eukaryota > Metazoa > Chordata > Chondrichthyes > Myliobatiformes > Myliobatidae > Mobula > Mobula hypostoma. Next base: position 10,417,465 of record NC_086129.1, on the reverse strand, counting down.
AGCTCATCCTGGGTACTTTCATCAAATTCACAGCGGACCCAATGTCGATTGAGGTAGGCACAGATTTCATTCAACACTTTTACTAGAAAACCTGTAATCTTCCCACTGCTGGGTATAAAATTTCAAAAGACTTTCATCTATCAAAGCTTCACCATCCTTAAGAAGGTTTGTCAATTCTCTGGTTTCAATAGCACGTTCTACCAATCATTGCACAACAGAGAATATGTGTATGAAGTCCAGACCCTGAATTTGATGTGGTTTCAAATGGTGCAGGCTCTTCATGTTTGGCAACACAGACAATTTTCTCAGTCAAGGCTATTTTCTGACCAGTTGTAGAATTTTCTTGAAAAAGTAAATCAACATCAATATCAAAGTTGCATGTTGTAATACACCATGTCATACCACCCCCTGCCTTGTCAAATGGCGACAGTCCCTAATCCTTGCTCTGAAGTATGACTCACTTCGTGACAAGACGTTGGCTTCTTCTAATTGTCTTTGTAACTGCAGAATTTTCTCATTTGATACCTGGGAGCTCTGAGTTACTTTCTTCAAGTTGCTCTCTGGGCCGGGTTTCAGTAGGGAACAATGGCTGGTGTGTTTGTGTCCGCTGGGTCCAATTTGGCCAGATTGTTCTGTTGCAGAGAAGAACGGGTGAACGCAAACACAGGACACTGACGCGGAGGTAGCGTAACCAGAGGAGTGTTTATTAACGGTTGCGGGGAAGGCCGGGGAGCGAGGATTAGGCAGAGGAAAGCCGAAGAGTGAGCGAGGCTGGACCGGGGATCAAACCCAGGTTGCTATGGTAAGAACATGGCGTTTAACCACTGAGTCAGTGGAGAGTGTAGGTGGATGGCGGGACGAAGCAGAGCAGAGATACGGACAAGGGGATGAGCGTGGCTGGGGGAGAACGGCAGGCGGCTTGCCATGCTCCTGTTAACACAGAGAGACAGAGGTAAACAACAGTGCGGAAACAAAACTTAGAATACACAATCCTAAGTAGCAGAGAGACAGAGTTAACACAGGCAAACAGCACAGAAACAGAACTTAGTATACACAATTATAAGTGGTCAAGAGACTGGGTTAACACAGGGAAACAACAGCGCAGAAACAAAACTTAGAATACACAATTCTAAGTGGCAGAGAGACAGAGTTAACACAGGCAAACAGCACAGAAACAGAACTTAGTATACACAATTATAAGTGGTCAAGAGACTGGGTTAACACAGGGAAACAACAGCGCAGAAACAAAACTTAGAATACACAATTCTAAGTGGCAGAGAGACAGAGTTAACACAGGCAAGCAGCACAGAAACAGAACTTAGAATACACAATTCTTAGCAGTCGAGAGACAGAGTTAACACAGGGAAACAGCGTGAAAACAAAACTTAGAATACACCATTCTAAGCGGCCGGGAACGTGAATTACCGCACTGGCTGAAGCAACGATCTGGCAACGAGTGGATGCAAAGCTGGTGTTTTTATGCTGCAGGTTTAGATGAGAATCAGGTGCTGCAATGAAGGAACCCAGGAGAACACGGGGAAAAGGGAACTAGGAGAATAAGAGGAATTAACAGTCCGGACCGTGACAGATCTGGGTTATTGCACAACACCCAGTCTAAGTCAGCCTTTCCCCGAGTAGGCTCAAGCACAAACTGCTCTAAACAGCCACCTCATTTGTATTCAACAAATTCCCTCTCTTGCCATCTGACACCAACCTGATTTTCCCAATCCCCTTGCATATTGAAGTCCCCCAATACAATTGTGTCATTAGCCTTATTGCACGCCCTTTCCAGCTCCCTTTTCAATCTCAACCACGCATCTTGGCTACTATTTGGAGGCCTATATATGATTCCCTTAATGATCTTTTTTACCCTTCCAGTTTCTAAACTCCACGCACAAAGATTCAACATTCTCTGAGCCTATGTCACCTCTTCTAAAGATGTAATTCCATCTCTTACCAACAGAGCCACACCACTCCTTATGCCTTCCCGCCTGTCCTTTTGTTACAAACTATATCCTTTGATACTAAGCTGCTGACTATGACCTTTTTTCAGCCATGACTCAGTGATGCCCACAACGTCATACTGACCAATCTCTAATTGCGTCATGAGTTCGTCCACCTTATTCTGAATGCTCCGAGCATTTAACTACAGCACCTTCAGTTCTGCATTCTTTGCCCTTTTGAATTTTGCCTCTGTGGTACATTTTAACTCTGTCTGCATTTGTACCTAATGACGTGCTCAGTTCCTCCAGCAGTTTTCTTTTCTCTGTTTAAAGCTTTACATGTACCAGTAAAGATACAACCCTCTTAGAGCTCTCTTCTGCTTCTCCATGCTGAGTAACATGGCTGTGCCAAGGCTGAGGGCAGTGTAGGAATTATTAGACCTGCTGGCTGCAGGCTGCAGGCTGCAGGCTGCTGACAGCATTGGTCATTTTCATCTGCAGTAATAGTTTAATAGAGACGTTAGAAGTTCAGAAGTAAACCAAACATTTCTATGTCACCTGACAATTGCACTCACTCCCAATTTGTCTTTCATTCACAGACGTTTGATAAAATGCACAGTGTCTATATTGCATTTGTCAGGGAAATATTTTGCCACTCTACCAAAGTATGCAGATATGTGACAAGTGTGCACAGTGGATCTCTCACCAGATATTGAAAGGCTGAGCTGAGAAAATATGTTGAAGTTAAACTAATGAACACAGTTCACAGATCTCTGATTTAGAAAGCAGTTGGAGTATAAGTCCTAGCTAAAGTTGAAGCTCCCCAGCTGCTCGGATGCCCTTTGCCGTGCATGCTAAATTCTGCATGGATCTGCTTTAAATGCCAATATCAAGACATGTACTCAGTGGCCACTTTATTAGGTACACCTGTACACCTGTTCATTAATGCAAATATCTAATACCCCAACCATGTGGCCGCAACTTAGTACATAAAAACCTGCAGATTTGGTCAAGAGGTTCAGTTAATGTTCAAAACAAACATCAGAATGGGAAGGAAATGTGATCCAAATGACTTTGACCATGGAATGATTGTTGGTGTGAGATTGGGTGGTTTGAGTATCTCAGAAACTGCTGGTCTCCTGGGATTTTCATGCACAACAATCTCTAGAGCAAGGGATCCCATTTTTAATGTCATGGATCCTTACCATTAACGGAGGGGTTTGTGGACCCCAGGTTGGGAACCCTTGCTCCAGTGTTTACAGAGAATGGTGCGAAAAACAAAAAAAAAATCAACATCCAGTGAGTGGCAGTTCTGTGGGCAAAAGCATGTTGTTAACAAGAGAGGTCAGAGGAGGATGGCCAAATTGGATCAAGCTGGCAGGAAGGCAACAGTAACTCAAAGAACCACACATTACAACAGTGGTGTGCAGAAGAGCATTTCTGAATACACACGTTGAATCTTGAAGTGGATGGGCTACAGCAGCAGAAGACCAAGAAGAGAAGGTATCTAATAAAGAGGTCAGTCAGTGTAAGTGCTGACTAAAATTAATACCAAACTCTTCCCCTGCTGACATCTCATTTGCTGTGCATGCTGAATTCTGCATGGATCTGTCTAATCCATTTTTGTTTTAAATGCTAATACCAAAACAACATTTTTAAAAATAGATTTGGTGAGCCAAGGATAAAGAAGTAATGGCATGGGGATTCTACAACACTGGAAATGATCCTTTAGCATAATTTACATAAATGAATACTTCCAGAGGAAAAAATCTGCACCGATTCTTTTAAATAAAATCTTTCTTGAGTAAAATATTTTGAATGAAACTAAGATAGAATGCCAATCTCAAAGGGAAAGCTCTCAGAGTATTTCTCAGTTGTCAAAACTAATAATTTGTCCAAAGAGAATAACATCATGGCACAAAGGCAGCTTCTCATGTAAGGATCAAGGATCAAATATATTCACATGTTTTAGGAATTTGCTGTGGTGTGTTGGTGCAACATGCAACAAAAAACGACAACGTTCAAAGTACAAAAGTTCAAAGTAAATTTACTAATAAAGTACATATACGTCACCATATACTAATTTGAGATTCATTTTCATGCAGGCATTCACAGTAAACACAAATATGTGAAAATAATAATGATAATAAATAAGCAATAGATACTGAAAACATGAGATGAGGAGTCCTTGAAAGTGAGTCCATAGGTTGTGGAAACATTTCAGTGTTGGAGGTGAGTGAAGTTATCCCCTCTATTTAAGACCCTGGTGGTTGAGGGGTGCCTAAGCCTGGTTGGGGGGCGAGTGAGGTCTGGGCCTGATGTCCCACTCACCCAGGGAAGGTGTACAGGCAATACATCGCCTCTCCTTTCCCGGTGTAGTGATCGCCGTGTGGTCACTGTCTGGCCTGCTAGGCAGGAGGCCACTGCAAATGGCCTCTCCTACATTACTGCATCTGTAGCAACACCTTCTCGTTGGTGCCTCCAGTTTCCACCGAGCTTGCTACATTATGCCGTGACCGAGTGTCTGGCGGTGTAACAGGATGGGTAGGCTGGTCTCGTTAGCCTTGGTTGGCAGCCAGCCTAAGAGAAGGACAACTCTGAATCCAAACCCGGGCAGATGGGGCTCGTCAGCCATGTCAGGCCATCCACCTAGGATAAGGACACTCCGTCGTAACTCCTACGACCCGAGGACCTCGCTGTCACCGTCCCAGCTTGCTAGGCTATGGCAGATGAACCCCAGGTGTAAAGGGTGGGGCCAGTACCGCGCACACTGCACTCCACCTAAAATACCATTGCGCAGGCCGAAGGGCACGCCCACGTCTACGACCATCCTCCCCGATTTCACATTGAGGACAAAAGGAGAAGGAGGAAGAACCGTGACACAGCAGCAGCAAACCCAGAACCCAATTTCCTTTGCAGCCGCTGTGGCCAGACCTGCCTGTCCCGTATTGGCCTCGTCAGCCACCAGTGAGCCTGCAGCAGATGTGGGCAGCCCCCTCCCTAAATCTTCGTCTGTGAAGCCAAGCCATGAATGAAACCTGGTGGCGTGGGACCTGCACCTCCTTCCTGATGGCAGCAGTGAGAAGAGAGAATGAACTGGGTGGTGGGGGTCCCTGATAATGGATGCTGCCTTTCTGCAACAGTGCTCAATGGTGGGGAGGGTTTTACCCATGATAATCAATGTTTAGAAAGTATAAAGAGTTATATAAAATAAAGTTAGAGGTTAAAGCACGGATGTGGAATAAAGTGTCCACAAATCCATAAATACCAGCATATATGCACAATGTAACCAGATTTATAAACAGTGGTTTAAAATATTTACAGTGCAGTGCAGTGATGGGAGTAACAGATAGAGAGGGGTGAGGGTGGGAGCAGTGTAATCTGTAGTTTGTTCCAGCTGCTCAGAGGTGATCACTAAGTGAGCTTTTGTTCTGGATTCCAGCAAACATGTAGGACCGTCTTATTTGGGAAGATCACTGTTGGTTGAATGGTTAGAAGCAGTGTGAGAGATATGGTGGTGGCATTAGCCTAACACCAAGCAGAATACTGATGCTCAATATGCTCTGCTCTCGATAGATAAAATATATTTTAGGGTAAATTCCAGGCAAATTTGTCATTTTGGAACAAAGCTGAGGGCACTCAGTGGAGTGCTGGCTGTGGTACCATGGAATAATGAATCAGAATCAGTATTAGGTTTAGATTTATTATCACCAACTAAAATGACGTAAGATTTGTTGTTTCGTAGTGGCAGTCGAGTGCAAGGACATAAAAGTTACTATCAACTATAATAATAAATAAAGAATGCAAAATTAAAGGAATAATAAGGTAGTGTTCAATGGTTCCCTTCAAGTGGACCACAACCTTGTCGTGGTTGGCGGCTTGTGTGCCTCGATGACCTGGAGAGCTCTGCTGGCTGGAGTCAGGTCTTTATGCTTTGGCCCCTGGTAGGGTCACCCATGCCAAACAGGTCAAAGGGTAGAGACAAAATTGAGGACCCTGAACCATAGCTGGGGCACAGTAGTGAAGATGGCCAAGGACAGACAGAGAATGAGGACCTTCACTGCTTCCTCAAACAGCAGCAGGCATTACAGGCAAGTTCCTGGGATCATGGACCATTCAGAAATCTGATGGCAGAGGGGAAGAAGCTGCTCCTGAATCATTGAGTGTGTGTCTTCAGGCTCTTGTAGCTTCTCCCTGATGGTAGTAATGAGAACAGGGCGTGTCCTGGATGGAGAGGGCCCTTACTGATGGATGCTACTTCTGTGAGGTACCATCTCTTGAATCTGTCCTCGATGGTGAGGAAGGTTGTGCCCATGATGGAACTGGCTGAGATTACAACCATCTGCAGTCTCTTGCAATCCTGTGCATTAGAACCTCCATACCAGGCAGTGATGTACTCTACTATATATCTATAGCAACCCATGCCTCATCTCTCAGCAACATTGCGATGAGAAGCATCTCAATTATCTCTGAGAGCTTTCCCGCAAACATCTCTTGGGGAATAGTCCATTTTGTGTTGGCTGTTAACACAAACGGCACATTTCACTGTTTGCTTCGATACAGTGATGAATTCTGAATCTGCATCTGATTCTAAGGTAGTGCACAGAGTCTCAGTAGCTCCGGGGCAGTAACATAAACTAACTTACTTTATGAAGGGAGATTTATGAATTCATTACTCAGTAAATATTTGCTGGGAAAAATGAGTTTTGTTAGTCTGCCAACATCTATTTGGGCTCTCCTCCAAAATGTATGCAATTCGTCAAAACTAAAGCGTACAACAATGTTGGAGAGAAGTGTGAAGGTAAGACCTTGTGTGGTTTTTCACCTGCAGAGTGGCACTCCTCTGAGTAATGTCCCTTTCAGCAGAGATCAGAGTGCTTTTCGCAAGGTGCCATTCATCAGGAACAGGGATGTTCCAACAAGCCACTTCGTGATGCGTTATGATCAGAGTAGATTGCCTTCAAAGCAGCAAGTGATGGATAAAACACATCACCTGGGCTCTGTTAGTGGGCTTATTGGTGTATCATGATAGTAAGATCAATGTAATGATCTGTGTACTGTGGTGGTAGTGATTAGTGTACAGTAGCAGTAGTAATAATAATAACAATGTATTCAGAGTACTTTTCATACAAACGATGTAGTTCAAGTGCTTTACAATCAGATAAAGCACAAATGTGAAAATAAAAGACAAAAAGATGTTTGTTAAAAGCAAGTTTAAATAAATAGGTTTTAGACTGGCATTTAAAAATGGCAACTGTCTGCATCCCTTAGAGCTTGAAGTACCAAGTTCTGCAGTTAAGGAGCATAGTTCAAAAAAGATGACCTGCCAAATATACATTGGGGAGATTGTTCAAATATAATAATCCAGCAGGAGAAGACCTGAGAGCTCCAACAGGATTATTAAACAAAAGCAATTCTGTGATGTACTGTGGTCCCCAGATGTTTAAGAGCTTTAAAAACAAGTAAGAGAACTTTAATATCAACTCTAAAAATACAGGAAACCACTGAAGAGTAGCTGGGCGTGATATGCTCCCTCATCCCAGTTTAAGTTAAAAATCTAGCAGTGATGTTCTGAATGAGTTGAAGTTCTTCAATAGAATACTTTGGGAGGCCAGTAAAACGTAAATTGCAGTGAACTAGTCTTTTGGGTCCACTTGGGATAGATTGAACTTTGGTGACAGAGAGTGGGAACCAATGAGGCTTTCTGCAGGGATCAGCGCTTGGGCCCCAGCTATTAGTGATGTATATCAATGGCTTGGATGAGGGCAGTACAGCAGCATAGTGGTTAGCATAATGCTATTACAGCTCCTGTTAATGCCAAATATGGTTCAACTCTCGCTGCTGCTCATGAAGAGTTTGTACATTTTCCCTGTGACTGTGTGGGTTACCTCCCACATTCCAAAGACATATTGGTTAGGGTTAGTGAGTTGTGGGCATGCTATGTTGGTGTTGTAAGTATGGTGACACTTGCAGACTGCCCAGTACCATCTTCACGCGTTTTATTTGACACCAATGATGCATTTCAGTATACATATGACAAATACATAAAGCTAATCTTTAAATCTTCAGAAACCAGAAATAATATTTCTTAGTTTGCTGTTGATTCAGAAATGGACAGGGTGTGTGTTGCGAGGATGATGCAAAGAGGTTTCAGCATGAGCTAGACAAGCTGAGTGAGTGGGCAAATATGATGCAATGTGGATAAGTACTGCATGAAGTTGTCCACTCGTTAGGAAACAAAGAAAGACCAAGTAGTATTCACCCAACTTCACTCGCCCCATCACTGACCCCCCAACCATTGGACTCACTTTCAAGAACTCCTTGTCTCATGTGCTTGATGTTTATTGCTTGTTCGTCTGTCTGACTCTATGTCTATCTGTCCATCTATCTACCTATTTGTCTGTCTGTCCATCTGTCTACATGGCTGTTTAACTATCTATCTGTCTGTCTGTCTGTCCATCTACCTATCTAAATCTTTTTGTGTTTGGACAATTTGTTGTCTTTTGCACACTGATTGTCTGCCTTGTCAGTGTGGTCCTCCATTGCTCCTATTATGGTTATTGAATTTACTGAGTATGCCTGCAAAAAAATGAATCTCAGGTTTGTATATGGTGACATATATGTACTTTGACAGTAAATTTACTTTGAACACGAGGAAATGTTGATTTGCAGAGGGAATTGGATGTTCTTGTACACCAGACACAAAAATCAATTGTTAACATACAGCATGCTCTCAACAAGGTAAAAGATTTAGATTATAGAGTTGTACATCATAGAAAGAGGTGTAGGATGTTCCATCACATCTGTTTTGACTATCATCCCTATCCATACTACTGCCTTTAGTTTGCATTAATTCAATACCGCAAGACCATAAGACATAGGAGCAGGATTAGGCCATTCAGCCCATCAAGTCTGCTCCGCCATTCCATCATGGCTCATCCTGGATCCCACTCAACTCCATACACCTCTCTTCTAGTCATATCTCTTGATTGATCAGGAAATGATCAAGTTCTGCCTTAAATATAGCCATAGTCTTAGGTATATTTTGAGGCTGTGCCCTCTAGTTCTGGATACCCCCACCATAAGAAACATCCTCTCCACATCCACCATATCTAGTCCTTTCAACATTTGGTAGGTTTCAATGAGATCCCCATGCATTCTTCTAAATTCCAGTGCGTACAGGCCCAAAGCTGCCAAATACTCCCATGTTAACCCCTTCATTGCTAAAATCATCCTTCTGAATCTCCTCTGGACTCTCTCCAATGACAACATATCCCTTCTGAGATATGGGGCCCAAAACTGTTGACAATACTCCAAGTGTGGCCTCAGCATTATTTCCTTGCTTTTATATTCTATTCCCCTAGAAATAAACACCAACATTTTATTTGCCTTCTTTACCACAGACTCAACCTGTAAATGTCATAATGGAGGGGCGCTGGGAGCGGACCCAAATGCAAGACACAGACACTGAAGTACTAGGAACTGGACTAGAGTCAGGGACAGGTCTGGATGCAGCCTAGAAGTTGGGACAAGAACACAGACTTGGGCTAGGACATTGGCTAGGCAAGCAGGACCAGGACAAGGAACTTGGAACCTGGACAAGGACTCCGAGCCAGAGACTGGGCAAGGACCTGAAACCTGGATCTTGACTTGAGCTAGGACCCTGGATCTAGGTGAGGACATGACATAGAAACATAGAAAATAGGTGCAGGAGTAGGCCATTTTGCCCTTCGAGCCTGCACCGCCATTTAGTATGATCATGGCTGATCATCCAACTCAGAACTCTGTACCAGCCTTTCCTCCATACCCCCTGATCCCTTTAGCCACAAGGGCCATATCTAACTCCCTCTTAAATATAGCCAATGAACTGGCCTCAACCGTTTCTGTGGTAGAGAATTCCACAGATTCACCACTCTCTGTGTGAAGAAGTTTTTCCTAATCTCGGTCCTAAAAGGCTTCCCCTTTATCCTCAAACTGTGACCCCCGTTCTGGACTTCCCCAACATCGGGAACAATCTTCCTGCATCTAGCCTGTCCAATCCCTTTAGGATTTTATACATTTCAATAAGATCCCCCCTCAATCTTCTAAATTCCAATGAGTATAAGCCTCGTTCATCCAGTCTTTCATCATATGAAAGTCCTGCCATCCCAGGAATCAATCTGGTGAACCTTCTTTGTACTCCCTCTATGGCAAGATGTCTTTCCTCAGATTAGGGGACCAAAACTGCACACAATACTCCAGGTGTGGTCTCACCAAGGCCTTGTACAACTGCAGTAGTACCTCCCTGCTCCTGTACTCGAATCCTCTTGCTATAAATGCCAGCATACCATTCGCCTTTTTCACTACCTGCTGTACCTGCATGCCCACTTTCAATGACTGGTGCATAATGACACCCAGGTCTCGTTGCACCTCCCCTTTTCCTAATCGGCCACCATTCAGATAATAATCTGTTTTCCTGTTTTTGCCACCAAAGTGGATAACTTCACATTTATCCACATGAAGTTGCATCTGCCATGAATTTGCCCACTCACCCAACCTATCCAAGTCACCCTGCGTCCTCTTAGCATCCTCCTCACAGCTAACACTGCCACCCAGCTTCGTGTCATCCGCAAACTTGGAGATGCTGCATTTAATTCCCTCATCCAAGTCATTAATATATATTGTAAACAACTGGGGTCCCAGCACTGAGCCTTGCGGTACCCCACTAGTCACTGCCTGCCATTCTGAAAAGGTCCCGTTTATTCCCACTCTTTGCTTCCTGTCTGCCAACCAATTCTCTATCCACATCAATACCTTACCTCCAATACCGTGTGCTTTAAGTTTGCACACTAATCTCCTGTGTGGGACCTTGTCAAAAGCCTTTTGAAAATCCAAATATACCACATCCACTGGTTCTCCCCTATCCTCTCTACTAGTCACATCCTCAAAAAATTCTATGAGATTCGTCAGACATGATTTTCCTTTCACAAATCCATGCTGACTTTGTCCGATGATTTCACCGCTTTCCAAATGTGCTGTTATCACATCCTTGATAACTGACTCCAGCAGTTTCCCCACCACCGACGTTAGGCTAACCAGTCTATAACTGAATGAGGCACAAGGACAGGACGAGAACACAAAGCCTTGACTTGGACAGGACTTGGACTAGATGAGGTTCTTGGACGTGGCTTAGAGTAGACGAGGTTCTTGGACAGGACGAGAGACACCAACACAGGACGAGGTACTCCTGGGCTGGGCGAGAACACAAAGCCTTGATTTGGTCGAGGGAGAGACGGGGATGCAGAGCCTTGGTCGAGGGAGAGACAGGAACATGGAACACAGAGCCGGGACCCCTCCTTGTGAACAGGACGAAGGGCCGGGACTCATACACAGAACACAGAGACAGTTCCCAACACAAGGTAGCGGCAAACGGCCAGATCTACCTAGCGAAGGCATGGACACAGAGAGACAGTTCCAAACGATAACAGACAGTTTCTTATCCTGACACAGCAAGGTTCTGGTCTTGCTCCGATGGTTGAACTTGACAGTGGTGCAGGCGAGGCAAAGCTTTAGATGCCGGCTGCAGGGCAAGGCTTCAGGAGGAAGGGGCCGAGAAGGGATTCAGACAGGGGGTTTTGATGGGAACTATCCAGCAACTGAAGCTTCTTCTTTCTTCTTTTTTGTTTTATGGCGGTTGGCAACCAGTTTTTCAGTGCATTACCGCCACCTGCTAGACTTGTGGTGTTCCAACCAAATATGTCCTGGAGTTTTCTACTTTAGCCAATCTAGTTCAGCCTGCAGTTCTCTATTAGCATCACTCTGTAGTTGCAATTCCTCGTGATTGCTTAATGCGCTCATTAGATGATGCTGCAAACTGCTATTCTTCCCTAATTTTGTCACATGTTTTCATGTAGTTGCATAACCTCGGTTACATTGATTTCATCTACATCACTTGTAAGACTAAAATCGTCTTGTTAAAGAATAGTAATTATTGCACGTTATACTTTTGAAATTGCTGTTTTTCCAAGTCTATCTGCTTTTTCAGGTTTTCCTTTTCTTGGATCATAGCCTGCAGTTGTTTACTGAGACCTCGGAGTTCTTCTCCATTTGCTTCCATGTTTTCATTTTATAATCTGAATGTAGATAATTCACTTTGCAACAAATGCCTTTTCCTTTTGTATCCTTGCAATAATTTCCTCCATTTTCCAATCTCTTCTCCAACTCACCGTTGTTCTTGTCAGGTACTTCTATTTGTAGTTGGAGTTCTGCACATTTACCCTGGGCTGCAGCCATAAAATCTGAGGATTTTCCTTAAGTTCTGAAACATTTCTTAAATTCTTGACCATTTGCAATAAATATACTGCCATTAAGATTCCATCTCCCCTTCCTGTGAACTGTTGGATCCTCCATTCAGCATTTCTTTGACTTCTTCCCACCTAATCCCTTTAATACCAAGGTACTTTTCCGCAGACTTGACTATAATTTTAATTTTCTCAGTTCTTTTGCTTGTTTGCGCTGAACAATTAATTGCATCCACCATAAAAAGTACGAAATCCTTTCTTCTCATTAATAGTGTATCCTTATTTTTCATATTACAGCCCTCATAATTCCCCAGTTTATTATTCCCTGTATTTGTTTGCTTGACATCCTTTTTTTCATCAAATTCTTTCACTGCCTCTGCATAACTGATTCCTTGAGTTACTTTTACATATTGTATCTCAGCCGCCTCCTTGCTATAAATGCACCCTCGATAAGCTGCGCTGTGTTCCTCGCCAGAACTGCGGCATTCCAGCCCAGCTCCCGCTTCACATTTCCCATATTCATGTTCTCCAACATATCTCCCACATCTTTGTTTTCCTCTGCAGACCGCTGCAATGTGCCCGAATTTCTGACATTTATAGCATCTTAAAGGCGGTGGTACATATATTCTAACCGCATAACACATATACCCTAACTAAACATTAGTCGGCAATCTCTCTTCATCAAAGATAATCATTACCGATAAACTATCACACTTTTTCCCATTTCTTGTAACTTTCAAACGTTTGGCCTCAATAATTTTTGCTCCTTTTATGTTCTGTTTAATCTCATCCATTGTATCTTCTGTTGGTATCCCCGAAATAACTCCTCGAGTCCACTTTCTATTGTTGAGTATTGAGCATTGTACTTATATGCCGTCTATTTTATTTAATCTTATCACTTTGCCTTGCTGAGCACTGACCTGACAAATCACTAATAGCAATCCATTTCGTAAAATCTTTGCTCTTTTAATCTCACCTACAATTTTGTTGAGCATCTCCATCAAACAAATCAGGTTCCAATCACTAAAAGACACCCCATCTTCACTTAGTTTTATAACTTTATCTTTTTTCCATTGTTTTGCTGTCCTGTTTTGATCATCCACTGACTCCTCAGAGTTTGATATCCCCTACCTCTGCTGCCTTTTCTTCCTCTTTCCATTCCGTTCCTCTTTCCCACCAACCTCCATCTCCAGTTCACTTCCACTCTCACCAAAAACTTCCTTCCGCAGCTTGTCTCTTTCCTTGATGTTCTCTCTCTCCACCATTTTCCAATGAGCTCCACACTCAGCTTCCACTCTCCCACTCTCCCACTCTCCCACTCTCCCACTCTCCCACTCTCCCACTCTCCCACTCTCCCACTCTCCCACTCAAACACCACAGTTCAGCAACTGAAGCTGAACCAAGGAGCTATTTATGTAGCCAGCCCAAAATGTGAATCAGCTGCCTCAATTAGAGCACCCAACAGAAAAAGGGAAAACCAGAAAACCTGGAATAAGGAACGATGGACCAGACCGTGCACCGGAATCCGGACTTCACAGACCAGACCATGACAGTAAATTAACCTCCTGGGAGTCCTGCACGAGGACTCCTCTGCACCTCTGATGTTTGAACTTTCTCCCCATTCAGATAATAGTCGGCAAGATTGTTCCTTTTACCAAAATGCATTATCATCCCAACACTGTATTGTATCTGCCACTTTTTTGTCCATTCTTCCAATTTGTCCATGTCCTTCTGCAATCACATTGCTTCTTCAGCCCTACCTACCCCTCCACCTATCTTCATATTATCTGCACCTGCTCAGTCATTGCAAGCAAGATACAATTTGTTGGATTTCATTGCAAGAGGTTGTGAGTACTGGATTATGGATCTCTTTCTTCAAGTATACAGGAACTTGGTGAGACCATACCTGGGGTCTATCCAGAGGGGGCTCATGGGGATACTCCCGGGGATGACAGGGTTACCGTACAAGGAGCATTTAGTGGCTCTAGGCCTGTACTCACTGGAGTTTAGAAGAACGAGGAGAGGATCTCATTGGAACCAACCTATTGGAGGGCAAGAATAGTAGGATCAGGCAGATGAATGTGTGGCTGAGGGACTGGTGCAGGGGGCAGGGCTTCAGATTCTTGGATCATTGGGATCTGTTCAAAAGGGACAGGTTACACCTGAACCCGAAGGGGACCAATATCCTGGCGGGAAGGTTTAATAGAGCTGTTAGGGAGGGTTTAAACTAATTTGGCAGGGGAATGGGAACCGGAATGACAGAGTGTAGAAAGGGGAAAACAGAAATAAATCTAAGATAGTGAGCAGTAAAGATGTCAGGAAAGACAGGGAGGTGATGGGGCAAATTTGTAGCTATTGGGATGAGTTGCAGTGCAATCAAAGTGAAAAGTACCAAATACTGGTCTGAAGGTGTTATACTTAAATGCATGCAGCATAAGGAATAAGGTGGATGATCTTGTCGTACAGCTACAGATTAGCAGGTATGATATTGTGGCCATCACTGAGACGTGGCTAAAGGATGCATGTCTCTGGGAGCTGAACGTCCAAGGATACACGGTGTATCGGAAGGATAGGAAGGTAGGCAGAGGGGAAGGAGTGGCTTTATTGGTAAGAAATGATATTAAATCATTAGAAAGAGGCGATATAGGATCGGAAGGTGCAGAATCTTTATGGGTTGAGCTAAGAAATAGCAGGGGTAAAAGGACCCTGATGGCAGTTATTCATAGGCCTCCAAACAGCTGCAGTGATGTGGACTACAAATTACAACAGGAAATAGAAAAGGCTTGTCAGAAGGGCAGTGTTATGATAATTGTGGGGGATTTTAACATGCGAGTGGATTAGGAAAATCAGGTCAGCACTGGATCTCAAGAGAGAGAATTTGTAGAATGTCTGCGAGATGGCTTTTTAGATTAACTTGTTGTTGAGCCCACTAGGGGATCGGCTGTACTGGATTGGGTATTGTGTAATGAACCGGAGGTGATTAGAGAGTTTGAGGTGAAGGCAGTGATCATAACATGATTGAGTTCACTGTGAAATTTGAAAAAGAGAAGCCGAAATCCGATGTGTCGGTATTTCAGTGGAGTAAAGGAAATTACAGTGGCGTGAGAGAGGAACTGGTCAAAGTTGACTGGAAAAGGACACTGGCGGGAAGGACGGCAGAGCAGCAGTGGCTGGAGTTTATGCGAGATGTGAGGAAGGTGCAAGACAGGTATATTCCAAAAAAGAAGAAATTTTCGAATGGAAAAAGGATGCAACCGTGGTTGACAAGAGAAGTCAAAGCCAAAGTTAAAGCAAAGGAGAGGGCATACAAGGAAGCAAAAATTAGTGGGAAGACAGAGGATTGGGAAGTTTTTAAAAGCTTACAAAAGGAAACTAAGGTAGTCATTAAGAGGGAAAAGATTAACTATGAAAGGAAGCTAGCAGATAATATCAAAGAGGATACCAAAAGCTTTTTCATGTATATAAAGAGTAAAAGACAGGTGAGAGTAGATATAGGACCGATAGAAAATGATGCTGGAGAAATTGTAATGGGAGATAAGGAGAGGGCAGAGGAGCTGAACAAGTATTTTGCATCAGTCTTCACTGAGGAAGACAGCAGGATACCGGACACTCAGGGGTGGCAGGGAAGAGAAGTGTGCGCAGTCACAATTACGACAGAGAAAGTACTCAGGAAGCTGAATAGGCTAAAGGTAGATAAATCTCCCGGACCAGATGGAATGCACCCTCGTGTTCTGAAGGAAGTAGCTGTGGAGATTGCGGAGGCATTAGCGATGATTTTTCAAAAGTCAACAGATTCTGGCATGGTTCCGGAGGACTGGAAGATTGCAAATGTCACTCCGCTATTTAAGAAGGGGGCAAGGAAGCAAAAAGGAAATTATAGACCTGTTAGCTTGACATCCGTGGTTGGGAAGTTGTTGGAGTTGATTGTCAGGGATGAGGTTACAGAGTACCTGGAGGCATGTGACAAGATAGGCAGAACTCAGCACGGATTCCTTAAAGGAAAATCCTGCCTGACAAACCTATTACAATTTTTTGAGGAAATTACCAGTAGGCTAGACGAGGGAGATGCAGTGGATGTTGTATATTTGGATTTTCAGAAGGCCTTTGACAAGGCGCCACACATGAGGCTACTTAACAAGATAAGAGCCCATGGAATTACGGGAAAGTTGCATACGTGGATAGAGCATTGGCTGATTGGCAGGAAACAGAGAGTAGGAATAAAGGGATCCTATTCTGGTTAGCTGCTGGTTACCAGTGATGTTCCACAGGGGTCCGTGTTGGGGCCGCTTCTTTTTACATTGTACGTCAATGATTTGGATTATGGAATAGATGGCTTTGTGGCTAAGTTTGCTGATGATACGAAGATAGGTGGAGGAGCCAGTAGTGCTGAGGAAACGGAGAGTCTGCAGAGAGACTTGGATAGATTGGAAGAATGGGCAGAGAAGTGGCAAATGAATTACAATGTTGGAAAGTGTATGGTTATGCACTTTGGCAGAAAAAATAAACGAGCAGACTATTATTTAAATGGGGAAAGAATTCAAAGTCCTGGGATGCAACGGGACTTGGGAGTCCTTGTACAGGATACCCTTAAGGTTAACCTCCAGGTTGAGTCAGTGGTGAAGAAGGCGAATGCAATGTTGGCATTCATTTCTAGAAGAATAGAGTATAGGAGCAGGGATGTGATGTTGAGGCTCTATAAGGCGCTGGTGAGACCTCACTTGGAGTACTGTGGCAGTTTTGGTCTCCTTATTTAAGAAAGGATGTGCTGACGTTGGAGAGGGTACAGAGAAGATTCACTAGAATGATTCCGGGAATGAGAAGGTTAACATATGAGGAATGTTTGACCGCTCTTGGACTGTATTCCTTGGAGTTTAGAAGAATGAGGGGAGACCTCATAGAAACATTTTGAATGTTGAAAGGCATGGACGTGGCAAAGTTGTTTCCCATGATGGGGGAGTCTAGTAGGAGAGGGCATGACTTAAGGATTGAAGGGCGCCCATTCAGAACAGAAATGCGAAGACATTTTTTTAGCCAGAGGGTGGTGAATCTATGGAATTTGTTGCCACAGGCAGCAGTGGATGTCAAGTCATTGGGTGTATTTAAGGCAGAGATTGATAGGTATCTGAGTAGCCAGGGCATCAAAGGTTATGGTGAGAAGGCTGGGAAGTGGGACTAAATGGGAGAATGGATCAGCTCATGATAAAATGGCGGAGCAGACTCGATGGGCTGAATGGCCGACTTCTGCTCCTTTGTCTTATGGTCTTATTGAATATTGAAAGGCCTAGATTGAGTGGATGTGGAGTGGATGTTTCATATAGTGGGAGGGTACAGCCTCAGAATACGAGGATGTCCCTTTAGAACAGAGACGAGGGGAAATTTCTTTAGCCAGATGGTGGTGAATCTATCGTATTCATTGTCACAGGAGGCCAAGTCATTGGTATATTTAAATCAGAGGTTGATAGGTTCTCGACTAGTAAGGACTTCAAAGGTTACAGGGAGAAGGCAGGAGAATGGGGTTGAGATGGATAGTAAATTAGCCATGATGGAATAACAGAACAGACTTGATGAGCTGAATGGCCTAATTCTGATCCCACGTCTTATGGTCTTATTGCCTTTACCTAAGAGGGGGAGCTGCGGAAGTTCACTGGATTGGTTCCTGCGATGGCAGGACTGTCATTCGAGAGGAGATGAGTCAAACAGGTCCGTGTTTATTGGAGTTGAGAAGAATGTGAGAGGTGCATCTTGAAATGTACAAATTCTTACAGGGCCAGACAGATTGGCTGTTTCCCCCAAGTAGGGCTCTGGAAGAAGGGGCTCACAGTCGCAAGATGTGCAGCAACACATCTCAAAGTTTAAAGCAAATGTATTATCAAAGTACGTACTGTATATGTCACCTTGAGATTTATTTTCTTGTGGGCATTCACAGGAAAACAAAGAAATACAATAGAATCAATGGAAAACTACTTACAAAGATGGACAAACAACCAATGGGCAAAAGAAGAAGAACTATGCAAATAAAACTAAATAATACTGAGAACGAGAGTCCTTGAAAGTGAGTCCACGTTGTGGAATCAGTTCAGTGTTGTGCTGAGTGAAGTTATCCATGTTGTTTCAGGTGCCTGATGGTTGAAGGATAATAGCTGTTCCTGCACCTGGTGATGTGGGACATCGGGCTCCTGCACTTCCTTCCTGATGGCAGCATTGAGAAGAGAGCATGATCTGGATGGTGGGCAATCAAAACAAAGATGAGAAGAAATTTCCTCACTTAGGAGATGATATACCTGTGTAATTCTCTACCGCAGAAGTTTGAGGAGGCTAAATCACTGAATTTGTTTTAATAAGATTATAAACTACAGGAGGAGGAAACCAGAGTCCATGAGCCAGTCCTCATCAGGGGATCAGAGGTGGAGAAGGTCAGTAACTTTAAATTCCTCGGTGTTCTCATTTCAAAGGATCTGTCCTGGGTCAAAGAAGGTCACTTTCAAAGATGCTGCAACTCATGTTCTCAACATTTAAACTAATTTGTGAGGGGGATGGGACCTGGAGCGATAGAGCAGTGAAAGAAGTGCATGGAGTAAAGCCAGATCTAACATATAGAGAGGCTTTGTGGAAAGAGAAGCAGAATAAACGGTGTAAAGACAGTAAGGTAGAAGGGCTGAAACGTGTATACCTCAATGCAAGAAGCATCAGGAACAAAGGTGATGAACTAAGAGCTTGGATACGTACATGGAATTATGATGTAGTGGCCATTACAGAGACTTGGCTGGCACCAGGGCAGGAATGGATTCTCAATATTCCTGGATTTCAGTGCTTTAAAAGGGATAGAGAGGGCAGAAAAAGGGGAGGAGGGGTGGCATTAGTGGTCAGAGATACTATTACAGCTACAGAAAGGGTGGGTAATGTAGCAGGATCCTCTTTTGAGTCAGTATGGGTGGAAGTCAGGAACAGGAAGGGAGCAGTTACTCTACTGGGGGTATTCTATAGGCCCCCTGGTAGCAGCAGAGATACAGAGGAGCAGATTGGGAGGCAGATTTTGGAAAGGTGTGAAAATAACAGGGTTGTTATCATGGGTGACTTTAACTTCCCTAATATTGATTGGCACCTGATTAGTTCCAAGGGTTTAGATGGGGCAGAGTTTGTTAAGTGTGTCCAGGATGGATTCCTGTCACAGTATGTGGACAGGCCGAGCAGGGGGAATGCCATACTAGATCTAGTACTAGGTAATGAACCAGGTCAGGTCACAGATCTCTCAGTGGGTGAGCATCTGGGGAGACAATGACCACCGCTCCCTGGCCTTTAGCATTATCATGGAAAAGGATAGAATCAGAGAGGACAGGAAAATTTTTAATTGGGGAAGGGCAAATTATGAGGCTATAAGGCTAGAACTTGCAGGTGTGAATTGGGATGATGTTTTTGCATGGAAAGGTACTATGGACATGTGGTCGATGTTTAGAGATCTCTTGCAGGATGTTAGGGATAAATTTGTCTCGGTGAGGAAGATAAAGAATGGTAGGGTGAAGGAACCATGGGTGACAAGCGAGGTGGAAAATCTAGTCAGGTGGAAGAAGGCAGCATACATGAGGTTTGGAAAGCAGGGATCAGATGGCTCTATTGAGGAATATAGGGAAGCAAGAAAGGAGCTTAAGAAGGGGCTGAGAAGAGCAAGAAGGGGGCATGAGAAGGCCTTGGCGAGTAGGGTAAAGGAAAACCCCAAGGCATTCTTCAATTATGTGAAGAAAAAAAGGATGACAGGAGTGAAGGTAGGACCGATCAGAGATAAAGGTGGGAAAATGTGCCTGGAGGCTGTGGAAGTGAGTGAGGTCCTCAATGAATACTTCTCTTTGGTATTCACCAATGAGAGGGAACTTGATGGTGAGGACAATATGAGTGAGGTTGATGTTCTGGAGCATGTTGACATTAAGGGAGAGGAGGTGTTGGAGTTGTTAAAATACATTAGGATGGATAAGTCCCCGGGACCTGATGGAATATTCCCCAGGCTGCTCCACAAGGCGAGGGAAGAGATTGCTGAACCTCTGGCTAGGATCTTTATGTCCTCGTTGTCCACGGGAATGGTACCGGAGGATAGGAGGGAGGCGAATGTTGTCCCCTTGTTCAAAAAAGGTAGTAGGGATAGTCTGGGTAATTATAGACCAGTGAGCCTTACGTCTGTGGTGGGAAAGCTGTTGGAAAAGATTCTTAGAGATAGGGTCCCTGGGCATTTAGAGAATCATGGTCTGATCAGGGATAGTCAGCATGGCTTTGTGAAGGGCAGATCGTGTCTAACAAGCCTGATAGAGTTCTTTGAGGAGGTGACCAGGCATATAGATGAGGGTAGTGCAGTGGATGTGATCTATATGGATTTTAGTAAGGCATTTGACAAGGTTCCACACGGCAGGCTTATTCAGAAAGTCAGAAGGCATGGGATCCAGGGAAGTTTGGCCAGGTGGATTCAGAATTGGCTTGCCTGCAGAAGGCAGAGGGTCGTGGTGGAGGGAGTACATTCAGATTGGAGGGTTGTGACTAGTGGTGTCCCACAAGGATCTGTTCTGGGACCTCTACTTTTTGTGATTTTTATTAATGACCTGGATGTTGGGGTAGAAGTGTGGGTTGGCAAGTTTGCAGATGACACAAAGGTTGGTGGTGTTGTAGATAGTGTAGAGGATTGTCGAATATTGCAGAGAGACATTGATAGGATGCAGAAGTGGGCTGAGAAGTGGCAGATGGAGTTCAACCCAGAGAAGTGTGAGGTGGTACACTTTGGAAGGACAAACTCCAAGGCAGAGTACAAGGTAAATGGCAGGATACTTGGTAGTGTGGAGGAGCACAGGGATCTGGGGATACATGTCCACAGATCTCTGAAAGTTGCCTCACAGGTGGACAGGGTAGTTAAGAAAGCTTATGGGGTGTTAGCTTTCATAAGTCGAGGGATAGAGTTTAAGAGTCGTGATGTAATGATGCAGCTCTATAAAACTCTGGTTAGGCAACACTTGGAGTATTGTGTCCAGTTCTGGTCGCCTCACTATAGGAAGGATGTGGAAGCATTGGAAAGGTTACAGAGGAGATTTACCAGGATGCTGCCTGGTTTAGAGAGTTTGCATTATGATCAGAGATTAAGGGAGATAGGGCTTTACTCTTTGGAGAGAAGGAGGATGAGAGGAGACATGATAGAGGTATACAAGATATTAAGGGGAATAGATAGAGTGGATAGACAGCGCCTCTTCCCCAGGGCACCACTGCTCAATACAAGAGGACATGGCTTTAAGGTAAGGGGTGGGAAGTTCAAGGGGGATATTAGAGGAAGGTGTTTTATTCAGAGAGTGGTTGGTGTGTGGAATGCACTGCCTGAGTCAGTGGTGGAGGCAGATACACTGGTGAAGTTTAAGAGACTACTGGACAGGTATATGGAGGAATTTAAGGTGTGGGCTTATATGGGAGGCAGGGTTTGAGGGGTCAGCACAACATTGTGGGCCGAAGGGCCTGTACTGTGCTGTACTATTCTTGTTCTATGTACTATTCTATTAGTTATTTCTTATTGATCTATTATTATTATTTTGTTTTTCGTTTTGTATTTGCACTATTTGTTTTCTTTTGCATAGTGGCCTAATTCTGCTCCCATGACTTCGTGTGCAGTTTTTTCATTATTCTGCTGTGTTCTTTGTATTTCCTGTGAATACCTTTAAGAAAATGAATCTCAGGGTAGTATGTGGTGCCATAAGTGTAGTTTGGTAATAAATTTACTTTGAACTTTGAACTAAGGAGGTAGATGGATTTCTAGAGACAAAAGGGAGATAGAGAGAGACTGCGAGGATTAGTACTGAATGATGGAGCAGCCTCGAAGAACAGACTGGCCAACTCCTGCTCCTGTTTCTCAATGTCTCTGACCTCTCACCTTGTTTGTGTAAAGTCAATTCCACAGCAACTCTGTTGTCTTGGCCAACTTGCTTTAATGCAGGCCTGGTTTGTCTACTGTGGAGATAATTTGTGTCCTACAGACGAAATTGCAGTTTCCAGGATCTCTGTGACAGGGTCACAGGCACAGACCCCTTTTTCCAGCCAAAACAAGATGGTTAAAGACCATTTCAAATGGTTTATTATGCAACAAACATAGAGACATCGTATGCTTTTGATACACCTGTCATAGCTACCAGCAGGATGAGTCAATTAACCAGTAACAACATCTCTGAAGCTTATTATCCATCTGTGGCATACAGGATTGTTTTTATTTTGCAAAATTGCTCCTTGAACATAGACACAAGCCAAAAACAATGCTGAACCTGTATACTTGCTTGTCAACTGCATAATGGGGAAATGTAATGATTGTATTGGGACATGTGGAACAAGTCCATAACCATAATTTGGAGGCAGTGAGCACAGCAGCACATCACAGGCAACATGAAGAGCACCCAGAGCGTGAAGGATGTCAAGGAAAGCTAATGGGATGCACAGAACCAACACCGGAGCACATGGAAAAATCTTTCTCTACCTGAGGATATTGCTGCTCAGCATCCATTTTGTCAAATCCTTTTATCATCCAAACATCTCAGCAGGATCATCTTCTGCCTTTGAAACTCAGAAGAGCTCAGTGGATTTATTCAATTTATCTCTGCGGCTGCTTATCACTTTTTGAAAAATCTGAGGCTGCAGATGCCAGGATTCTGAGATAAAACAAATAAAAATGATTGGCTCAGATGGTCAGGGAACATCTGTGGAAAGTGGACCAGCTAATGCTTCAGACTTGAGATGTTAATTCCACTTCTCTCTCTACAAATCATAAACACAAGAGATTCTGCAGAGGCTGGAAAACGAGAGCAACACACACAAAATGCTGGAGGAACTCAGCAGATCAGGCAGCATCTATGGAAATGAATAAACATTCAATGTTTTGGACTGAGACCCTTCATTAGGACTGGAAAGTAAACCCTCCTTCAGCATTTTGGGTGTGTTGCTGCTTGACTGGTAAGACTGGTTGAGTGGTGTTGCAATAACATGGAGCAGAGAGTGAGTTTGTAAATGTGACGAGGGCAAAGGATGTTGGGAAATGGCAAGGGTGGAGCGCCGTGGGAGGGGTGTGGCACAGGTGGAAAAGAAGGAGTGCCAGGGACAGGGGGTGGCACAGATGCAAACACACCAAATCTCGTGGCACCAGGAAAAGTCATTTCATTCCAAACAATCAGTACATTGATCTTTTCAGAATGTCTCTCTGATGCTTCCTGCTCCCTCCCCTCTCTCCTTCCCCTTTTTCCAACCATGATTCCCCTCTCCCTGCCCCGTTCCCATTCTTAATCCACAATAGAGACTCATCTCAGAATCAGGTTTATCATCACTCACATATATCGTGAAATTTGTTTTTTTTTGTGGCAGCAGTACAGAACCTGGTGGTGTGGGATTTCAGGCTTCTGTACCTTCTGCCCAATGGTAGCTGTGAGAAGGTAGCATGGACCAGGTGGTGATGATACTACTAATGGTGAAATTGAACCTAGGTCACTGGCACTGTAATAGGGTTACACTATCTGTTACGTGGCCGTGCTGCCTGCATGGACTGGCACTCAGTATTCTGGACCATTGATCCAGAGATACAAGTTTGAGACCTACAATGACTGGTGGACAATTTAAATAGACAAAATTAAATGAGGAATTTAAAGGAAATCAAGTCTCAATCACGTTTGGGTCAGTGTAAAACCCATCACATTCCTCTATGTCTTCAGACAAGGAGATCTGCCATTCTTACCTACTCTGACCTATACACTCAGTGGCCACTTTATTAAGTACACTTGTACACCTGCTCATTAATGCAAATATCTAATCAGCCAATCATGTGGCAGCAACTTAGTGCATAAAAGCGTGCAGATATGGTTGAGAGGTTCAGTTTTTGTTCAGATCGAACATCAGAATGATGAAGAAATGTGATCTAAGTGACTTTGACTGTGGAATGATTGTTGGTGTCAGATGGGGTGGTTTGAGTATCTCAGAAACCGCTGATCTCCTGGGATTTTCATGCACAACAGTCTCTAGCATTTACAGAGAATAGTGTGAAAAGCAAAAAAAAAACATCCAGTCAGCAGCAGATCCATGGGTGAAAATGCCTTGTTAATGAGAGAGGTCAGAGGAAAATGGCCAGACTGGTTCAAGCTGACAGGAGGGTGACCACATATCAAATAACCATGTGTTAAACTAGTGGTGTGCAGAAGAGCATCACTGAATGCACAACACATTGAACCTTGAAGTAGATGGTCTACAGCAGCAGAACGTCATGAACATACACTCAGTGGGGAGATAGCTAATAAAGTATGTGATACCAAACCTACCTATGCCATTGCCTGATTACCTCAGTTTAGGGGAAATTAAGGATGGATTATATATGTGATGCCTGTAATCAGTGAATGAAAAAGCATTCTCATGTTTTTAAGACCATAAGTTCATAAGATATAGGAGCAGAATTAGACCATTTAGCCCATCGAGTCTGCTTCGCTATTTCATCATGGCTGATACAATTTTCCTCTCAGCCTAAACCTCCTGCCTTCCCCCTGTATCCCTTTCATGCCCTGACCAATCAAGAATCTATCAACCGCTGCCTTAGATGTACATAAAAATTTGGCCTCCACAGCTGTCTGTGGTAATTAATTCCACAGATTCATCACCCTCTGGCAAAGAAATTCCTCCTCATCTTCGTTCTAAAAGGACAGCCCTCTATTCTGAGGCTGTGTTCTCTGGTCTTAGACTCTCCCACCATTAGAAACATCCTCTCCACATCCACAAAATCGAGGCGAGAAGACTGCAACTAGCGGGGCACTGTCTACGCCACCCCGAGCTACCTGCCAGCCTAGTCATCGTATGGCAGCCCAAGCACGGGAGGATGAACCCTGGGTGCCCTCCCAAGACTATGGTCAACACGCTCCTAGAAGACAGCTCACGGCTAATGTAGGTGAACTGAACACACTGATGAGGGAGAGGGAGAAGTGGAGAGTCTGTCATCTTGCCCGACGCCGGTCCGCTAGGCCTGAGTCGACGTAGTAGTAGTCTCCACATCTGCTCTATCAAGGCCTTTCACCATTTGATAGATTTCAATGAGGCCATCCCTCATTCTTCTGAATTCCAGTGAATACAGGCCCAGAGCTATCAGATGCTCTTCATATGACATGCTATTCAAACCTGGAATCATTTTTGTGAACCTCCTTTGAACCCTCTCCAGTTTCAGCACATCCTTTCTAAGATAAAGAAACCAAAACTGCTCACAATAGTCCAAGTGAGGCCTCACCAGTGCTTTATAAAGTCTCAATGTTACATCCTTGCTTTTGTATTCTAGTCCTCAAAAACTCCCTGTTCACAAACAGATTCAACACAAACTACTCCTGCCTCACTACAGTGAGCTTTGGTAATTCAGATAGACAACACGGGTTCTGCTGTTGTGTGACACCCAGGACAGTCTGACCAGTGCACTTACATAAACCAGAGCTAACTATGTTACTGTGGATCGAGCAGCAAAGGAAAAATTACTTAAATTGGTATTGATTTTCCTTGGACATTTACATAATTGCAGAGTTTTGTGAAATATTTTCAATTTGATAAATTGCCTTTTGTTTTGCCAGGAACACTGTAGTAATATCTAGATAATTACTTTGTGTCTGCAACCATTCAGAAGGAAAGAAAATACTTGAGATGAAATCTGAAACAACTCATCACAAGCCTGACCAAACCCTAAGTATTCTGAAGCATCATTTTACATTTTACAATGGGATAAAAATGCTTTTAGCTTTTTGAAAATAAATACTGCCTGACCAGTTGAGTTTCTCCAGCATTTTGTGTGTGTCTGTGTGTATGTGTTTCTCTGGATTTCCAGCGTCTGCAGAATCTCTTGTGCTTTTAAAAATAAAGTCTGGTTAGTGTTGTTGATCAGTGATTGAAAATAACAAAAAGTCCAAGGAACACAATGAAGAATAATGAGCAGAAAGGCTGTCACAAGTGGGGAAATAACTGAACCAAAATCTTCAATGAAATTGAAATGTTTAACATGGGGATAGAAAATGCAAAATGAAAACTATTTCAAAAAAAGAGAGAGAGAAATGTCCAACAACTAGAACTTGTTAACATTTCTTCCAATTACTACTATTGAAGTCAATTTGTGAATGTGATTTTCTTCTATATCAAACACAAATCAAATTGATAGTACTGTAGCAGTGCAGGGAATGATGTTCAAAGTTCAAAGAAAATTTATTATCGAAGTACATATATGTCACTCTATACAGCTCTGAGATTCATTTTCTTGTGACCGTACTCAATAAATCTATAACAGAATAAGAATCAATGAAGGACCCCACCAACTTGGGTGTTCAAACAGTGTGCAAAAGACAACAAACTGTGCAAAAATAAAGAAATAATACTAAAAATAAATAAGCAATAAACATCAAGAATTTGAGAT
The DNA here is from genome assembly GCF_963921235.1 of Mobula hypostoma. Taxonomy (NCBI): domain Eukaryota; kingdom Metazoa; phylum Chordata; class Chondrichthyes; order Myliobatiformes; family Myliobatidae; genus Mobula; species Mobula hypostoma. Next base: position 10,390,826 of record NC_086129.1, on the reverse strand, counting down.
GAAGGGTCCTTGAAAGTGAGTCCATAAGTTGCAGGAACATTTCAGTGATGAGGCGAGTGAAGTTGAGTGAAGTTATCCCCTCTGGTTCAAGAGCCTGATGGTTGAGGGGTAATTACTGTTCCTGAACCAGTCCTGAGGTTCTTGCACCTTCTTCCTGATGGCAGCAGTGAGAAGGGAGCATAACTTACGTGGTGGGGGTCCCTGATGATGGATACTGCTTTCCCGCAACAACGCTCCGTGTAGATGTGCTGAATAGTGGGGAGAGCTTTACCCATGATGGACTGGGCCGTATCCACTACTTTTTGTTGGATTTACTGTTCAAGGGCATTGGCCATATCAGACTGTGATGCAGCCAATCCATATACTCTCTACCCCGTATCTATAAAAGTTTGTCAAAGTTTTACATGTCATGCTGAATCTTCACAGGCTCCTAAGAAAGTAAAGGCGCTTCCATGCTTCCTTTGTAATTGCACTTACGTGCTGACCCTCTCCGCCTCTGATCTTCCAATGAGGACTGGCTCATGGACCTCTGGTTTCCTCCTCCTGAAGTCAATGATCAGCTGCTTGGTCTTGCTGACATTGAGTAAGAGGTTGTTGTTGTGTCACCACTCAGCCAGATTTTCAATCTCCCTCTTATACGCTGATTTGTCACAACCTTTGATTCGGCCTATGACCGTGGTGTTGCAGGCAAACTTGAATATGATGTTGGAGCTGTGCTTTGTCACATAGTGATAAGTGCATAGTGAATAGAGCAGGGGGGGCTAAGCACACAGCCCTGTGGTGCACCTGTGCCAATGGAGGTTGTGGAGGAGATGTTATTGCCAATACAAACTGACTGGGGTTGGCAAGTGTGGAAATCGAGGATTCAATTGAACAAGTAGGTATTGAGGCAAGGTCTTGAAGCTTGATAGGATGATGGTATTGAATGCCAAGCTGTATTCGATAAAGAGCATCCTGATGTATGCATCTTTGCTGTCCAGATGCTTCAGGATTGAGTGAAAAGCCAATGAGATGGCATCTGCTGGGAACCCATTATGTTAGTAGGCAAATTGGAGTGGATTCAATTTGCTTCTCAGGCAGGAGTTGATGTTTCATCACCAACCTCTCAAAACACTTCATCACAGTGGATGTAGCTGCTTCTGGATGATAGTCATTGAAGCAGGTTACCACATACTTCTTAGAAAACAGTATAATTGAAGCCCACTTGAAGCAGGTGAGTACCTCAGACTGCAGAGGTGAGAGGTTAAAGATCTCAGTGAATGTTCCAGCCAGTTGATCAGCACAGGTCTTTAGTACTTGGCCAGGTGGATGCTTCTAGTGAGCTCATCCTGCTTGCACATCGTCCCAGAGACCAAAATCACAGGATCATCGGGGCTCTGGGAATTTGTAATGCTTTCTCCATATTTTAGTCGTCAAAGCAAGCATAGAAGGCATTACGCTCATTTGAACATCTGGAAGCGAAGCCCTGATGTTGCCTATGTCGCTTGATTTTACTTTGTAAGAGATTACAGCATTTAAGCCTTGCCACAACTGTCAAGCATTCTTCATTGATTAAAGTTTAGTCTGGAATTGCTATTTCATCTGTGATGGCTTTCTGGAGATTGTACCTGGATGTTTTGTAACACTTTTGGCCACCAGACGTGAAAGCCTCTGATCTGGCCCTCAGCAGATTGTGGATCTGGTCGTTCATCCAAGGCTTCTGGTTGGGGGAGACTCTGAATGATTTTGTGGGGGCACACTCGTCTACAACTGTTTTAATAAAGTCAATGACAACCCTGCTGTATTCATTCAGATCCACAGATGAATTCTTGAGCACAACCCAGTCCACTGACTCGAAGCAATTCGGCAGCTGCTCCCCTCCCTCCAGCGACCACCTCTTTATCATCCTAATCTCTGGAGTTTGCTCTTTAGCCTCTGCTAGGAGAAGGATAGCCAAGTGATCCGATTTATTGAAATGTAGCCTTGGCATGGAACAGTAGGCATTCCTTATCTTAGTCTAACAATAGACAAGTATGTTGGGACCTCCGGTGCTACAGGTTATATGCTGATGATAATTGGGCAGGGTTTTCTTCAAACAGGCCTAGATGAAGTCCCCGACTATGATTTGAAATGCATCATGATGGATTGTATCTTGTTTGGAGATGTTTGATGAATACATTGTGATTATTCCTCTAGATATCTTTTGGCGAGAATACACCGAAAGTGCTTTTGATATTCCTTTTCTTCATCATTATGTTTAATGTACACTCAGTGACCATGTTTTTAGGTATCTCCTGTATCTAATAAAGTGGCTACTGAGTGCATGCTTGTGGTCTCCTGATGCCATAGCTCATCCACTTCAAAGTTCAATGTGTTGTGCGTTCAGAGATGCTCTTCTGCACATCACTGTTGTAGTGTGTGGTTATTTGAGTTCCTGTCCCTTTTGCGCCGTCTTGAACCAATCTGGCCATTCTCCTCTGACCTTTCTCAATAACAAGGCATTTTTGCCCACAGAACTACTGCTCATTAGATGCTTTTTGTTTTTTGCATCATTCTCTGTAAACTCTAGAGAGTACTATGCATGAAAATCCCAGGAGGTCAGCAGTTTCCAAGATACTCAAACCATTCCATCTGGCACCAACAATCAGTCCACAGTCCAAGTCACTTAGATTAAATTTCTTCCCCAATTTGATGTTTGAACATGTAAGGGGGTTTTGACTTTTATGTTACTGCGGAGGCTAATTAAAATGGCCTCTTTGTTATGTTAATTTGGGGAATGCGGCTTTGTTGTGTTAAACTTTGAGAAAGTTTGCGCTAGCAGCTTGTTTTGGTTTAGAGTGTGATAAGAAATATGTTATTAACCAATTGGCATAGTTGTTACGTTTTTGGTGTATTTGAAGATACTGTATGCGCGGGGTTTTGGGGGCAGAAGGCGGGAGAGTGAGACAGAGGATGGACGAGGTGCTGTGATGTCCGCTAACGGGGTCGGACCCCGAGGAGGGCGTTCGGCGAGGAGACGGAGACGGACTCGTGTGGAATGTCTGGTCAACCACCGTTGTTGGTCCCAGGCGACTGGTCGAGGTGGTCCGAGGGGTCGCAGGGTGAAGAGGACCTAGACGACAGCGAGCCGAGCGACCCTGAGGGTGGCCGGGGGGGCTACAAACATCAACTGAACTGTCACAATGTGTGCTGGCAAGATTGGAACCCAAGTCCGGAGGAAAGACAGACTCTGATGTGGAGATGGTGACAAGAGTTTAGTCATAACAATTCCAACAGAACATCGGTGGCTCGGCTGAGCGACACCATGAGAAGTGACATTCTCAAAACTAGGACCCCGTGATTAGCACTAATCAGGCGTTCATTTAAATAGTACAAGTAACACAGAATCTCTGAGCCTATCAAAATAAATTTAGCAAGTTTAAACAGAAAGCACCATGAGACAGCATTATAAAGAGTGAGTGGCTTGAGAAAAACATGAGGAGCTCTAAACAATTAACAACTCTCGTTAAACTACAATTTGCTCTGAAAACCTCAGAGCCCTGCGCTCTCCACTAGCCTACACAGGCCCAAATAGTTTATTACAGTACACCCTTCCCTATGGCCAGCACCTGGTGGCCCAGGGAGACCTGAAAACTCAAGATTCAGGGATGACTCGAGAGGCAGGGCGACCCGGGGACCCCGAGAAGCAGGGAGACCCAGAGACATGGAGGGAGACTTGGGAGTGCACAAGATGGGAAGAATATTGAAAAGACCTTAGAAACATGGAAGGTCATGGGAGACCTTAAAAGCCTTGAATGCTCAGACCCAGAAAAAGCCTTAAGACCCAGAAATTCGAGTCCTAGAAAACATGAAACTGGAAACCTAAGGAAGAAAACAACAGGAATTCTGCAGATGCTGGAAATTCAAGCAACATACATCAAAGTTGCTGGTGAACGCAGCAGGCCAAGCAGCATCTATAGGAAGAGGTGCAGTCGACGTTTCAGGCCGAGACCCTTCGTCAGGACTAACTGAAGGAAGAGTGAGTAAGGGATTTGAAAGCTGGAGGGGGAGGGGGAGATGCAAAATGATAGGAGAAGACAGGAGGGGGAGGGATAGAGCCGAGAGCTGGACAGGTGATAGGCAAAAGGGGATACGAGAGGATCATGGGACAGGAGGTCCGGGAAGAAAGACAAGGGGGGGGTGTGACCCAGAGGATGGGCAAGAGGTATATTCAGAGGGACAGAGGGACAGAGGGAGAAAAAATAGAGTGAGAGAAAGAATGTGTGCATAAAAATGAGTAACAGATGGGGTACGAAGGGCAGGTGGGGCCTTAGCGGAAGTTAGAGAAGTCGATGTTCATGCCATCAGGTTGGAGGCTACCCAGACGGAATATAAGGTGTTGTTCCTCCAACCTGAGTGTGGCTTCATCTTTACAGCAGAGGAGGCCGTGGATAGACATGTCAGAATCGGAATGGGATGTGGAATTAAAATGTGTGGCTACTGGGAGATCCTGCTTTCTCTGGCGGACAGAGCGTAGGTGTTCAGCAAAGCAGTCTCCCAGTCTGCGTTGGGTCTCGCCAATATATAGAAGGCCACATCGGGAGCACTGGACACAGTATATCACCCCAGTCGACTCACAGGTGAAGTGATGCCTCACCTGGAAGGACTGTTTGGGGCCCTGAATGGTGGTAAGGGAGGAAGTGTAAAGGCATGTGTAGCACTTGTTCCGCTTACAAGGATAAGTGCCAGGAGGGAGATCAGTGGGGAGGGATGCCTTCTATATATTGGCGAGACCCGACGCAGACTCGGAGACCGCTTTGCTGAACATCTACGCTCTGTCCGCCAGAGAAAGCAGGATCTCCCAGTGGCCACACATTTTAATTCCACATCCCATTCCCATTCTGACATGTCTATCCACGGCCTCCTCTACTGTAAAGATGAAGCCACACTCAGGTTGGAGGAACAACACCTTATATTCCGTCTGGGTAGCCTCCAACCTGATGGCATGAACATTGACTTCTCTAACTTCCGCTAAGGCCCCACCTGCCCCTCGTACCCCATCTGTTACTCATTTTTATGCACACATTCTTTCTCTCACTCTACTTTTTCTCCCTCTGTCCCTCTGAATATACCTCTTGCCCATCCTCTGGGTCACCCCCCCCCTTGTCTTTCTTCCCGGACCTCCTGTCCCATGATCCTCTCGTATCCCCTTTTGCCTATCACCTGTCCAGCTCTCGGCTCTATCTCTCCCCCTCCTGTCTTCTCCTATCATTTTGTATCTCCCCCTCCCCCTCCAGCTTTCAAATCCCTTACTCACTCTTCCTTCAGTTAGTCCTGACGAAGGGTCTCGGCCTGAAACGTCGACTGCGCCTCTTCCTATAGATGCTGCTTGGCCTGCTGCGTTCACCAGCAACTTTGATGTATGTTACCTAAGGAAGAATCTTGGTCACAGTGTTTTACTCTTCATTATCTTTCCCTGAGATAATTAGGCTGCAGAAAGCTGTACTCTTAATTTTGTAGATTGAGACAGCATTGACAGGCTCTTCTTATCACTGAGCAAACTGGCTCTCTGTAGATCTGTTTCATTTGTTACCTGAATGTTCAATTTTCACAGTCAGTAGCATAATTTTCAACCAGAGATTTAAAAAAAGGTAACTTACTCTTGATAGAGTTAGTTTGCTTGTACATTTTCACACTCCAACCAGGGATCAGCTTTTGGAGCAGGGTTCTTCTGGGTTGCAAACTCAAATTAGTGTTTCAGCAGACACTTGTACACAGGAACGTTTGCTGCCATTAGCATCACTCACCAGAACAGGCAGATGGGAATTATGTATTGTAAAAGGTCCATCCCACTGCAGTTGTAGGCACGTAAACTTATTTCAATTATTCCTGAAAGTGTCCTTCCGACTATTGATTTGACGTTAACAAAGACGTACCATTACTTCAAAAGAACAACATCAGGAAATTTACACTATTGACTTGAATGCCGATTTGTTGAATCGAACAAATTTCATTGATAAAGTTGTGTGAAGTGCTCATTTGTTATGCAGACCTGAGTCACAAGACAACAAAGCTGGAAACCTGGGTACTTACAACTTGAAATGCTCAGAATAGAGACCAAAGAAACTTAGAACCTGGACTAGAGAAGCTCGGAACGTGGATTCGGAACGTGAACGTGAGAATAGACGGCATTCTCACATAAAGCTGACCGATGTCAAAATGCCACTGTTCAAACTCCGCCTGGGTCCATTACTTGGCAGGGTCCTTATTTCACAGTGTGCCCTGGCAATATTGGAACCCAAGTGCGAAGGAAAACAAGACTCTGATATAGAGACGACAATGAGAGTTTATTCATAATAATTCCAAAAGAACATCGGTGGCTCAGCTGAGCGGCACTGCGAGAAGTAACATTCTCAAAACTAGGACCCTGCGATTAGCGCTAATCAGGTGTCCACTTAAATAATACAAATAGTACTTACCCACCTTACCCACCACCCCATGATATTCTGCATGCAACACATCATCCTCCACAACTTCCGCTATCTCCAAAGGGATCCTACCAATGAACTTCCGCTCCCCCCCCACATTCCACAGGGATTGCTCCCTCTGTGATTCCCTTGTCCATTCGTCCCTCCGCACTGATCTCCCTCCTGGAACTTATTGATGCATGCAGCCAAAGTGCTACACTTGCCCATTCACCTCCTCCCTCACCTCCACTCAGGGCCCCAAACAGTGACCTGCAAATTTGCTGGGGTCGTCTATTCCGCTCAGTGCTCCCACTGTGGCCTCCTCTACATTGGTGAGACCCGTTGTAAATTGGGGGACTGCTTCGTCGAGCACCTCCACTCCACCCACCAAAAGCAGAATTCCCTGATGGCCAAACATTTTAATTTCGCTTCCCATTCCCGTTCTGACAATGTCTCAGCCCAAAATGTCGACTGTTTCTTCATTTCCATAGATGCTGCCTGACCTGCTGAGTTCTCCCAGCATCTTGTGTGTGTTGTTCCAGGATGGTATATTGCCTCTATGGTTCCAGCTGAAAGATGCCACAAATCAGTGGCAGGACCTTCTGGTGGGAGAGGATAAACAGCCTATTAAGGTAAATAGAACAAAAAACAATATGTTCTACATATTTTTGTATTGTGAAAAACTAAGTGGAATAATAGAAAATAACTCATGCATGGACTAGCTCTACAGTTTCTGTGCTGTACAGCTCTAGATGCCCTTTGGTTCACAAAGTTGTGCCAACCTTTTAACCAACTCCAAGATCAATCTAACCCTTCCGTCCCACACAGCCTCCATTTTTATTTAATTCATGCATGTTTAAGAGCTTCTCAAATTTTCCTGTAATGTTTTGCAACTTCATAACATGAAACTACTTGCAAGAAAAAGATAGGATCCCGGGAGAATGTGTCTTAGTTTTTTTTACATTAAACGAGGTGCGCATGTATGATGTGGTGGCATAATGACGTATGTCATTCACATACTTTTACATATAACAAGCAATGCATTATGTAAACAACAAAGAATGCTTAATCAAACAATATATTTACAATATTACCCAAATATTGCTGAAATATTAAATATGCAATGTTTATAAAATATTCCTAATGTATCTGCCTCTACCACCACCCCTGGCAGTGTGCTCCACACACCCACCACTCAGTGTAAAAACCCTACCTCTGACATCTCTGTTATAATTTCCTCAAATCACCTTAAAATTATGCCCTCTTGTGTAAGCTATTTCCACTCTAGGAATAAGTCTCTGGCTGTCCACTCTATCTATGCCTCTTATCATCTTGTACATCTCTATCAAGTCACCTCTCATCTTCTTTCGCTCCAAAGGGCCCTAGCTTGCTTTACCTATCCTCTTAAGACATGCAAATATGAGACATATGAGCACCAATGATGAAAAAAGAGTGAGATTGTACAAACTGATTATTGGGAATTAGGAAGTAAATTGGTGTTTCCAGTCAGGACTAGAAAGCAATGGGGAAGAAGCCAGAATAAGAAGGTGGGAGAGGCAAAGTAGTACAGCCCTAGAAGGTGATAGATAAAGCCAGGTGAGGGGGAAGGTCGGTGGATGGGGGAGAGGAGATGAAGTAAGAAGCTAGGAGGTAATAGGTTGTAAAGATAAAGGACTGGAGAAGAAGGAATCTGATTGGAGAGGAGAGTGGACCATGGAGAAAGGTAAGAAGGAGGGGCACCAGATGGAAGTGATGGTTAGGTGAGGAGACGAGAAGAGGTAAGAGGGGAGCCAGAGTGGGAATGGAAGAAGAGCAAAGGGAGGGAGGGAAAGTTTACCAGATTTTAGAAAAGTTGACGTCCATGCCATCAAGTTGAAGGCTACCCAGAAGGAATATAAGAATTGCTCCTCCAACCTGAAAGTGGCCTCGTTGTGGAAGTAGAAGAGGCCATGGATTGACTTGGAAACAAATTGCCACTCTTGTTTCTTCTTGAAACAATGCATCTGAAAATGTTGAGGAGATTATCACAGTAAGGAAGATAGATAACTTGCTGCAGAAGGCTGCCAAAGCATAGAGTACAATACTGAGCTTCCGTTGTATCAACAGTGTTGACCTCTCTGAAAAATGGTGATGATTTGTCACTCAGTCAAAGTGAAAGGAAGGAAATTATCAAAAGGTACTCAGCACTGGCCTGAAACCTGTCACATTTCATCTGTACATATGACTGTACAAACGTAGCATCAAACAAACCCCTGTAAAGTGCTGTTTGTGAATTGTACTCAGGAGTGTGATGGAAAACTTGGCTCAGTAAGTTAAGGTAATAGAATTGTATAACCAATGGACCGGTATAGTAGTATAAGGGTTAGCATACTACCATTGCAGCACAGGCGACTATGGCTCAATTCCCACTGCAGTCTGTAAGGAGTCTGTAAAAATCTCCCTGTAATAGTGTGGGATTCCTCTGGGTGCTCTGGTTTCTTTCCACATTCAAACGACGTATGGGTTAGTCCGTTAATTGGTCACATGGGTGTAATTTGGTGGCGTGGGCTCATTAGATCGCAAGAGCCTTTTGTCCTGCTGTATCTCTAAATAAAATAAGTTAATAACGTGAACTCCTTTTAACTGTTATTTGTGAACAGTATTCAGGGAGCATGATGGAAAATTTAGCTAAGTAAGTTCAGGGATAAAGAATTCAAAGTTCAAAAGTTCAAGGTACATTTATAATCAAAGTATGTATACTTTATATAGCCTAGAGATTTGTCTCCTTACAGGCAGTGACAAAACAAAGAAACCTAATAGAACCCATTAAAAAGAAGACCATCAAACACCCGATGTGAAACAGAAAATAAGTTATACAAACAATAAAAGTAAGCAAGTAACATTCAGAACTGAAGTTCACGAAAGTGAGTCCACAGCCACAAAGCCAGTCATCACTGCAGCCAGTCCAGGAGCCCATTAGCCCATTCCCGCCACTACATGTAAAGAGTTTTACGTTCTCCCTGTGACCCACATCGGTTTCCTCCGGGCGCTCCGGTTTCGTCCCACAGTCCAAAGAAGTACCAGTTGGTAGGCTAATTGGTCATTGTAAGTTGTCCCATGATCAGGCTAGGATTAAACTGGAGATTGCGGGGCAGTGTGGCTTGAAGGGCCAGAACAGCCTATTCCGTTCCGTGTCCCACTAGATAAATAAGTTGCAGGCCACAGCCTCAGCTCAGCACAGAAATAAACAGTGAGCTAAACCCGCCCGTCCTTCACCTCTGGCCCCAACAACCTGGCATTGTCAATGTGGCCCAGTGCTTAAACCATCCAAACCTCATGTCGTTCCTCACTCTCAGAGTCAGGCACTGCTGCTTTGATATGCTCTCGGGCCTGGGCTCCACCTCCTCAATACGGCCCATACCTGACCTTTCTAATTCGGCCCACTGCTTTGGTCGATCAAACCTCGGGTCTTTCGTCATGTCCTGTTTCTATGGTTACAATTGAGGCTGCAGAATAGTGTAGCAGTTGGTATCATGCTATTGCAGCACCAGTGATCTGGGTTCAATTCTGCCACAGTCCGTAAGGAGTTTATATGTTCTCCACATGACTGTGTGGGTTTCCTCCTCATGCTCCGGTTTCCTCCCACATTCCAACAACATAACGGATTAGTAGTTTAATTGGTCACCTGGGTGTGAGTGGTCCATGAGGGTTTGTTGGGCCAGAAGGGCCTGTTATCATGCTGTATTTCTAAATTAAACTAAACACTAAAGATTCTGCAGATGCTAATCCAGAGCAACCCCAAAAATGTTGGAGGAACACAGCCGGTCAGGCAGCATCTATGGAGGGGAATAAACAGTCAATGTTTCCAGCTGAGACTGTTCATCAGGACTGGAAAGGATGTGCGACCAATTTATTTCCCCCCCCCTTCCCCCCACCTTTCCAGTCCTGATGAAGGATCTCAGTCCAAAACATTGACTGCTCATTTCCTTCCTGCCTGACCAGCTAAGTTCTCCCAGCATTTTGTGTGTTAAATTGAACGAAACCATCCAGTACCTGCTGTTTCTGTTGATACTGTGATAAAGATTTTTTATGGTCCAGGAACAGGCCCTTCAGCTCTTCATATTGTGCCTGATAAATTAAGGTGATGATACCTAATGAAACTAATTCCTTCTGCCTGCACATGGGCCATCTCCCTCTCTTCTCTACATAGTCATGTGCTTGTCTAAGAGACTCGCAAATGTCACTACCAGTTTTGCCTCCACCACCACCCCAAGGACAGAGGTGAGAAACTTGTCTCGCACATCCCCTTTGAACGTATCCCCTTTCACTATAAATGCATGCCCTCTAGAACTGGACGTTTTGTCCCAGGGGAAAGGCTACTGGTTGTCAATTCCATCTGCACCTCTGGCTTTTGGTTTGATAATTATCTAAGGGTTTGACATAGAACTAAGGTTGTGTATAAGTGTTTTATTGCTTCCTTTTTACCCTAGTTATTACCCTACGGCTGCTGATGTAATGTGGGTTCCCTCATCTCAACTCTGAACTGACTCCACAACCTATCAATTTACTTTCAAAGATACTACGACCCATATTCTTAGTATTATTGATTTACATTTTTATTATTTGCACGATTTGTCTTCTTTTGCATATTGGGTGTCAGTCTTATTTATAGTTTTTCATAAGGTCTGTTGTATTTCTTTATTTTCCTGTAAATACTTGCAACAAATCTCAAAATACTATACAGTGATTTTGATGGTGTATATGGGGTGTCCAGGGAGGGGTAGTGCCTCTGGTGGAGGGGCTTGTCGAGTCCGCTCTGGGGCAGCTCACTCACCTTTGGTCCCCACTGGACACTCAGCTCTCTCCTGTGCCTCCAAGTAGCTGTACACATGTGACACGGCCGCACTCTGGTACACTGCATCGACAGGTGGGCTAAACCAGGTGAGGGTCTCTGGTACCTCATATCCCGGTGAGATAGGGACATGCCCATTCTAGCACGCGAAGTCGGCTCTGCTGGACTGGGCGGACGAGATTACAGAGAGACCTAACAGCTAGGAAGTTGGTACTGCAACATTCCATGAAGAGCAAAGGGCATGACAAGGCACAGAAGATGTCACGGTCATCTGTTGCAACCAAGGAAGGCCCCAGCCTGTGACACTTGTTCGTACCACTGGACCTGGATTTCTGAGGTTGAGAGGGGGGAACTGTCCCAGTGAAATGGCTTTTCACTTTAAAAACTCTCCCACACAGGTTTCCTGTCAATGTCAGACACAATAGGAAATGGTGTAGGTTTATAATAGACATTGGTGGATAAGCTGTCTCCGGAGATAGAGGAAGTGAGATCGAGAAAGGGAAGGAAAGTAACGCCTCCCCCCACCGCCTTCACCATTTCCCATCCCCTAGTCTCTCTCTCATGTCATCTCCTTGCATGCTCATCGCCTCCCTCTGGTGCTCCTCCCCCCTTTTTTTCCTTCCATGGCCTTCTGTCTCTTTCACCAATCAACTTCCCAGCTCTTTGCTTCATCCCTCCCCCTCCGGGTTTCACCTATCACCTGGTGTTTCTCTCTCCCCTCCCCCCACCTTTCAAATCTGCTCCTCAGCTTTTTTTCTCCAGTCCTGCCGAAGAGTCTCGGCCCGAAACATCGACTGTACTTTTTTCCATAGATGCTGCCTGGCCTGCTGAGTTCCTCCATCATTTTGTGTGTGTTGCTCGAATACAATGAACTGTCTGTTTATTGTTAAGGAAGTGAAAAGTTCGAAGTAAATTTTATTATCAAAGTACATATATGTCACCATATACAACCCTGATTCATTTTCTTGTGGGCATACTCAGCAAATCTATTGAATAATAACTACAACGGGATCAATGAAAGATCAACCAGAGTGCAGAAGAAAACAAACTGTGCAAATACAAATATAAGTAAATCGCAATAAATAATAAGAATGTGAAATAATGAGATAAAGAGTCCTTGAAGTGAGATTATCGGTTGTGGGAAACATCTCAATGATGGGGCAAGTGAGTGCAGTTATCCCCTTTTATGCAGGAGCCTGATGGTTGAGGGGTAGTAACTGTTCTTGAACCTGGTGGTGTGAGTCCTGAGGCTGTTGTACTTTCTACCTGATGGCAGCAGCGAGAAGAGAGCATGGCCAGGGTGGTGAGGGTCCCTGATGATGGATGCTGCTTTACGATGACAAGGATTCATGTAGATGTGTTCAGTGGTTGGGAGGGCTTTCCTCGTGATGGACTGGGCCGTTTCCACTACTTTTTGTAGGATTTTCTATTCAAGGGCATTGGTGTTTCCATACCAGGCAATGATGCAGCCAGTCGATATACATCTATAGAAATTTGTTGAAATTTTAGATGTCATGCTGAATCTCCGCAGACTCCAAAGGAAGTAGAGAGAGTGGTGAATCTGTGGAATTCTCTGCCCAGGGAAACAGTTGAGGCTTCTTCACTAAATACATTTAAGATACTGTTAGATAGATTTTTACATAGTAGGGGAATTAAGGGTTACGGGGAAAAGGCAGGTAGATGGAGCTGAGTTTATGGACAGATCAGCCATGATCTTATTGAATGGTGGGGCAGGCTCGATGGGCCGGATGGCCTACTCCTGCTCTTATGTTTTTATGAAATCTGCAGGTCAGGCAGCTTGTATGGCAATGAATAAACAGGTGACATTTCAGCCCAAGACCCTGCATCAGGACTTTCCTACAATATATATACTTAACAACAAGTAGCCAGCAGCCCTTGGATTCTGGGATCTCGTAGCTCAGGTGATGTTGGATTCATGGAGTCATAGAGAAATAGTCATCGAGTGAGACAGCATGAAACTGAATCCACACTGATCATCAATCATCTGTTCACACTCTCTGCCTTCTATTGGTTAATCAATCCACTATCCATGCCAATACACTTCCTCCAACTCCATGCATCCGTATCTTATTTATAAATCTCTTGTGCAGCACCTTATCGAACGCCTTCTGGAAATCCAAGTATATGGCATCCGCCTGTTCCCCTCTATCCACTGCACTCATTATGTCCTCAAAGAACTCCAGTAAGTTTGTCAAACAGGACCTGCCCTTTCTGAATCCATGCTGCGTCTGTCTAATGGAACCACTCCTTTCTAAATGTTTCACTATTTCTTCCTTAATGACAGCTTCAAGCATTTTCCCGACTACAGATGTTAAGCTAACTGGCCTGTAGTTGCCCATCTTTTGCCTACATCATTTTTTAAAAAGTGGCGTGACATTTGCTGTCTTCCAATCCACTGGGACCTGCCCGGAGTCTGGAGAATTTTGGTAAATGATTACCAATGCATCTACTGTAACCTCTGCCAATTCCATCAGGACCAGAGGACTTATCTACCTTCAGGCCCTCTAGTTTGCTCGTCACTATCTCTTTAGTGACAGTGATTTTATTGAGATCCTCACCTCCCATTTTGTCCATAACATCATTCTTTGGGAAATTAGACATGTTCTCCACCGTGAAGACTGACACAAAAATAGTCGTTCAATGCCTCCTTGTCACCCAATATCAATTTCCCCTTTTCGTCTTCCAAGGGACCTACGTTGATTTCAGCCACCCTCTTCCGCTTTATATATTTATAAAAACTTTTGCTATCTGTTTTTATATTTTGTGTTAATTTACTTTCATACTCTATCTTCCCTTTCTTTATTTCTTGTTTAATTGTTCTTTGTTGCTTTTTAAAGTTTTCCCAATCCTCCAGTCTCTCACTATTCTTTGCGACTTTGTACACATGAGCTTTTAATTTGATACTATCTTTTATTTCCTTAGTTTTCCAAGGCTGGCTCTCCCCACACCTACTGTCCTTACTTTTGACTGGAATATACTTTTGTTGAGCACTGTGAAAAATCTCTTTAAAAGTATTCCACTGTTCCTCAGCTGTCCTACCAAATAGCCTGTGCTCCCAATCCACATTAGCCAACTCCTCCCTCATCCTGTTGTAGTCTCTCTTGTTCAAGCATAATACACTAGTTTTAGATCTAACTATTTCATCCTCCATTTGTATGCGAAATTCAATCATACTATGATCACTTTTTCCACGAGGATCCCTGACTACAAGATCATTAATCTTACCTGTCTCATTGCACAGGACTAGATCTAAGATAACATTTTCCCTTGTAGGTACACTAATATACTGCTCAAGAAAGCCACCATGAATGCATTCTATGAAGTCCTCCTCAAAACTTCCTTGACCAACCTGATTCACCCAATCTATGTGGAAGTTAAAATCCCCCATGACAAGTTTCAGTTATTTCTTGGATAATCGCCTCTGCCACTGCAATATTTTTATTAAGTGGCCTGTAGACAATTCTCACCAGTGATTTTTTCCCTTTACTATTCTTAATCTCTACCCAGATGGACTCAACATTCTGCTCCGAAGATCCCCGACAAGTTCACCAACTGTGTTTCTAATACTACGGGCATTTTGATAAAGTGCCCTTATACTCATTGTCCTTTTAGAATCTAGTGACCTATGCACTACTTACTTTTTACTTTTATGCACTCTACTCTTACTTTTTTCTTCACTAGCTCTAGCTTTGGTCTCTGCATCACTTCCCGCTTCTTTTTTTCTGTGTGGGTTCCCATCCCCCTGCCATATTAGATTAAAGCCTCCCCAGCAGCACTAGCAAACAACCTCCCTAGGACATTGATCTCGGCCCTGCCCAGATGTAGACTGTCCGGACGGTACTGGTCCCACCTCCCCCAGAAGCCGTGTCAATGCCCCAAGAAACTGAAACCTTCCTCCAGGATTCCTGAGATGATTACCTTTGAGTTCCTACCATACGGGAGGCCCATTTGCGGCCACAGAAACTCCTCTCTATTCCCCTTACCATGGAATCCCCTACCACAAGAGCTCTGTTACTCTTTTTCTTGCCCTCATGCGCAGCAGAACCACCCATGGTGCCGTGATCCTGGCTACTGCTGCCTTCACCTGATGAGCCAAAGCAGTATATCTGTTCTTCCAAAATTTTGAGATTACTGAAATGTTTATATAGATTCCTTCTTGTCCAGCATTTTATCTTTTCCTCCCATCACCTTCCAGCTTCTTACTTCATCTCCTCCTTCCCTACCTACACAGCTGTCTTCCCCCTTACCTGCTCTTACCCCTCTCCCGCCAGCTTGTAGTCCTTCCCCTCCTCCCACCTTCTTACTCTGGCTTCTGTCTGCTTCCTTTCCAGTCCTGATGAAGAGTATCTGCCTGAAACGTCGACTATCTGTTCCTCTCCATAGATCAGGGGTTCCCAATCTTTTTTATGCAATATACCCCTACCATTAACTGAGGGGTCTGTGAACCCCAGGTTGGGAACCCAGTCATAGATACAGCCTGACCTGCTGAGTTCCTCCAGCAGTTTGTGTGTTACTCTGGATTTCCCGCCTCTGTAGAATCTCTTGTGTTTATGCACTGTGGGAAAGAAACTCTTGATTTCTCACACAAGTTTGCTGGTTGCTGCTCAGTTTGACTTGACTAAGGATTGTTCAATTCTTACTTACTTTATTTGGTTGTTTTGGGTTTCTTGTTTTGTGGATGCCTGCAAGCAAACAAATCTCAATGTTGTATCATTTATACATTCTTTGATAATAAATGTACTTTGAAACTTTGAATTATGGGATGTAACAAGCACAGACACTGAATTAAAAACAATGACAAGGCCCAGGAGTGTGGCCACAGGGAGGGGAACAGAAAGTATTTAATAGCAATGATTGGCATTTAATAAATAAATGAAGATTGGTTCAAAACACTGCACACCATCACTTAAATCCAATCAATAATGGATACAAGTTTTGAAACTTCATTGAAAATTGAGCCAAGTTTTCCATAGTTGCTTCCTGACACCTTCTGATTTGTGCCAAGAGCTTTGCTATCAACTGAGTTCCAAACTGTGTCCAGGAATCAACTAGCATGGCTAATGGCAAGGTAATGTTATAATTTTAGAACATTTAACAAGTGAATTCTTATCCCTTGTGCCTTATTATTTTCCTGATGGATGGATTATATATGTATGAAGTTCAGTGAAGTCAGAACAAGCTAAATTCAATAGGGAAATTTTTTGTTCTAGATAAAAACTAATTGCAGGATTTGGTCTCTTAGCAACATGAAGGAAATTCTCATCAAGTGACCTTCTTCTTATGGAGTGCCTCTTCCCTTTTCCAGAGTCCTACCTATTGTAAATCTCTGGGCAATAGCTTTGAATATAGCGATGCTGTGAAGAGTACGCCTGGACTGTGTCTGCAGATGCACAGTGGTACCCAAGTTGATATTTATGATTTGAATATGTGAAAACAAATGTTTATGTTTTTCTACATTGCTGTAGGAAAGCAGCATCCATCATCAGAGATCCTCACCAGCCAGGTCATGCTCTCTTCTCACTGCTGCCATCAGGTAGAAGGTACAAGAGCCTCAGGACTCACACCACCAGGTTCAAGAACAGTTACTACCCCTCAACCATCAGGCTCTTGAACAAAAGGGGATAACTACACTCATTCTATTCCTGGTGTTCCCACAACCGATAGTCTCACTTTAAGGACTTTTTAACTTGTTATTTCATGCTCTTGTTATCTATTGCTATTCATTTATATTTGCACTTGCAGTTTGTTGTTCCTTGATCTTGTTAACAGTTACTGTTCTATAGATTTACTCAGTATGCCTGCAAGAAAAGGAATCTCAGGGTTGTCTGTGGTGACATGTATGTACTCTGATAACAAAATTTTACTTTAAATTTGACTTTGACTTTTAAAATGCGGGTAGTATGGTATGGTGGCATAGCAGTTAGTATAACTCTGCTGCAGTGTCAGTGACTGGTCAATTCCTGCCACTGTCTGTAAGGAGTTGGTACGTTCTTCCTGAAACCGTGTGGGATTCCTCTGCTTTCTCTGGTTTCCAAACACATTTGGGTTAGTAGGTTAATTGGTCACAAGAGTGTAATGGGGTGGTGCAGGCCCATGGGCTGGAAGAGTCTGTCACTGTGCTGTGTTTCTAAGTAAAAAACTAAATACTCTGAAGAGCTTGATTTCTGGTTACGATCAGTAAAAGGAGAAATATGTAATGAATGTTTACAATGCTGAAATAATTTTGTAACTGCTGCATAAAAAAAAACAGGCTGAATCAGTTTTATTCAGTTCCAAAACTGAGCACAAAGTCTCCGGGACATATTTCAATTATGCTTCATATTGCAACATGACTGTATTAAAAATTACTTTCATAAAACCTCTTGCTCTATTCTCTATTCCAAAAGGATATGAGATTCACAACCTGATTTGCATAACTCGGCAACCTTCAGAAATATAAAGTGAGGCAAACTCAAACAAGCTCCTGTTAATCAAGACCTACTTTAATAAACTGGTTATGGTCTCAAAGTAACTGGCTGGAGACGTCGTACCAGCCGGTATACCTTGCTCTGAAGTTCAGCATGTCTATTCCTTTCACTCTTCCACCTGGATGGTAGTTTTACACATTTCATTGCCATTACCAGTAAGCTGTGGCTCAAGAAAATAATTCTATGACACATAAGCACCTTCAAAATCTAAGTCAGAGTCAAAATAAATTTATTATCAAAGTATGTATAAGTATGTATAATTCATTTTCATACAGGCATTTATAAAGGAATACAACAGAATCAATGAAAAACTGTACACAAACAAAGACTGACGAACAACCAATGTGCAAAAGAAGGCAGACTCTTCAAACAGATAAGTAAGTGAATAAACAAATAGGTAGTTAGAGAAATGGACAGATAGACAGATAGAGCGATAAAAATATAGATAGGTTGATACGTAGATAGAAAGGTAAATAGATAGATTGATAAAACTGAGAATGTGAGTGAGTTGTAGACCCCTTAAAAGTGGTTCCTTAGGTCATGGAACCCATTCAGAATTGTGATGAGTGAAGTTAGACACACTGGTTCAAAAGTGTCAGTGTTCCTTGATTTATTTAAAAGCTTTGCTCTAGTCGGCTGATCCTGGTGCTCCGGTCATTGTCAGAGGAAAATAAATTACAGGATAGGAATGGGAGTCTTGATGGGGAGGAGGGACACCACATTCATCAGCCGTGAAGGCAATTAACAGAGCAGACAATGCATCATCCATTGCACCATTGGGTGTGCAGTACTGGCAATAAAAGTAGTTACCTGCCTAAAGAGCTGGGAACAGTTGGCTCCCAGTCAGAGAGAAGTATTTCGGACCCCAAATGTAACTCACTAAATTACATTGAGACACACAGTCAAATTGAAATTGTCAGGCCAGCTGTCCTATTGAGGGGGAACCATTAAATCAAAACCCTGCTTGTCTGTTCATTGTTTGAGTCAGAATTATAGGAAGCCATTATGTTATTGAAAGAACTGCTTGCCTGGGACTCGGGCTACCAAAAGGCCAGTGGCTTGATAGCATAGTGGTTAATATAATGCTTTGCAGCACCAGGGAACTGGTTTCCACATATATATATATTTTTTCTCAACCCTTATGGCTGGTGTGTATGTGTATTTTTCCCTCAATCTTGGGTCCTCTATCAGGGGCATGGGAGCTTGAAGATTCAGTGAAGTATCCTTGCCGGTCCTAGTAGTGAGCTCTTCTGGACTGAGATCTCAGATGTTTGTTGGAGCCACTCTCCCAGTCCAGGTGTCACAGCTCCAAGTGCTCCTATCACCACCGGGATTACTCTGGCTTTAACCTTCCACATCCTTTCTATCTGCCCTTTCAAGCCCTGGTATTTCTCCCGCATCCCATATTCTTCCTTCCTGATGTTACTGTCATTTGGGATTGCCACATCAGTTACTATTGCTTTCTTCTGTTCCTTGTTCAGTATTACTATGTCTGGTTGGTTGGCCAGTACCTGCTTACCCATCTGTATCCTACAGGATCCAGCTCTGTCACTCTCCATTACCTTCTCGGGTGTTTCCTATTCGGACTTGGGAGTGTCTGATCCATACTCAGCACACATGTTCCTGTACACAATTCCTGCAGCTTGGTTGTGCTGTTCAGTGTATGCTGTCTCCTGCCTGCATCTTGCATCCTGCTGCTATGTGCTGGATAGGTTCAGTAGATTCCTTGCGCAGACTGCACCTTGGGTCTTGTCTGGTGTGATAGACCCCTGCTTCTACTGCTCTTGTGCTCAGCACCTGTTCTTGTGCAGCCGTGAACAGCAACTCTGCGCTGTCCCTCAGCCCTGCCATTTGCAGCCATTGGTGGGACTTTCTTATGTCAGCCACCTCAGATATCTGGCGATGGTACATCCTGTGCAGTGGCTTGTCCTGCCATGACCTCTGGTCCTCTGGCTCTGCTTCACCCATTTCCATTTCCATATACCCTGCCTGCTGTCCGAGGTGTTCTCCCAGCAGGTCATCCCTGGGGGGCCATCTTCCTGACATATGCATGGGTGTTTTGTATTTCTTCCAGGTCTGTGGTCTTGACACTTCTAAGTCCCCGTCCTCCTTTGTTCCGATGGCCCAATTCTGCTCCTATGTCTTATGGTCTTATCACTCTCATCTGTCATGATTTTTTTTGCAGTAGTGTAATACATAAAATTGCTATACTACTGTGCAAAGGTCTTCGGCACCTTAGCTCTCTTTTGCACAGTACTATAACTTTTCGTAATTTTACTTATGTCTTGCACTGTACTGCTGTCACAAAACAAGAAGTTTCAACACTTATGCCTGTGATAATAAACCTGATTCCAATTCTGTTATCAATCTATTGGCATGGTTAGGGTATGAAAGCTATTATTCCTACTGCCTGTATGGCGTAAGTGATAATTGTCAGTGATTGGGTGCCTTTGATTCAGTGATCAGTGCTTCAGATATATTGAAGGACAGGGATTTAGCCATGCTCACTGAAGACAGGAAAAACTGCTATCGATTACACACATAAAAATTGCTGGTGTACACAGCAGGCCAGGCAGCATCTATAGGAAGAGGTACAGTCGACGTTTCAGGCCGAGACCCTTTGTCGTGTCCTGACAAAGGGTCTCAGCCCGAAACGTCGACTGTACCTCTTCCTATAGGTGCTGCCTGGCCTGCTGCGTTCACCAGCAATTTTTATGTGTGTTGCTTGAAATTCCAGCATCTGCAGATTTCCTCGTGTTTGCGTTTTAAAATCCATTACACAAGCTCTTTGATGGACAGTGATTGTGCTGTGGGATTGTCTAATCGTCAGGAGCTTGGAAGGATCAGTGGGAAGATGACGAAAGACTTGCCGGTGGAGAGAGAGGAAGAAAAAAAAATCAGAGAGCTAGTGCTCCTTCCCCTGCAGGGTTCTGTATCTGAATCAGAGTCAGACCCAGAATCACTGACACAATACATCATGAATTGTGTTGCTTTGTGGCAGTGATACAGTGGGGCAGTGTTCAGCGATCTTTGTATTTCAAGGTATTTGTTAACATTGTACGATGCAAATGTGCCATTTACTGGTTAGTGTGAACTGGACTGTGGTTTGTAACTGTCCCTGAATCTGAATCCGAATCAGGTTTATTACCACTGACGTATGTCATGAAATTTGTGGTTTTATGGCAGCAGTACAGTGCCATATATACTATCAATTACAATAAGAAATAAACTTTGTATAGTTTATATTTTTAGATCATTTATATAAAAATTAAGTAAGTAGTGTAATGAGAGAGCAAAAATAGCGAGGTAGTGTTCACGGATTCGTGGTCCGTTCAAGAATCTGATGGTGGAGGGGAAGAAGCTGTTCCTAAAACATTGAGTGTGTGTCTTTTTCCAATCCTGTGTAGTGGCCCCTTTATACCAGATGGTGATGCAACCAGTTAGAATGCTCTCCATGGTACATTTGGTTATATTACCTACTGTTGATTATAATTACAATCAGAGAATTACTGTCTTTTCATTTTGGGAATGTACTGTGCATTCAGTAAGTTCTGTGTGCTTCATGAGTCAACTGCCGTGTGTATCTACGTTACGTTTATCTGTTGTGTGGTTCATATGACTGTGTAAATATTGTGAGAGCTTCTTTCACACTCCTAACAGCATTTAAACCAGAAAGGATCTGCGGCCCTCAAATCATTGTCAGTTTATGGGGAGCACATAGACTGAGGGGGAACATGTCGATTAGAATCCAGAAATTGAGGCCCGATGGCCAGAGCCAGAGACTGCGAATTTCTGTGCATCCACTGCAGAAGATGAAGGCCCAGTGATGCAAATCTCTTCGAGTCCACTGTGAAAGTGGAAGGCCCAATGTCAGAGAACCTCTGTGAGTCTACTGGAGGATTGAGGCCAAAGATGGCCTATCCTGGGATTAGAGTATTGTATATGGACATAGGGAGGGAAGGGGCTTGTTTTGCTGTTGTTGTTCTGTTGATTGTTTTAATGTTTATTGTGTTCTGTGTTGTCCTGTTGAGCACTGTAAGTACGCTATGTTGGCGCTGGAATGTGTGGTGACACTTGCGAGCTGCCCTGAGGACATCTTTGGGTGTGTAGGTTTGTAACACAAGCAATGCATTTCACTATGTTTTGATGCACATGTGATAAATTAATCCGAATCTGAGTCACTCATACAAAATACTGGAGGAACTCGTCAGGTTAGGCAGCATCTATGGAGAGGAATAAATAGTCGATGTTTCGGCCAAGACCGTTCATCAAAGTTCAAAGTAAATTTATTAATTTTGTATGTATATATTAATTTTCTTGCAGGCTTAACAGTTGAACAGAGAAATACAATAGAATCAGTGAAAAATGACACCCACAAAGACTGACAAACAACTGAAATGCGAAAAAAGACAAACCATGCATATACAAATAAACAAGTACTATTGTAAATTATTTTGGGCCCCTTATTTTAGAAAGGAAGTGCTAGAGAGTCTGGACAAAGTTCATGAGAATGATCCTAGGAATGAAAGGGTTAATGTATGAGGAGCATTTGATAGCTCTGGGCCTGTACTCACTGGAGTTTATAAGAATGAAGGGGGGGGGGTGGAATTTCATTGAAAGACCTAGGTGGATGTGGAGAGAATGTTTCCAATAGTGGGAGAATCTGGGGCCAGAGGACACAGCCTCAGAATAAAGGGACGTCCATTTAGAACAGAGATGAGGAGAAATTTCTTTTGCCAGAGAGTGGTGAATCTGTGGAATTCATTGCCACAGATGGCTGTGGAGGCAAAGTAAGTCACTGAGTATATTTAAGGTGGAGGTTGATAGGTTCTTGATTAGTAAGGGCATCAAAGATTATGAGGAGAAGGCAGAAGAATGGGGTTGAGAGGGTAATAACTCAGAAATGATAGAATGGCAGAGCAGACTCAATGGGCTGAATGGCCTAGGTCTGCTGTTATGTATTATAGTCTTATGGTCTTAATAGTACATGCATAAATAAATAATACTGAGAACATGAGTTGTAGTCATCAGTACTAATCTGAATCTGAATTGATTACAATATCTCACACCAGTTTAATCCACAGTAAAGTTAATGACTTGTCCTTCATTTGTACCATTTATAGCTTGTTAGCTGCTAATAATAACATTTATTTTTTGTTAAAACCAAATAGGGATATTCCAGTTGCTCTTCCTAATGAGATGGTGCCAATGAAAATTGCCTGCAGCTGGATCCGATACATCTACCATTTGATTAGGGGATCATTAAAATTAAAATCAGTTTAATAAAAACGATATAGATGTGGATTTGGTGGTGCTTTTTGCTGAAGTCTGGTTTTTTGTAAATGAGTCCTTAACCATTGTACTAGTCATGATTATTGCTGGATATGGGTCAGTGGGAAGACGTCGAGCTCTGCCTTTGTAAGTGCCTCTGAAATTCATTTCACTACTGTGTGTAAGTATCTGCAAAGGTTCCTTCATCATAACAGTAACCACGCTTCAAAAACACTCAATTGGCTGTGGGGTTCTTTGAGATGTTGTGAAAGGTTCTATACAAGTGCAAACTTTCGGTCTGTGTCTTGAACACAGTATGAAGGATGAAATAAATAATAGAGAATGTTGAATTGTGTTTCAGTGATGTGAACTCACAGAAAGAAATGAGAAGCGGGAATATACATCATTATTCTGAAATCTCAGGAAAATGTTGAAATCTTGAAATGAGTCCCCAAAGAGCTAATGTTGTTCCCATCTGTAAAATTATTCAATCTCCATGTAATAGAAGCTGTTTATAAACAAAGTGATTATACTTTAGAGGATTTTTATGTTTAGTAGGTAGTGTGTTTTAGATACGAAGTGAATAAAAAGAAAAGTTGAACACTTGTTGGTCTAAATATTTTTGACTTAAAAGTTATCAAAAGTTTCACATCTAATTTTCAGGATGGAGCCTGCAACTAAATAGTTAAACTGTTCACATGTTGTCATTTGATCCTGAAAATGTACAGGTATTGGCCTGCGGAAATAACTTGTTGAAGAGGAGATATGGTTTGTTTATTTACAAGTTGTATGGGGAGACGCTGAGGAGAGCTGGCGCCCCATATGATGTACACTGTCTACAGGGTCAGCAGGGGAGAGTCAACAGATTTAAATTCCTGTGCGGTGACACATCAGATGACCTGTCCTGGGCCCAGCACATAGATGCAATCATACCAGATGCACCAGTACCTTTATTTCCACGGAGTTCATGGAGATTAACTGGTGTATCATGGTCTGGTAAAACAATTTGAATACTCAGGAATGTAAGAAGCTGCCAAGTTCAAAGTACAAAATTCAAAGTTCAAAGTACTTTTATTATTAAAGAATGTATAAATTATACAACCTCGAGATTTGTTTGCTCATAGGTAGCTGCAAAGCAAGAAACCTGAAAGAACTCAATTAAAAAAAGTAATGACCAACACCCAATGCGCAAGAGAAAGGGAGAAAAACAACAAATCATGCAAACAATAGAAGCAAGCAACCATTCCAAGCTAAATCCGAACCCCAGAGCAGTCCAGAATAGGCCCAAAGCCTCAGTATCAGCCAGCATAAAGATGACCGAATTCTGCCCAATGTATCACTTCCCGTTCCACCATTGGTAATATTTACTTGAGATGCTGCCTAAAGAAGGCAACATCCATCATCAAAGATCTCCACTATCTGGGCTGTTCCACCTTTTTGCAGTTAGCAATGGCTAAGAGATACAGAAGCCTGACGTCGGACACTACCGGGTTCAGGAACAATTTTTCATCCACTTGGTTCATGAAACAACTGATATTAACTCAATCATGAACTCTCATTGACTCCCTCGTTAACTAGGTGTTTTCACCCACAGATCTGCTGCCCACTGGATGGAACACACATCAAAGTTGCTGGTGAACGCAGCAGGCCAGGCAGCATCTCTAGGAAGAGGTACAGTCGACGTTTCAGGCCGAGACCCTTTGTCAGGACTAACTGAAGGAAGAGTCCACTGGATGCTTTTTTTTTGTTTCTCGCACCATTCTCCATAAACTCTAGAGACTGTTGTGCATAAAAATCCCAGGAGATTAGCAGTCAAAAACACTTAAATTACATTTCTTCCCCATTCTGAAGTTTGGTCTGAACAACAACTGAACCTCTTGACCATGTCTGCATGCTTTTATGCATTGACTTGCTGCCACGTGATTGGTTGATTAGTGTGATGGCGAGCACTTGGTAAATGCCTCCTTACCCATACGCATTTAAACACATGCAAGCATTGTCTAGTCATTCTGCAGTCGTTGTGCTGAGTGTACACACCTCATTGTCTCCCCTGGTACATTCTCATAATGGGTTCTGAGGTGATGCGCTTGGGTTGACTTTGTGGTGCCTTTCCCACCATACAAGGAGGAATATTCTGTTTCTTTAGCAATGGGGATGTGTAAGTATGTATATTTTGTTTGTATACTGTATTTAATAAACTTCTGTTTATTTTGTAATATGACTGATGGTTTGAGATGTCTCTATTTTCATGCAAAGAGCATTATGAACAAAGCAGATGAGCTTACAGTGTGGATCAGTATTTGGAGCTATGATGTTGTGGCCACTATAGAGACTTGGATGGCTCAGGGGCAGGAATGGTTACTTCGAGTACCAGGTTTTAGATGTTTCAGAAAGGACAGGGAGGGAGACAAAAGAGGTGGGGGCGTGGCACTGTTGATCAGAGATAGTGTTACAGCTGCAGAAAAGGAGGAACTCATGGAGGGATTGTCTACGGAGTCTCTGGGTGGAAGTTAGGAACAGGAAGGGGTCAATAACTCTACTGGGTGTTTTTTATAGACCACCCAATAGTAACAGGGACATCGAGGAGCCGATACGGAGACAGATTCTGGAAAGGAATAATAATAACAGGGTTGTTGTGGTGGGAGATTTTAATTTCCCAAATATTGATTGGCATCTCCCTAGAGCAGGGGATTTAGATGGGGTGGAGTTTGTTAGGTGTGTTCAGGAAGGTTTCTTGACACAATATGTAGATACGCCTACAAAAGGAGAGACTGTACTTTTTATATATTGGTGAGACCCGACGCAGACTGGGAGACCGCTTTGCTGAACATCTACACTCTGTCCGCCAGAGAAAGCAGGATCTCCCAGTGGCCACACATTTTAATTCCACATCCCATTCCCATTCTGACATGTCTATCCACGGCCTCCTCTACTGTAAAGATGAAGCCACACTCAGGTTGGAGGAACAACACCTTATATTCCGTCTGGGTAGCCTCCAACCTGATGGCATGAACATTGACTTCTCTAACTTCCGCTAAGGCCCCACCTCCCCCTCGTACCCCATCTGTTACTCATTTTTATGCACACATTCTTTCCCTCACTCTCCTTTTTCTCCCTCTGTCCCTCTGAATATACCTCTTGCCCATCCTCTGGGTCCCCCCCCCCTTGTCTTTCTTCCCGGACCTCCTGTCCCATGATCCTCTCGTATCCCCTTTTGCCTATCACCTGTCCAGCTCTCGGCTCTATCCCTCCCCCTCCTGTCTTCTCCTATCATTTTTCATCTCCCCCTCCCCCTCCAGCTTTCAAATCCCTTACTCACTCTTCCTTCAGTTAGTCCTGACGAAGGGTCTCGGCCTGAAACGTCGACTGCGCCTCTTCCTATAGATGCTGCTTGGCCTGCTGCGTTCACCAGCAACTTTGATGTATGTTGACTGTACTCGATCTAGTATTGGGAAATGAGCCTGGTCAGGTGTCAGGTCTCTCAGTGGGAGAGCATTTTGGAGATAGTGATCACAATTCTACCTCCTTTACCATAGCATTGGAGAGGGATAGGAACAGACAAGTTAGGAAAGTGTTTAATTGGAGTAAGGGGAATTATGAGGCTATTATTTGGTGGCAAAAATAGGAAAACAGATTATTATCTGAATGGTGGCCGATTAGGAAAAGGGGAGGTGCAACGAGACCTGGGTGTCATTATACACCAGTCATTGAAAGTGGGCATGCAGGTACAGCAGGTGGTGAAAAAGGCGAATGGTATGCTGGCATTTATAGTGAGAGGATTCGAGTACAGGAGCAGGGAGGTACTACTGCAGTTGTACAAGGCCTTGGTGAGACCACACCTGGAGTATTGTGTGCAGTTTTGGTCCCCTAATCTGAGGAAAGACATCTTTGCCATAGAGGGAGTACAAAGAATGTTCACCAGATTGATTCCTGGGATGGCAGGACTTTCATATGAAGAAAGACTGGATGAACTGGGCTTGTACTCGTTGGAATTTAGAAGATTGAGGGGGGATCTGATTGAAACATATAAAATCCTAAAGGGATTGGACAGGCTAGATGCAGGAAGGTTGTTCCCAATGTTGGGGAAGTCCAGAACAAGGGGTCACAGTTTGAGGATAAAGGGGAAGCCTTTTAGGACCGAGATGAGGAAAAACTTCTTCACACAGAGAGTGATGAATCTGTGGAATTCTCTGCCACAGGAAACAGTTGAGGCCAGTACATTGGCTATATTTAAGAGGGAGTTAGATATGGCCCTTGTGGCTACGGGGATCAGGGGGTACGGAGGGAAGGCTGGGGCGGGGTTCTGAGTTGGATGATCAGCCATGATCATAATAAATGGCGGTGCAGGCTCGAAGGGCCGAATGGCCTACTCCTACACCTATTTTCTATGTTTCTATTAGGCAGAAACTTGGAAGCATAAATTGGGAACAGATGTTCTCAGGGAAATGTACTGAGGAAATGTGGCAAATGTTCAGGGGATATTTGCGTGGAGATCTGCTTAGGTACGTTCCAATGAGACAGGGAAAGGATGGTAGGGTACAGGAATCGTGGTGTACAAAGGCTGTTGTAAATCTAGTCAAGAATAAAATAAGACCTTACGAAAGGTACAAAAAACTCGGTAATGATAAAGATCGAGAAGACTATAAGGCGAGCAGGAAGGAGCTTAAGAATGAAATTAGGAGAGCCAGAAGGGGCCATGAGAAGGCCTTGGCAGACAGGATTAAGGAAAACCCCAAGGCATTCTACAAGTATGTGAAGAGCAAGAGGATAAGATGTGAAAGAATAGGACCAATCAAGTGTGACAGTGGAAAAGTGTGTATGGAACCGGAAGAGATAGCAGAGGTACTTAATGAGTACTTTGCTTCAGTATTCACTACAAAAAAGGATCTTGGCGATTGTAGGGATGACTTAGAGTGGGCTGAAAAGCTTGAACATGTAGATATTAAAAAAGGTGATCGTCTGGAGCTTTTGGAAAGCATCAAGTTGGATAAGTTGCCGGGACCGGATGGGATGTACCCAGGCTACTGTGGGGAACGAGGGAGGAGACTGCTGAGCCTCTGGTGATGATCTTTGATGGAGGATTGGAGGGTTGCAGGTGTTGTTCCCTTATTCAAGAAAGGGAGTAGAGATAGGTCATTGGATGAGGAAGTGGAGGGATGGGTTTGTAAATTTGCTAATGACACAAAGGTTGGGGGTGTTGCGAATGGTGTGGAGAGCTGTCAGAGGTTACAGCGGGACATTGATAAGATGCAAACTGGGCTGAGAAGTGGCAGATGGAGTTCAACCCAGATAAGCATGAGGTGGTTCATTTTGGTAGGTCAAATATGAAGGCAGGATATAGTATTAATGATAAGACACTTGGCAGTGTGGAGGATCAGAGGGGTCTTGGGGTCCGAGTCCATAGGATGCTCAAAGCTGCTGCGCAGGTTGACTCTGTGGTTAAGAAGGCGTACGGTGCATGGGATTGAGTTTAAGAGCCGAGAGGTAATGTTGCAGCTATATATGACCCTGGTCAGATCCCACTTGGAGTATTGTGCTCAGTTCTGGTCACCTCACTACAGGAAGGATGTTGAAACCATAGAAAGCTTGCAGAGGAGATTTACAAGGATGTTGCCTGGATTGGGGGGCATGGCTTATGAGAATAGGTTGAGTGAACTCGGCCTTTTCTCCTTGGAGCGACGGAGGATGACAGGTGATCTGATAGAGGTGTATAAGGTGATCAGAGGCATTGATCATGTGGATAGTCAGAGACTTTTTCCTAGGGCTGAAATGGCTAGCACGCGAGGACACAGTTTTAAGGTGCTTGGAAGTAGGTACAGAGGAGATGTCAGGGGTACGTTTTTCACACAGAGAGTTGTGAGTGCGTGGAATGGGTTGCCGGCAACGGAGGTGGAGGCGGACACGATACAGTCTTTTAAGAGACTCCTGGATGGATACTTGGGGCTTAGAAAAATAGAGGGCTATGGGTAACTCTAGGTAATTTCTAAGGTAGGGACATGTTCAGCACAGCTTTGTGAGCTGAAGGGCCAGTATTGTGCTGTAGGTTTTCTATGTTTCTATGTTTGTAACTACATTGTGGGGAGCATCATATTCTAATTCATGTGTAATCTTATGTTAACTTTGTTGGTAATTAAAGATGGTCTGTCCTGGTGCCAAATAAACAGGCACCAGGATAGAGAGAGGGAGAGAGACAGGGGCTGCCAGGTGTTCACACCAGACAAATATAGTATGGAGCTATCATTGTGTTTCCTAGTTGATATCTTTTTGTAAATATTGGCTGTTTTCACTATTGTTGCTAATTTTTGTAAGTTTGATTTTTGACACTACTAATAAACACCCTTGCACCAAAGTGCTAAGTGACTACTACGCAAACACAAGGAATGCAGATGCTGGAAATTCAAGCAACACACATCAAAGTTGCTGGTGAACGCAGCAGGCCAGGCAGCATCTCTAGGAAGAGGTGCAGTCGATGTTTCGGGCCGAGACCCTTTGTCAGGACTAACTGAAAGAAGAGCTAGTAAGAGATTTGAAAGTGCGAGGAGGAGGGGGAGATCCGAAATGATAGGAGAAGACAGGAGGGGGAGGGATAGAGCCGAGAGCTGGACAGGTGATAGGCAAAAGGGATATGAGAGGATCATGGGACAGGAGGTCCAGGGAGAAGGAAAAGGGGGAGGTGGGGAAAAAACCCAGAGGATGGGCAAGGGGTATAGTCAGAGGGACAGAGGGAGAAAAAGGAGAGTGAGAGAAAGAATGTGTGTATAAAAATAAATAACGGATGGGGTACGAGGGGGAGGTGGGGCATTAGCGGAAGTTAGAGAAGTCAATGTTCATGCCATCAGGTTGGAGGCTACCCAGACGGAATGTAAGGTGATGTTCCTCCAACCTGAGTGTGGCCTCATCTTTACAGTAGAGGAGGCCGTGGATAGACATATCAGAATGGGAATGGGATGTGGAATTAAAATGTGTGGCCACTGGGAGACCCTGCTTTCTCTGGCAGACAGAGCGTAGGTGTACAGCAAAACAATCTCCCAGTCTGCGTCGGGTCTCGCCAATATATAGAAGGCCACATCGGGAGCAGCGGATACAGTATATCACCCCAGCCGACTCACAGGTGAAGTGTCGCCTCACCTGGAAGGACTGTCTGGGGCCCTGAATGGTGGTAAGGGAGGAAGTGTAAGGGCATGTGTAGCACTTGTTCCGCTTACACGGATAAGTGCCAGGAGGGAGATCAGTGGGGAGGGATGGGGGGGACGAATGGACAAGGGAGTCGCGTAGGGAGCGATCCCTGCGGAAAGCAGAGAGAGCGGGGGAGGGAAAGATGTGCTTAGTGGTGGGATCCTGTTGGAGGTGGCGGATGTTAAAGAGAATAATATGTTGGACCCGGAGGCTGGTGGGGTGGTAGGTGAGGACCAGGGGAACCCTATTCCTAGTGGGGTGGCAGGAGGATGGAGTGAGAGCAGATGTGCGTGTAAAGGGGGAGATGCGTTTGAGAGCAGAGTTGATGGTGGAGGAAGGGAAGCCCCTTTCTTTAAAAAAGGAGGACATCTCCCTCGTCCTGGAATGAAAAGCCTCATCCTGAGAGCAGATGCGGCGGAGACGGAGGAATTGCGAGAATGGGATGGCATTTTTGCAAGAGACAGGGTGAGAAGAGGAATAGTCCAGATAGCTGTGAGAGTCAGTAGGCTTATAGTAGATATCAGTGGATAAGCTGTCTCCAGAGACAGAGACAGAAAGATCTAGAAAGGGGAGGGAGGTGTCGGAAATGGATTTTTTTTCCTTTGGTCATAACTCACACATCTGACATTTAGATATTTGTATTAGTTGTTAGGTGTATCTAATAAAGTGGCCACAAAGTGTATGATGCTCTGCTTTTGTGATGCTGCTGCCAGTAAGTTTCTCACTGCATCTGTGCATACCTGTATTTGTGCATATGATAATAAACTCAACTTAGAAACTGACTTTAATCTGTGGCATTGAGTTTACATGTTCTCTCTATGATTCATGAGTTTCCCCTGTGTGTTCCAGTTCCTCTCCACATTCCAAAGACATGTGCTGTGGTAGATTAATTAGCTTAGTAAGTTGGTCACAACTGTAAAATCCCACCAGGATCAGCACAACATCATTGGCCAAATGGCCTGTGTAGTGCTGTACTTTTCTATGTTCTGTGTGTGTATATGACTGATAAAATGTGGGGATCACAGAGTTAGTAGGAATGTGGGGAAAATATGTTAGCTAAGCCAGGATTAGTGTCAGTGGTTGGTTGATGGCTGGGGTGGTCTTAAGGTGCCAAAGATTCTGTTTTGGTGCTGCGTCTCTTTCTACAACCTTTTTTTAAAATCTTAATTTCATTATTTCACAAGAAAAAAGCTAACTTTAATCTGTTAGTGAGATTCAATAAATTGTAGTGTTAGTAGTGCAATCACTCGAGTCGAGTATGGTGTTCCCTGAAGGGTTTGTCTGTTGGTGTGTCTTCAGGTGTCTGTAGAGGCCGATCTGGGATCCACGTAACGGGATATAATGAGTTCCTCACACCTGTGTTGGACAGCGTTAGGCTCCGAGGTTTTTCAGAACATTTGAATTGGTTAATTGTTGGCTAACGAGAATTGTTAATCATATAGAGTTCCTTGTGATTTTCTCGAGCGACTCACTCATTGTAATGTGGTCTCCTGGTGCTTTTTGTTTAAGCTTGTTAGGTTTATTTTGAGAGGTTCAGGGATTCTGTGTTACTTATACTATTTAAGTGGATGCCTGATTAGCGCTAATCACAGGGTTCTAGTTTTGTGAATGTTACTTCTGGCAGTGTTGCTCAGTTGAGCCACTGCCATTCCTTTGGAATTATTATGAATAAACGCTTGTCACTGTCTCTATATCAGAGCCTGCACTTGGGTTCCAGTATTTTCAGTGCATATCCTAACAGAGGGTGTTAGGGTGGATTCCCTTAATGGATGGATTCACCAAGGTGGATTCACCTTGCATGATGTGGAAAGACTGATGCACAGGCAGCCACCTCACAGTCCTTGACAGATCGAGGTCAGAGTCCAGTGACATGGAATGCAAGTCGATTGGGGACACCTCACTGCTCCAGCATTTCTCCCCCTTCACTGCCAGCTCCACTGTTGAGGTCTTGGTTGGATCGCTTCTTTTCTGGAACCTCCTTCTTGACCTTACCACAATAGGTGACCCTAAGCGTCAGATGGCTAAACTCCAGAAGGCATCACTCTTGGGATCTCAGAAGTCTCTTCACCACGCCAAGTCACCTCGGAGAAGTCAATCAAGGGAAGCCATATGCAATTACTAATACTTCGGAGGCAGTAACTGTTTAACTTGCTGAAGTATTGCATCACGATGTGAAAGCGAGTCTCCATCGAAGGATTGAAAATAGAAGCAGGATGAAAGGAAATTTATAACTTCCTGTAAGGCTTTTGAATTAATTACCATATACAATTACCCAGCTGGATTAAAAGGACCAAAATAAAAACCAGCTTCTGCAATAAACTTCAGAATAGAATTTAAAAAGATATTGGGTTTAAGTCCAAAGCAATTTATTTCTCGATTCTGTTGTGAAGATGAGTTATCTGGGTATGTTAATATCTTGGTGTTAAATAAAATCATCTTTTAGCTCATATGTATTGTGAAAGATAAGCATATCACAATATGGGAAACATGGTGGATTTATTTTCCTTCTTAACCCCATTCTCCTGCCTTCTCCCTGTAACCTTTGATGTCCTTAGTAATCAAGAACCTATAAACCTTCATTTTAAGCATACCCAATGACTTGGCCCCAAGGTTGTCATGATGGATGCTGCCTTTTTGAGGTACTGACTTTTGAGGGTATCCTTGGTGATGGGGAGAGTTGTGACTGTGATGAAGCTCGCTGAGTCAACAATCCTCTGAATCCCCTTACAATTCTGTGCATTGGAACCTCCATACCAGCCTTTGATGCAACCAATCAGAATGCTCTCCATGGTACATCTGTAGGAATTTGCTAGAATTTTCAGTGACATACAACGTTGAGGCTTCAAAAGCCACTGAGAGTATTGTGAACAGTTTTGGGTTCCTTATCTAAGGAAGGATGGGATGACATTGGAAATGGTTCAAAGATGGTTTACATAAATGATTCCAGGATTGAAAGGCTCATCATATGAGGCGTATTTGAAGGCTTTGGGCCTGTACTCACTAAAATTAAGAAGACTGAGGTGGAATCTCATTGAAGACAATTGAACATTGCAAGGCCTTGATAGAGTGGATGTGGAGAGGATGTTTCCTATGGTGGGGGAGTCTAAGACCAGAGGATACAGCCTCAGAGTAGAGGGACATCCTTTTAGAAAAGGGATGAGGAGGAATTTCTTTAGCCAGAGAGTGGTGAATCTGTGGAATTTGTTGCCACAAGTGGCTGTGGATGCCAAGTCATTGGGTATACTTAAAGCAGAAGTCGATAGGTTCTTGATTAGTCAGGGCGTGAAGGGATATGGAATGAAGTCAGAAGATTGGGACTGCGAGGAAAATGAATCAGCCATAATGAAATGGCAGAGCAGACTCGATAGGCCAAGTAGTACATTTCAGCTTCTATATCTTATGGTCCTATAGTTTTATACCAAATGTCCTCAAACTCCTAATGAAGTACAGCCACTGGCATGCCTTCTTTGTGATTGCAACAATGCGGGATTTCTGATCAATATCTTATCTTTGTCTTAAATGGGCAACCTTATTTTAAATAGTGACGCCCTATTCAAGATTCTCCCACAAGTAAAAATGTCCCCTCTAGTTCCATAAGACCATAACACATAAAAGCAGAATTAGGCTATTCAGCCCATTGAGTTTGCTCCACCATTCAATCATTGCTGATTTATTATCCCTCTCACTCCTATTCTCCTGCCTTCTCCCCATAACCTTTGGTACATTTATGAATGAATCAAGAACCTATCAACCTCTGCCTTAAATATACCCAGTGACTCTGCCTCCACAGCTGTCTGTGGCAATGAATTCCACAGATTCATCTCCCTCTGGCTAAAGAAATTCCTCCTCATCTCTGTTCTAAAGGAGCATCCCTGTATTTTGAAGCTGTGACTTCTGGTCCTAGACTCCCTCACTATAGGAAACATCAAGTCCACATCTACTCTATCCAGGCCTTTCAATATTCCATAGGTTTCAATGAGATTCCCCCCTCATTCTTCTAAGCTCCAGTGAGTACAGGCCCAGAATCATCGAATGCTTCTCATATATTAATCCTTTCATCCCTGGAATTATTCACGTAAACTTCCTTTGGACCCTCTACAAAGCCTAAGACTGCACACAATACTGATCAAGAACCTATCACATAAAAGTTGCTGGTGAACACAGCAGGCCAGGCAGCATCTCTAGGAAGCGCTACAGTTGACGTTTCGGGTCCTGTCGAAGGGTCTCTGCCCGAAACGTCAACTGTACTGCTTCCTAGAGATGCTGCCTGGCCTGCTGCATTCACCAGCTACTTTTATGTGTGTTGCTTGAAGTTCCAGCATCTGCTGATTTCCTCGTGTTTGCGTGTTTATAAAGAACCTATCATCTTCTGTTTTAAATATACCCAATGACCTGGCTTCCATAGCAGTGGCAATGCATTATACAGATTCACCATTCTCTGCAGCAATGAATTCCACAGATTCACTACTCTCTGGCTAAAGAAATTCCTCTTCATCTCTGTTCTAAATGGACGTCCCTCTGTTCTGAGGCTCTTCTCCTAGACTACTAGGAAAGCAGCCAGTGAGTGAGTAGGCCAGTGAAGGAGTGGAGCTTTGAGGCTTTGACTCGAGAGGCTTTGACGAGAAGAGGCGGAGGACAAGCTTGCTCGCAGTTAGGCTTTACAATGCCTCCTGAGACGATGATGTGCCTCTCATGTGAGATGTGGCAGTCTTGGGGGAACTCCCCTTTCCCACAGAGTCACATCTGCCAGACGTGCATGCGGCTGGGCGATCTGGAAGACCATGTAAGGAATCTGGAGCAGGAGCTGGATGACCTTTGACTCATAATGGCTCTCCTTTGGATTGGGACTACAGAGCGTTGTGGGAGCTGAATTCTGAAGGAAGGCAGTTTTTTTTAAACTTCTTCAAGTGCAAGAAGGGCGAGACTGCGCAGGTGCGTGACGTCAACAGGACCACACGGAGAGTTTAAAAAGGAGACCACCCTAATCAGTGGGCAGCGGAGTGAGTGGGAGCAGAGTGTAGGGTTTTGGCTTCAACGGGCTTCGGCGGTAAACGGGAAGAGGCGAGAGCGAAGCACCAACTCTTTTTTTTCTCTCCCACCAACTTTTGTGAATCGGCCCGGACAGACAGGAACAGCAGGGCTCTCACAGTTAACGGTACGAGCTAACGATTTAAAGTTGGTCTGTTTAGCGAGGTAAGTGGGTGAGTAGACTTATTTTTCCTGTTTCACTCCTGTAGAATTAGATATCATGCCTGCAGGGTTAGTGCTTTGTTCAGGGTGTCAGATGTGGGAATCCTGGGAGATTTCCAGCCTCCCTGATGACCACATCTGCGCCAGGTGCACTGAGTTGCAGCTCCTCAGAGACCGTGTTACTGCTTATCAGGGAAAGTGAAGAGGTGATAGACAGGAGCTACAGGGAGGTAGTCATCCCTAGGCTACAGGGGTCAGAAAACTGGGTCACTGTCAAGAGAGGGAAGGGAAATGCCCGGATAGTGGAGAGCACCCCTGTGGCTGTCCCCCTCAGCAACAAATATCTTGTTCTGGATGACCTGACGGGGGACGCCCACGGTGACCGGGTCTTTGGCACTGAGCCTGGCACTATTGTGCAGGAGGGAAGGGGGGAGAAGAGGAATGTGGTAGTCATAGGGGATTCCATAGTCAGAGGAACAGACAGGAGGTTCTGTGAGCCTGACAGAGATACCCGCATGGTGTGTTGCCTCCCAGGTGCCAGGGTACAGGATGTCTCGGATCGGGTCCTGAATATTCTGAAGTGGGAGGATGAGCAGCCAGTTGTCTTGGTACATGTTGGTACCAATGACATAGATAGGACAAAGGAGGAGGTACTGAAGAGAGATTTCCAGGAGTTAGGAAGGAAGCTGAGAAGCAGGAGCTCCAGGGTAGTAATCTCGGGATTGCTACCTGTGCCACGTGCTAGCAAGGGAGAGAATAGTAGGATCAGGCAGATAAATGCGTGGCTGAGAGACTGGTGTAGGGGGCAGGGCTTCAGATTCTTGGATAATTGGGTCCTCTTCTGGGGGAAGTATGACCTGTTCAAAAAGGACAGGTTACACCTGAAACCGAAGGGGACAAATATCCTGGCGGTAAAGTTTAATAGAGCTGTTAGGGAGGGTTTAAACTAATTTGGCAGGGGAATGGGAACCGGAATGACAGAGCGGAGGAAGGGGAAAACAGAAATAAATCTAAGTTAGTGAGCAGTAAAGATGTCAGGAAAGACAGGCAGGTGATGGGGCAAATTTGTAGCCATTGGGATGAGTTGCAGTGCAATAAAGTTGCAGTGAAATCAAAGCAAAAAGTATCAAATACTGGTCTTAAGGTGTTGTACTTAAATGCACGCAGCATAAGGAATAAGGTGGATGATCTTGTTGTACAGCGACAAATTGGCAGGTATGATATTGTGGCCATCACTGAGACGTGGCTAAAGGATGCATGTCTCTGGGAGCTGAACGTCCAAGGATACACAATGTTACAGAAGGATAGGAAGGTAGGCAGAGGGGGAGACGTGGCTTTATTGGTAAGAAATGATAATAAAACATTAGAAAGAGGTGATATAGGATCGGAAGGTGCAGAATCTTTATGGGTTGAGCTAAGAAATAGCAGGGGTAAAAGGACCCTGATGGCAGTTATTTATAGGCCTCCAAACAGCTGCAGAGATGTGGGCTACAAATTACAACAGGAAATAGAAAAGGCTTGTCAGAAGGGCAGTGTTATGATAATTGTGGGGGATTTTAACATGCGAGTATATTGGGAAAATCAGGTCAGCACTGGATCTTAAGAGAGAGAATTTGTAGAATGTCTGCGAGATGGCTTTTTAGAACAGCTTGTTGTTGAGCCCACTAGGGGATCGGCTGTACTGGATTGGGTATTGTGTAATGAACCGGAGGTGATTAGAGAGATTGAGGTGAAGGAACCCTTAGGAGGTAGTGATCATAACATGATTGGGTTCACTGTGAAATTAGAAAAAGAGAAGCCGAAATCTGATGTGTTGGTATTTCAGTAGAGTAAAGGAAATTATAGTGGCATGAGAGAGGAACTGGCCAAAGTTGACTGGAAAGGGACACTGGCGGGAAGGATGGCAGAGCAGCAGTGGCTGGAGTTTATGCGAGAAGTGAGGAAGGTGCAAGACAGGTATATTCCAAAAAAGAAGAAATTTTCGAGTGGAAAAAGGATGCAACCGTGGCTGACAAGAGAAGTCAAAGCCAAAGTTAAAGCAAAGAAGAGGGCATACAAGGAAGCAAAAATTAGTGGGAAGACAGAGGATTGGGAAGTTTTTAAAACCTTACAAAAGGAAACCAAGAAGGTCATTAAGAGAGAAAAGATTAACTGTAACAGGAAGCTAGCAAATAATATCAAAGAGGATACTAAAAGCTTTTTCAAGTATATAAAGAGTAAAAGACAGGTGAGAGTAGATACAGGACCGATAGAAAAGGATGCTGCAGAAATTGTAATGGGAGATAAGGAGATGGCAGAAGAACTGAACGAGTATTTTGCATCAGTCTTCACTGAGGAAGACATCAGCAGTATACCGGACACTCAAGGGTGGCAGGGAAGAGAAGTGTGCGCAGTCACAATTACGACAGAGAAAGTACTCAGGAAGCTGAATAGGCTAAAGGTAGATAAATCTCCCGGACCAGATGGAATGCACCCTCGTGTTCTGAAGGAAGTAGCTGTGGAGATTGCGGAGGCATTAGCGATGATCTTTCAAAAGTCAATAGATTCTAGCATGGTTCCGGAAGACTGGAAGATTGCAAATGTCACTCCGCTATTTAAGAAGGGGGCAAGGAAGCTAAAAGGAAATTATAGACCTG
The DNA here is from genome assembly GCF_963921235.1 of Mobula hypostoma. Classification (NCBI taxonomy): domain Eukaryota; kingdom Metazoa; phylum Chordata; class Chondrichthyes; order Myliobatiformes; family Myliobatidae; genus Mobula; species Mobula hypostoma. The sequence continues at coordinate 10,352,809 of NC_086129.1, read as the reverse complement.
TTAGCTTGACATCAGTGGTTGGGAAGTTGTTTGAGTCAATTGTCAAGGATGAGGTTACAGAGTACCTGGAGGCATATGACAAGATAGGCAGAACTCAGCATGGATTCTTTAAAGGAATATCCTGCCTGACAAACCTATTACAATTTTTTGAGGAAATTACCAGTAGGCTAGACAAGGGAGATGCAGTGGATGTTGTATATTTGGATTTTCAGAAGGCCTTTGACAAGGTGCCACACATGAGGCTACTTAACAAGATAAGAGCCCATGGAATTACAGGAAAGTTACATACGTAGATAGAGCGTTGGCTGATTGGCAGGAAACAGAGAGTGGGAATAAAGGGATCCTATTCTGGTTGGCTGCTGGTTACCAGTGATGTTCCACAGGGATCAGTGTTGGGGCCGCTTCTTCTTACATTGTACATCAACGATTTGGATTATGGAATAGATGGCTTTGTGGCTATTTTTGCTGACGATACGAAGATAGGTGGAGGGGCCGGTAGTGCTGAGGAAACGGAGAGTCTGCAGAGAGACTTGGATAGATTGGAAGAATGGGCAGAGAAGTGGCAAATGAAGTACAACGTTGGAAAGTGTATGGTTATGCACTTTGGCAGAAAAAATAAACGGGCAGACTATTATTTAAATGGGGAAAGAATTCAAAGTTCTGAGATGCAATGGGACTTGGGAGTCCTCGTACAGGATACCCTTAAATTTAACCTCCAGGTTGAGTCAGTAGTGAAGAAGGCGAATGCAATGTTGGCATTCATTTCTAGAGGAATAGAGTATAGGAGCAGGGATGTGATGTTGAGGCTCTATAAGGCGCTGGTGAGACCTCACTTGGAGTACTGTGGGCAGTTTTGGTCTCCTTATTTAAGAAAGGATGTGCTGACATTGGAGAGGGTACAGAGAAGATTCACTAGAATGATTCCGGGAATGAGAGGGTTAACATATGAGGAACGTTTGACCGCTCTTGGACTGTATTCCTTGGAGTTTAGAAGAATGAGGGGAGACCTCATAGAAACATTTCGAATGTTAAAAGGCATGGACAGAGTGGATGTGGCAAAGTTGTTTCCCATGATGGGGGAGTCTAGTACGAGAGGGCATGACTTAAGGATTGAAAGGCGCCCATTCAGAACAGAAATGCGAAGACATTTTTTTAGTCAGAGGGTGGTGAATCTATGGAATTTGTTGCCACGGGCAGCAGTGGAGGCCAAGTCATTGGGTGTATTTAAGGCAGAGATTGATAGGTATCTGAGTAGCCAGGGCATCAAAGGTTATGGTGAGAAGGCGGGGCAGTGGGACTAAATAGGAGAAAATGAATCAGCTCATGATAAAATGGCGGAACAGACTCGATGGGCCGAATGGCCTACTTCTACTCCTTTGTCTTATGGTCTTATGGTCATAAAGGAGAATGAGGCAGTCATAGATGAGAGCTACAGGGAGGTAGTCACACCTAGGCTGTCAGAAGCAGGTCGTTGGGTGACAGTCAGAGGGGGGAAAGCGAAGGTGAGCAGACAGGTAGTACAGAGCACCCCTGTAGCCATTCCCCTGAATAATAAGTTTACCGTCCTGGATACTGTTGGCGGGGACGACCGACCAGGTGTGAGCCACGGTGGCAGGGCCTCCGGCACTGAGTCTGACCCGGTGGTGCAGAAGGGTGGGACGGAGAAGAGGAGAGCTGTCGTCATTGGAGACTCTATAGTCAGGGGAGCAGACAGGAGATTTTGTGGATGTGAGAAGGACACCCGCATGTTTTGTTGCCTCCTGGGTGCGAGGGTCCGGGATGTCTCTGACCGGGTGCACGACATCCTGGTACGAGAGGGAAAGCAACAAGAAGTCGTGATACATGTCGGGACCAACGACATAGGCAGGAAGAGAGATGAGGTCCTGAAGTGTGAGTTTCGGGAACTAGGCAGAAGGCTGAAGAACAGGACCTCAAGGGTGGCGTTCTCAGGATTGCTGCCAGTGCTACGTGACAGAGATGGTAAGAATTGGAGGAGATGGCAGTTGAATGCGTGGCTGAGGAATTGGTGCAGGGAGCAGGGTTTTAGATTTTTGGATCACTGGGATCTCTTCTGGGGAAGGTGGGACCTGTACAGATTGGATGGGTTGCACCTGAACTTGAGGGGGAGCAATATCCTTGCAGGTAGGTTTGCTAGCATGGTTCGGGGGGGGTTTAAACTAATTTGTGAGGGGGATGGGACCCAGAGCGATAGAGCAGTGAAAGAAGTGCATGGAGTAAAGCCAGATCTAACATATAGAGAGGTTTTGAGGAAAGAGAAGCAGAATAAACGGTGTAAAGACAGTAAGGTAGAAGGGCTGAAGTGTGTGTACCTCAATGCAAGAAGCATCAGGAACAAAGGTGATGAACTGAGAGCTTGGATACATACATGGAATTATGATGTAGTGGCCATTACAGAGACTTGGCAGGAATGGATTCTCAATATTCCTGGATTTCAGTGCTTTAAAAGGGATAGAGAGGGCAGAAAAAGGGGAGGAGGGGTGGCATTACTGGTCAGGAATACTATTACAGCTACAGAAAGGGTGGGTAATGTAGCAGGATCCTCTTTTGAGTCAATATGAGTGGAAGTCAGGAACAGGAAGGGAGCAGTTACTCTACTGGGGGTATTCTATAGGCCCCCTGGTAGCAGCAGAGATACCGAGGAGCAAATTGGGAGGCAGATTTTGGAAAGGTGCAAAAATAACAGGGTTGTTATCATGGGTGACTTTAACTTCCCTAATATTGATTGGCACCTGATTAGTTCCAAGGGTTTAGATGGGGCAGAGTTTGTTAAGTGTGTCCAGGATGGATTCGTGTCACAGTATGTTGACAGGCCGACTAGGGGGAATGCCATACTAGATCTAGTACTAGGTAATGAACCAGGTCAGGTCACAGATCTCTCAGTGGGTGAACATCTGGGGGACAGTGACCACCGCTCCCTGGCCTTTAGCATTATCATGGAAAAGTATAGAATCAGAGAGGACAGGAACATTTTTAATTGGGGAAGGGCAAATTATGAGGCTGTAAGGCTAGAACTTGCAAGTGTGAATTGGGATGATGTTTTTGCAGGGAAATGTACTATGGACATGTGGTCGATGTTTAGAGATCTCTTGCAGGATGCTAGGGATAAATTTGTCCGGTGTGAAAGATAAAGAGTGGTGGGGTGAAGGAACCATGGGTGACAAGTGAGGTGGAAAATCCAGTCAGGTGGAAGAAGGCAGCATACATGAGGTTTAGGAAGCAAGGATCAGATGGGTCTATTGAGGAATATAGGGAAGCAAGAAAGGAGCTTAAGAAGGGGCTGAGAAGAGCAAGAAGGGGGCATGAGAAGGCCTTGGCGAGTAGGGTAAAGGAAAACCCCAAGGCATTCTTCAATTATGTGAAGAGAAAAAGGATAACAGGAGTGAAGGTAGGACCGATTAGAGATAAAGGTGGGAAGATGTGCCTGGAGGCTGTGGAAGTGAGAGAGGTCCTCAATGAATACTTCTCTTCGGTATTCACCAATGAGAGGGAACTTGATGATGGTGAGGACAATATGAGTGAGGTTGATGTTCTGGAGCATGTTGATATTAAGGGAGAGGAGGTGTTGGAGTTGTTAAAATACATTAGGACGGATAAGTCCCCGGGGCCTGACGGAATATTCCCCCGGCTGCTCCATGAGGCGAGGGAAGAGATTGCTGAACCTTTGGCTAGGATCTTTATGTTCTCGTTGTCCATGGGAATGGTACCGGAGGATTGGAGGGAGGCGAATGTTGTCAACCTTATGTCTGTGATGGGAAACTGTTGGAAAAGATTCTTAGAGATAGGATCTACGGGCATTTAGAGAATCATGGTCTAATCAGGGACAGGCAGCATAGCTTTGTGAAGGGCAGATCATGTCTAACAAGCCTGACAGAATTCTTTGAGGAGGTGACCAGGCATATAGATGAGGGTAGTGCAGTGGATGTGATCTATATGGATTTTAGTAAGGCATTTGACAAGGTTCCACATGGAAAGGTTCCATTCAGAAAGTCAGAAGGCATGGGATCCAGGGAAGTTTGGCCAGGTGGATTCAGAATTGGCTTGCCTGCAGAAGGCAGAGGGTGGTGGTGGAGGGAGTACATTCAGATTGGAGGATTGTGACTAGTGGTGTCCTACAAGGATCTGTTCTGGGACCTCTACTTTTCGTGATTTTTATTAACGACCTGGATGTGGGGGTAGAAGGGTGGGTTGGCAAGTTTGCAGACGACACAAAGGTTGGTGGTGTTGTAGATAGTGTAGAGGATTGTCAAAGATTGCAGAGAGACATTGATAGGATGCAGAAGTGGGCTGAGAAGTGGCAGATGGAGTTCAACCCAGAGAAGTGTGAGGTGGTACACTTTGGAAGGACAAACTCCAAGGCAGAGTACAAAGTAACTGACAGGATACTTGGTAGTGTGGAGGAGCAGAGGGATATGGGGGTACATGTCCACAGATCCCTGAAAGTTGTCTCACAGGTGGATAGGGTAGTTAAGAATGCTTATGGGGTGTTAGCTTTCATAAGTCGAGGGATAGAGTTTAAGGGTCGCGATGTAATGATGCAGCTCTATAAAATTCTGGTTAGGCCACACTTGGAGTACTGTGTCCAGTTCTGGTCGCCTCACTATAGGAAGGATGTGGAAGCATTGGAAAGGGTACAGAGGAGATTTACCAGGATGCTGCCTGGTTTAGAGAGTATGCATTATGATCAGAGATTAAGGGAGCTAGGACTTTACTCTTTGGAGAGAAGGAGGATGAGAGGAGACATGATAGAGGTGTACAAGATAATAAGAGGAATAGATAGAGTGGATAGCCAGTGCCTCTTCCCCAGGGCACCACTGCTCAATACAAGAGGACATGGCTTTAAGGTAAGGGGTGGGAAGTTCAAGGGGGATATTAGAGGAAGGTGTTTTACTCAGAGAGTGGTTGGTGTGTGGAATGCTCTGCCTGAGTCAGTGGTGGAGGCAGATACACTAGTGAAGTTTAAGAGACTACTAGATGGGTATATGGAGGAATTTAAGGTGGGGGCTTATATGGGAGGCAGAGTTTGAGGGTCGGCACAACATTGTGGGCCGAAGGGCCTGTACTGTGCTGTACTATTCTATGTTCTATTTTCTATGTACTCCACTATGGGAAACATCCTCACCACGTCCATTTTATCTAGGCCTTCCCAGTCTATTTAGAGCAAACAAGATCTTGCGTAGAATATGGAACTGTAAAACACAGGCACAGGCCCTTTAAACTTATCTCCTCTCACCTTAAAGCTATGCTCTCTAGTATTGACATTTCCACCCTGGGGCGACAACTCATCAAAGAACTGAAAACAGATTTTTGTAAACAATGAACGGTTGTGTTGTGTTAAGGGACCTGGGTGACCTTCATGGAGCAGCTCGAGAAACCAGATGGCTGGCTCTTGTTTGCTAACTTGTTTATTTGTATGAGTTCCCTGCTTGATCTTGCAGGCTGCCGAGCAGAATCTTCGCTGATTTGATTTGTCGTAAATGATGCATTCACTGTATATTTCAGTCTTTCAATGTACATGTAACAAATAAAACTAATCTTTACCTCTTTATTTTAAAATGAATGGGTCATTCAATTAAATGATGTGGAGTAAAGACCCCAACAGCTTCTTGCTACTCATGGACTGGGTCTACAACCAATAAAGCCTGCACCACCTGACTTCCAAGTAATCAACACCAGTAAGAATGTCAGATATCAATTCTGCATATAATTTCAGAGCTTTCCATCATATTGAAATATCAAATTAAGACATTCAAGGAAAGTATATTTTAAACGTTATTCACCAAAGCTGCTCTTTCTTCAGGAAATTCTCATTGGCTGAAACTGAATTATTGAAGAGTCTGTTGTAAAAGATACACTTCAATTCACAGTGCAAGCTATCGTGGTTTAAGGACTTAAGTACAACAAAGGACAGTACAGGCCCTTTTTGACCTACTTTAAGATCAGTCTAACTCCTCTCTCTGACATAGCCCTCCACTTTTCTATCATCCATGTTCCTATCTAAGAGTTTCTTAAATCTCCCTAATGTTTTTGCCTCTACCACCATCACTGGCAGTGTGTTCCATGCATCCACCACTCTCTGTGTAATGAGCTCTCTGACACCTCCCCCATACTTTTCTCCGATCACGGAATTATGCTCCAATTTAAAATTACGTCGTAAAATAGCAACAAAGGTTATTGTGTGCACTTCAAGGCCAGATTCTACTAAAACAAAGATGGCAGCTTCCCTTACTTTCAAGTTAAAATAGTAGATTTTGTGATTTGGATTACTTAAATAGCTCGATATTTGGAAAGATGTCATAAATTGATTGTAAGATTAACAGCCTAGCTGGTGTCAACCTTACATAATTGAAAGCCAAAGAGCAGAAGAGTTTTATCAGCAACACAGGCAAAATGCCGGAGGAACTCAGCAGGCCAGGCAGCATCTATGGGAAAGAGTACCGTCGACGTTTCGGGCTGAGGCTCTTCATCAGGTTCTGAAACGTCGACTGTACTCTTTTCTATTGATGCTGCCTGACCTGCTGAGTTCCTCCAGCATTGTGTGTGTGTTGTTTGGAATCAAAGTTTTAAAGGTACAATTCAATGTCAGAGAAATGTATACAATATACATCCTGAAATGCTTTTTCTTCGCAACCATCCACAAAAACAGAAGAGTGCCCCAAAGAATGAATGACAGTTAAATGCTAGAGCCGCAATCACCCCCCAGCTCACCCCTTCCATGCGTAAGCAGCAGCAAGCAATGATCCCCCCTCCCCACCAGCAAAAAAAAAGCATCGACACCCACCACCGAGCACTCAAGTATTCAGCCAAGCATCAGCAAAGACACGGACTTGTAGTACCCCAAAGTCTACTCGTTCACCTTGTATTCGACTTACCACAGTCTCTCTCTCTCTCCCTCATAAGGGAGAAAGAGGTGTCACCGTTTCACAGGATTTCTAGCATCTGCTGATTTTCTCTTGTTTGAGAAGAGTTTTATAGCAATTTTTCATCCTTTACCTAAATTAAAAACGCTTCAGACAGGAGTGCTGGAAAGATTTTGGAAGAGGGGACAGGGAGCTGCTGTTCTGAAACATTTTGAAGGATCCCAGCATGATGATCTAGGCTATACCCCTGCTTTTCCCAGTCTACAGCTCTGAAGTGAAAGGCTTACTTATTCACTTTGACGCAGAAGGCAGCCAATCAGCCTATTCTGGCTGCCAGCAGTGCAATACCATCCATCCATTCCCTCCTTCTGGAAATTTCTCCAACATTTCACTCTACCGATATGCAGCATAGCAGTTAGTGCAGCACTTTACAGTGCCGGCTTTAAGGTGGTGGGTATTGGGTTCAATTCCCACCACTGCCTGTAAGGAGTTTGTACATTCTCACCATGACTACATGGGTTTCCTCCAGCTGCTCTGGTTTCCTCGCGCATTCCAAAGACCTACGGTTAGGGTTACTAAGTTGTGTGCATATTATGTCAGTGCTGGAAGGATGGTGACACTTGCAGGCTGCTTAGCACAATCCTTGTTGGTTTTCACTGTATGTTTTGATGTACATGTGACAAATAAAAATAACCGTTATCTTTGACCTACTTTAGATGTGGATCTCAGTCGGCTCAGACCAGTTGGGTTTTGTGTGGCGTATCACTCAGTGACTCAGTGAGTGCCATATTCCCAAGCTTTGAGGTTTAATGAACTTCATTCAATCAAACAGATCTCCTTAGGTTTAAATCCTGCCTCTTTCTGCACTGAAGTTGTGTGAAAGCCAAGTCTCAGCGCTCTGAACATTTCCATCAGCACTGACACTCTACATCTTACCAGGGCAATGTGGAGGAACAACTCCGCCATGGACAGTCCCAAGTCCAGCTGCAAAGGAGAGTATAGGGCATGGGGCCAGCAAACCCATCTTGTAAAATCCCACTGCTGTAGCAACACCAGCAGAAGCTCCCGGTTCCTCAGAGATAGGCTACACTTGGAGACACCTTGAAAGTCTGGCCGAGACAGAGGACTTCAGTGAGCTGCTGTCAGTAGCCTATGCCCCGGCAGGAGTGATGGGCTTAAGCCAATGTAGAGGAACAATCGGATGTTGGGATCCAAGTCCATAGATCCAAGCCCAGCGGATTATCGGCACCCAATTACCCACCATTGAGAACATCTACCATAAACGCTGCCTGGGCAGGGCGAAAAGCATTATCAGGGATGCATCTCACCCGAACCATGGACTTTTTACTCTCCTCCCATCCGGTAGGTGCTATAGGAGCCTCTGCTCCCACACCAGCAGGCACAGGAAGAGCTTCTTCCCTGAGGCTGTGACACTGTTGAATCTCTCATCACAGCGCTAAGCAGTATTGCATCCGTATTGTACTGTCTCAGTACTTTTATATTTGTATGCTGTAGCACTTTTTAAATTCGCAGTTATTTTGTAAATAACACTGTTCTTTGTATTACTAGTCAGGTGCTAAATGCATTTCATTGGCTTTGTATCTGTACTCGGCACAATGACAATAAAGTTGAATCTAATCTAATCTAATCTAGATCCTTGAATACATAGAAGTTGCTGGTGAACGCAGCAGGCCAGGCAGCATCTCTAGGAAGAGGAACAGTCGACGTTTCACGCCGAGACCCTTCGTCAGGACTAACTGAAGGAAGAGTTAGTAAGAGATTTGAAAGTGGGAGGGGGAGGGGGAGATCCAAAATGATAGGAGAAGACAGGAGGGGGAGGGATGGAGCCAAGAGCTGGACAGGTGATTGGCAAAAGGGATATGAGAGGATCATGGGACAGGAGGCCGAGGGAGAAGGAAAAGGAGGAGGGGGGAAGCCCAGAGGATGGGCAAGGGGTATAGTCAGAGGGACAGAGGGAGAAAAAGGAGAGAGAGAGAAAAAGAATGAATGTAAATAAATAAATAAACAAATAACGGATAGGGTATGAGGGGGAGGTGGGGCATTAGCGGAAGTTAGAGAAGTCAATATTCATGCCATCAGGTTGGAGGCTACCCAGACGGAATATAAGGCGTTGTTCCTCCAACCTGAGTGTGGCTTCATCTTTACAGTAGAGGAGGCTGTGGATAGACATATCAGAATGGGAATGGGACGTGGAATTAAAATGTGTGGCCACTGGGAGATCCTGCTTTCTCTGGTGGACAGAGCGTAGGTGTTCAGCGAAACGATCTCCCAGTCTGCGTCGGGTCTCGCCAATATATAGAAGGCCACATCGGGAGCACTGGACGAAATATATCACCCCAGTCAACTCACAGGTGAAGTGTCGCCTCACCTGGAAGGACTCTCTGGGGCCCTGAATGGTGGTAAGGGAGGAAGTGTAAGGGCATGTGTAGCACATGTTCCGCTTACAAGGATAAGTGCCAGGAGGGAGATCGGTGGGGAGGGATGGGGGGGACGAATGGACAAGGGAGTCGCGTAGGGAGCAATCCCTGTGGAAAGCAGGGGGGGGAGGGAAAGATGTGCTTAGTGGTGGGATTCCGTTGGAGGTGGCGGAAGTTACAGAGAATTGTATGTTGGACCCGGAGGCTGGTGGGGTGGTAGGTGAGGACAAGGGGTAGGTTGGGTGGCGGGAGGATGGAGTGAGAGCAGATGTGTGTGAAATGGGGGAGATGCGTTTGAGAGCAGAGTTGATGGTGGAGGAAGGGAAGCTCTTTTCTTTAAAAAAGGACATCTTCCTCGTCCTGGAATGAAAAGCCTCATCCTGAGAGCAGATGAGGTGGAGACGGAGGAATTGCGAGAAGGGGATGGCTTTTTTCAAGAGACAGGGTGAGAAGAGGAATAGTCCAGATAGCTGTGAGAGTCAGTAGGCTTATAGTAGACATCAGTAGATAAACTGTCTCCAGAGATGGAGACAGAAAGATCTAGAAAGGGGAGGGAAGTGTGGGAAATGGACCAGGTAAACTTGAGGGCAGGGTGAAAGTTGGAGGGAAAGTTAATGAAGTCAACGAGCTCAGTATGTGTGCAGGAAGCAGCGCCAATGCAGTCGTCGATGTAGCGAGGGAAAAGTGGGGGACAGATACCAGAATAGGTTTGGAACATAGATTGTTCCACAAAGCCAAAGAAAGGCAGGCATAGCTGGGACCCATATGGGTGCCCATGGCTACACTTTTAGTTTGGAGGAAGTGGGAGCAGCCAAAGGAGAAATTATTAAGAGTAAGGACTAATTCCGCTAGATGGAGCAGAGGTGGGTAGAGGGGAACTGGTTAGGTCTGGAATCCTAAAAGAAGCCGAGAGCTTTGACACCTTCTCGTCAATGTAGCGAAGGATGTCTACCATATGCTAACATGAGGAAAATGATTCTGTTTTCAATGTTTATTTGTCCTTAAACCTAGCTTACACAGTACCTGTGCACTGTGCAGCAGCTTCAATATCAATATGATCCTTGAGCTTGATGGTTTTTAGCAAGAGTTGAAATGTCTGGTTCAAGTTGTGACAGCAAAAGCCTTAAGTCCTCACATAAAACAATATCCAAGCGGTTTCTGTTTTTTGTGAGTATGTGGTTCACTGCACTGCAGCCTCTTTCAACAAGGTAGGAGGATGGAAATGCAATGAAGAGCAGTTTGGCTCTTCTCCAAAGACCAGGAAGCTTCATATGACAGTGTAGCCACATACCACAAAAGCTGACATTTTAGAAAAGCATTTTTGCTTCTTCATCATTCTGAATTTTGGTAATTTCTTCTTGCAATTCCTCCTCTTGTTCTTCCACCTTGCAAAGAAATGGGTTAATTACACAGTCCAGAATTTCCAGATTGTTCAAATCCTTGAATCAATTCTGAAAATCCTTCTTCAGTGACTGTAGATGTAAGCAGTACTCTTGCAAATCACCGTCTGTGAAAGAGAGTGCTATACTTTCCATGCAGGGAAACTGTGAGAACATTCTTCTCTCAATGTTTTGCTTATACATTTCCAATTTTTCGAGAAAAGTGGACACCGCACATTTTGCCTGCATTAAATTGAAATTCTCACCCTACAGTTTCATATTTAGAATCTTCATTTTGTCATACAGATCAGCTAGGTATGCCACATCTCTAGAAGTTCAATCTTGTTTCCCAAGCTCTTATCGACTTTGAGCAAATATTCAACCACAGTGTTAAAAAGATCAAAGAAACATTTTAAGCAGCAGCCTTTTGACAGCCAACGCATTTCAGTCTGAAGAAGCAAGCATTCAAACTCTTCTCCATTAGCTTGGCATAACTGGCAAAATATTCTGCTATTTAATGGATGAGCTTTAATTTTGTTGAGAGCAAACATTGGCTAAGGTTTTTGGCGGTGAGATGTTGATGATGAATTACACAATGGATTGCAAGCAGACTTGGAATTTCTTTTTTCATAAATGCCACTAAACCAGCATGGCGACCTGTTATATATTGTGCTCCATCTGTTGCTCAAGAAATCATGTTCCTAATCGGAAAACCTTTATCCTCAATATACATTTTGAGCTCATTGGAGATTGATATCTGTTTTTTTAAAAACTTTTTACTAAAGAGAATCTCTTCATAAATGTTTCCATTTTTGATATGACATTAGCAATGCCCTGCTGTCTAGCACAGTTGACTCATCCAGTTGTGTCCCAAATTCTGTTTTTGTAGCTCTGTGAAAAGTTGATACTCAATGTCTTCACTCATTTTGATAATATGACGATCTACAGAGTTATTACTCAGAGGAAATGATTTTAAAATGCTGGTCTCCATTTTGAGAACAGTGGTGAGCACTTCTGATACAGCAGGCATTCCTAATCTTTCACCAATTGTATGAAATTTTCCATACTTTGTTATCATTTTGGAAATGTTATAAGAAGCAATGAGACCACTATCAAGGTCATTTTTAGCTTTCTTGGCAAATGACTCGAGAGTGCAACACTTTTCAAATGCTTTTTTCATCTGGAACTGAGTAAAACCATAAGTAGCCTTTTCAGGATGCCTTTTACGGAAGTGTTCCTGCAATCTTGATGGTTTCATGGCTTCATTAGACAGTACAGTATTACCAATAAGACACATGGGGCATCATTCTGATAGGAATGGAATAAAACCATACTCCAGGTATGTATCATTGTATTGACACACTTTCTGTAGTTTCTGTTTCCTAGCAGGATTAGAATTCAAGGCTTCACCACCTTCAGACTCATAGAGATTGCGCTGTATGTGTTTATCCACCATTAACGGGGCTAAATTGAAATAAAAAATTAATGCAATCTGGGAATACCTATCAGATGTTGATGACGGCAGTGAGTTGACATAGTCGGTCGGGTCTCGTGCCTCAAGTTAGGGTGCTGCTTACAGCCCCCCCTTAAGAATTTTGAACGCTCCCTTAGGACATGTAACTACCCCTTTGGGAATCACCGGGGTAAGGATTTTATTCCCTGGAGCATAGGGGAATGACGGAATGTTTGACAGAGGTATAGAAAATTATGAGGTGTATAGATAGGGTAAATGCAAGCAGGCTTTTTCCACTGAGGTTATATGAGAAGTTAAGGGCGAAAGGTGAAATGTTTAAGTAGAACATGAGGAAGAACTTCTTCACTCAGAGAGTGGTGCTAGTGTGGGATGAACTGCCAGCACAAGTGATGGATGTGGAATCGATTTCAAATGTAAGAGTAATTTGGATGAGCACATAAATGGGAAGGAAATGGAGGGTTATGTTCCAGGTGGAGGCTGATGCAACTAGGCAGAATAATAGCCAGGCATGGTATGAATGGGTTGAAGGGCCTGATTATGTGCTGTAGTGTTCTGTGGCTCTATAACTCAGGAGACGATAAGCAGTTTTTGATTTTAGAACCACAGAGAATTATCTTGTTTGATCCCTGAGCATGTTACAATGAAGATGTGTCCTTTTTTAAGGTCAAAGATAGATTGTCAGTCTCCTGATGACTGGATGTTCTTCTTACAAACATTTATGTGCTCTTCTGATAGTTGCATTGTCTTTGCTGACAGCTCGTCTTCAAATGCCTGACATTGATTTAACATCTTATATGGAGTTTTTAGTCAGAAACCCTTATTCAGATAGTTTTCTCAGAGAATTCAAGAGGGTCACTCATTTAACATCTTCATAGACCCCACCCAATCCAAAAAATGTTCTCTTTCTCAAGGATTCAAAGTGCATTTATTATTAAAGTATATGTGCAGTCTACAACCCTGAGATTCATCTGTTCCACAGATAGCTAGGGAACGAAAAAAAAACATGGAACTTGCTCAAAGAAAAACATCAGTTCCCCCCCATGCAAAAAAACAAATCACATAAATGGTAACAAAAAATATGAACCTCCCATGCAAAAAAAAAAAAATCTTGCAATGGGTATCAAGAACATCAGCCTCTCGCATGCAAAAGAAACAAATCACGCAAACGGCAACAAATCACCAATCTCCCCCCGCATATGCAAAAAAAAATCTCACCAATGACAACAAAAACATCAATCCCTCCATGCAAACGAACAAATCATGGAAAAGACAACAAGAACATCAACCCCTCCATGCCAAAGATCAAATCTGGCAAACAGCAACAAAAACATCAATCTAATCACATGCAAAAAAACAAATCACGCAAATGGCTACAAGAACATCAATACCCACACACACACAACAAATCATGCAAACAGCATGCTGCCTTTGTCTCCAGGAATCCTCTCGGAGACTACAGAGCACTGAAACACCCAAGCAATCTCCAAACTGCAAATCACTGGCTGCAACAGTTTTAAGTGTAAAAGAGAAAAGAAGTGAAGTATATGGTTTCATGATCTATCCAGAAGATGTCGACCAAAGGGGTATTGTACACAGGTACCAGGTTAGGAAGTTGACTGGAAGTTGAGAGAGATAATAAGTTAGCCATGATGGGATGATGGAGCAGACTCAAAGTTCAAAGTTCTAAGTTCAAGTTCAAATGTATTATCAAGGTATGTATACCATGCACAACCTTGAGATTCGTCTTCTTGCAGGCACTCACAAAACAAAGAAACACAATAAAATTCACTCAAAAACGCACACACAAGACTGCTACATATCCAATTTACCAAAAAAAGGACTAATCATGCAAATAGTGAAAAAAGTAAACAAAAATGCATGGAGCATGAATTGCAGAATCCCTGAAAATGAGGCCAAGCTGCAGAGCCCGTACAGATCTGAGGCGAGTGAAGCTAGTCCAGGAGCCCAATGTCTGCAGGGCAACAACTGCTTCCGAACCTGGCGGTGTGGACCCCAAGACTCCTGCACCTCCCACCCGATGGTGGTAGTGAGACCAATAAAATGCCGGCATATATCACTGAACACCTGTTCATCCTTCCGCTCCCATCCTTGACAATTTTCATCTTGTTTGACGCTATAATTGGCATGGAGTAACTGAGCCGACCACAGGTTCATCTGCCACTATCAGGCTTTGATGGACCAAATGGCCCAAGTGGCCCAATTCTCCTCCTCTATCTTATGGTCTTATGGGCTTATAAACGATAGCTGCCAAACATTCTACACTATAAGGAGGCTGAGGTATTTTTTCCCACTAGGGCATCTGTCAGGAATGCTTTGAAATCAGGAGTCTCTCAGAACATTCCTATCGGGATATCAACCGATGAGGGATCAACTTCCAGTAGTTGGTTATCCCTCATACTCCATCACATTTGCTTTACAAACCAAAGGTTTGCTCAGGGAATAACTAGTGGCTCCATCACTAATGGTCAAGTTACAGAGACATTATAAAAAGTTTGTCCTAACTTTTGGAGAAAATTGACAATTGCTTCACTCTGCTGCTTTGGAAATGTCGAGAAGTCGGTTATTTCTGGGGAGAAACTATTCAGTGGCTGGAATGGAAATGACATTGTCAAAAACAATCCCAGGCATTCCTATCATTATTCCAGGCCACAACCACTAATCTAGGAGCGCATGTAGTGCTGGAACAACATGGTCCAACCTTCGTGGCTAAATATAGGATGTGGTTAGGATTTGAGCCACATTACTGTTTGATTTCATCTGGTGGCCTCTGATGCAAGATGACAGAGTGATCTACTTAAATCAGCATTTCCTTGAGTGCGGCAGCAGTCTTGCTATTAAGATGTTAAGTTTCTTTGCATTCTATTCTGCAGAGACTGATTATGACCTGTTCCCTGTACACTGTGATAACAATGCACTGACTTTGGTTTGTTGTGTGGACAAGTACATCATGTATGATTTTTGACAAACTGTATTTCTTTTAGACTGTAAGACCTTAAAGCATAAGAATAGAATCAGGCCATTCTGCTTTAGAGAGGGTGCAGGGGAGATTTCCCAAGATGTTGCCTGGTTGAGCGAGATATATTCAGTGGCTACTTTATTAGGTACACCTGTACACCCACTTGCTAATGCAATATCTTATCAGCCAATCATATGGCAGTAACTCAATGCATAAAAGCATGCAGACATGGTCAAGAAGTTTAGTTGTTGTTCAGACCAACCATCAGAATGGGTAGCACTGTAGCGTAGTGGTTAGCACAATGCTTTACAGTACAGGCAAACTGGATTCAATTCCCACCACTGTCGGTAAGGAGGTTGTACACTCTCTCTGTGACTGAGAAGGTTTCTTCTGGGTGCTCTGGTTTCCTCCCACAGTCCAAAGACATACTGGTTGGTAGGTTAATTGGTCAATTGGTCATTGTAAATTGTTCCATGATTAGGCTAGGATTAAATCAGGAGTTGCTGAGAGGCTTGGCTCAAGTGGCACTGTACTTCAATAAAATAAAATAAAACATAAAATGAATATTATCGTGGTGATTTTGAATGTGGAATGATTGTTGGTGTCAGACAGGATGGTTTGAGTATCTTGGAATTTGCTGATCTCTAGGGATTTTCACACACAACAGTCTCTGGACTTTACAGAGAATGGTGTGAAAAACAAAAAAAAATAATCCAGTGAGCAGTTCTGTGGGTGAAAACACCTTGCTAATGAGAGAGGTCAGAGGAGAATGGCCGGGCTGGTTCAAGCTGACAGGAAGGTGACAGTAACTCAAATAACCAAGCATTACAACAGCAGAAGAGCATCTCTGGAACGTCAAACATTGAACTTGATGGGCTACAGCAGCAGAAGACCACAGTGTGTTGGCCACAGTGGATTTAAAACATTAAACTCGAATGGGTCAAGGACAGTGAAAGCAGACAGATCCATTGTCTTTCTTCCTGCCATGTGCTTGGAGATGGAGGCTGCCATTTTGTAGAACTGTTTTACATCCTCCATTTTGTGAGATGGAGTTGCTTTGCTTTCTGTGTTTTAAAGTGGACACAATGATGTTTCAGGTAATCTGGTGGACTGGAAATCATTTCCAAGTAAGAAGTTATTTGTGAAGTGTACCTTGATATAACATAATGTGTAGGTTTGTAAGTGTTGGGGTTAGTGCCTGCCTGGAGTGACTCGAGCTGGTTACTGAAGGGAACAAAGAGCCATACATTACCAACTGTCACTTGCTAGGAAGAGGGCAATAAATGGATGCTGGCCTGGAGCAGAGCCAATAACAAGGTGTTAAAGGTCAATCAGATGACCTACAGCCAATGACACTGGAATGCAATATTTGAACTGGTAAGGAATGAGGATAAAAGTGGACACTTCAAGTGTGCTGTCAGCGATAACTCTCTCAGGAGACCCACCATCACAAGGAAGAACCCCCACGCCAGGGGCTGGGTGAAGAAAGGATCGATCATCTGGCCAATGGAGATCCCCTATTTTGGTGTTATAAAATTGGACAAGTTGTCTCAATGAGTATTGGTAGAGAAGGAACAGTAGAAATCATGTTCTAAGCTGTTGGCCCGGGGTCTACATAATTACTTTGTTGTTTGTACACAGACAATAAAGTGCGAGCTTCGATTAGTTACGCATTGCGTAGTGAATTTCCTAACCTAGTTCTGTTGACGAACGATCAACAAGTGACCACATTATTAGGTACAGGATTGATTCCACGACCTACAGATCCACTTTCAAGAACCCTTTACCATTCATGTACCCAATATTATCTTTATTTCCACATTGTTTGGTTGTCACTCTTTGTCTGTTTGTGAATAGTTTTGTGTAAGGTTTAAAGCTCAGGACAATACCATGAGCCAAAAAGGGCCTGTACTGTACTATACTGTTCTATATTCTATGGTTAAAAGCTTGTCTTGCACACTGTTCATATAGATCGATTCATTACACAGTGCATTGAGGTAGAACAAGGGAAAACAACAATGCAGAATAAAGTGTAAAATCTATAGAGAAAAAGCAGTGCATGGTGACAATATTGTGCACAATCACATTGAGGTAGATTGTGAGGTCAAGAGTCCATCTTACTGTACCAGTCCTTTCAAGAGTCTGACAACAATGTGGTACAAGCCTGGTGGTATGTGCTTTGCAAGCAGCAGTCCATAAATCAGTTTCCAGAGAAGCATAACCATAAAGATTAGTGTTATTTATCACATATACATCAAAATATACAGTGGGATGCATCGTTACTGTCAAATCAGAACAGTAAGGATTGGCAGCCTGCAAAAGTTGCCATGCTTCCATTGCTAAAATAGCATGTCCACAACTTACTATCCACAATGCTGTTCCTCTGTTGTTGCTTGTGTTGTTCTGCTGAACATGTGGGCATGCTACATTGGTGCTGGAAACATGGTAACATTTGTGGGCTGCTCCCAGCACCGTCCTCACTGATTTGATTTGAACAAATGATCACTGTATGTTTTGATGTACACATGATAAATAAATGAATCTGAATCTGAATTAAAAACCTGGCAGATGGGTCATCATCTTAGAGTCAAACAGCTGGGAAACAGGACATTCAGCCCATCAAATCCATGCCAGTCATTAAGCACCTCTATGGCCTCTCATATTACTTTCCAAACATTCCTAAAGATAAAGAGGTAATGATAAAGATAAATATTAGCTTAAGTTGTCAAATGTACATTGAAAGACCGATACATCTA
This sequence comes from Mobula hypostoma, assembly GCF_963921235.1. NCBI lineage: Eukaryota > Metazoa > Chordata > Chondrichthyes > Myliobatiformes > Myliobatidae > Mobula > Mobula hypostoma. Next base: position 10,334,907 of record NC_086129.1, on the reverse strand, counting down.
GTGAAATGTCCGATTTAAGTCAAGGACCAACACAGTCTGAGGATTGCGCAAAAGGCATCCCACAAGTGTTGCCATGCTTCCGGCCCCAGTATAGCATGCCCACAACTTACCAGCTCCATCCCTCTTGTGTCTGGAATATGGGAAGAAACTAGAGCACCTGGAGGAAATGCATATGGTCCGGGGAGAAAATACAATCTCCTTACAGACAGCTACAGGAATCAAAACCCTGTCATTGATCACTGGCACTGTGAAGCGATTGTGTTAATCACAATGCTACCATGCAGTTCCCAACAACTCCCCCAGATTCTATCAATCACCCACAAGCTGTGGACAACTCGTAACTGATTTATCAATCTTTCATTTTCACAGTGTGGTTTGAAGACAGAGCACATGTGAGAAACCCACAGGATCACAGAGAGAACATACAGGCTCCACACTGGTCATGACTTAACCAGGATCAGTCAAGTGATGAGACAGCAGTTTGGCCAGCTGTGCCCCCATGTCTGTCTGGTTTGACAGCACCCAGCAGACCCATTTGCTGAGGCCCTGTTATTCAGAATTACCCAGCCTGGTGTCCACACCCAAATATGCCCACAGTCAAATTTCTCAGCCCCAGACCTCTTGTGTGAACAACAGGTCGATGTAGAATCATACAGCACTACAACACAGAAACAAGCCTTTTGGCCTATCTAGTCCTAGCTGAACTGTTATTCTCCCACACTAGGGTCTCAGAAACTGGGGCCAATGTTTGTCTTGGATTACTGGCGCAAGATTGAGGGGAGATCTCATTGAAACCTAGCGAATATTGAAAAGGCCCAGATAGAGTTGTACACAGAGAGGATGTTTTCAACAGTAAATTGTCCAATCAAGTTGTAGTTGTCTCAGCCACTCATAACTCCATCATTTTTCTGAAATACAAGCCCAATATGGCTTGCTAATTGTTGTAGTTTACTGTTACGAATGTCAATCCCACAGATACAGCTATTTCAACTGGTCTTTTAAGTGCACTTTGTACTTCAGTTAGGATCCATTTTGAATGCTTTCTTATTAAATTCTCCAAACTAAACAACCTCTCAGTGCACCAGTAAGCCCATCACAAAACTGACAATGTTCTGAGAATTTCTTCGATTCTGCCATGTATACTAAAATAGACTCCCCTTCCTTTTGATTCTGTTGATGAAACCTAAAGCATTCTGCAATCAACAATAGTTTTGGTTCTAAGTGCTCCTGCATTCCTTTAATGATATCAGCAAAGCTCATTTCGGCAGGCTTGGTTGGAGGAGATAAACTTCTAAGCAAACTATATGCCTTTAAATCCAATGCACTCAGCAAAACTGGCACTGGCTTCTCATTAGCTATTTCCTTTGTTTCAAAGTACTGCTCAAGTCACTCAGTATACTTGAGCCAGTTATTCATTGGGTGACCAAACATGTCGACAGAATGGATGCACCAGCTATTTCTGCTTTTTAAATAATTATTATCACCTGGTACTCATTGTTTATGAGCCTGTGAATTCACCTATTTTCCGCCTTTTAAAAAAATCGACCTTTTCTCTCTTGCGGAGAAAAGGTGCTGTGCTTTTTTTTTAACTTGAACATCTCACTGCACTTCAACAGGTAGGTAATCGTCTTGGCTTCATTTTAAGACTTACTAATCACCACTGTTATGTTTTGTAACTCCAAAACATAAAGCTAATTGAAATAAAAACAAAGGAGTTGGGAATGTATGTAGGTCAGTTGGTGAGTTTCCTTTTTACTTTTAGCGAGATGTGCAGTATGACATAGTGATCATGCATACCATGCATGCACTTTTATATAGAAACAGTAATGTTAAACAACAAAGAATGCTCAATCCAACAATATACTCAAATATTACTGAAATACTAAATACACAACAGGAATGTAATCTAAAACTTTGACAAACTTCTATGGATATGCGGTATAGTTTATATTCACTGGCTGCATCACTGCCTGGTATGGAAACACGAATGCCCTTGTACGGAACAGCCTACAAAAAGTAGTGGATATGGCCCAATCCATCATGGGTAAAGCCTGCTCCACCATTGAGGACATCTACAAGGAGTGCTGTAACAAGAAAGCAGCATCCATTTTCAAAGATCCCCCACTATGGAGGCCATGCTCTCTGCTCACTGCTGCCATCAGGAAGAAGATACAGGAGCATCAGGACCTGTACCATCAGGTTCAGGAGCAGCTATTACCCTTCAACCATCAGGCTCTTGAACCAGAGGGGATAACTTCACTCAACCTCACTCACCCCATCATTGATCTGTTCCAACAACCTATTGACTCACTTTCTAGCACTCTTCATCTCATGTTCTCAATATTTATTGCTTATTTATTATTATTATTTCATTTAAATTCTCTTTCTTACTGCATTTGCACAGTTTCTTGTTTGTTTTTGGTCATTAGCCATCCTGTTGGGTGCAGACTTTCTTTGATTCTATTATGTTTCTTGTATTTGCCATCAGGCTCTTGAATACACTCACTCGCCCCATCATTGAGATGTTTCCACAACCAATTGTCTCATTTTAAGAACTCTTATCTCATTATTTCATGTTCTTGTTATTTATTGCTATTTATTTATATTTGCATTTTCACAATTTGTTGTCTTCTGCACTCTAGTTGATCTTCCATTGATCCTGTTATAGTCACTATTCTATAGAATTACTGAGTATGCCCATGGGAAAATGAACCTCAGGGTTGTATATGGTTCATAGTGTATATGTACTTTGATAAGAAAATTTACTTCGAACTCTGAACTTTGATCCCACACAAGAAAATGTATCTCAGGGTTGCATGTGGTGACATATATGTACTTTGATAATAATTTACTTTGAAATTTGAACTTCTCTAAGATGTTGAAATCAAACCCGCCATTTCTACTTGTTCCATATTCTCCCCACCCTCTGATCGAAGAGGTTCCCCTTAAATATTTCACCGTTCACCTTTAAACTTACAGTATGACCTCTAGTTCTAGTCTTGCCCAATCTCAGTAGTAAAAACATGCTGGCGTTTACCTTATCTAGACCCTGCTTAATCTCCACTCATTCTTATATGTTCCAAGGAATAAAGACCTACCTTATTCGACCTTTCCCTGTAACTCAGGTCCTCAATTCTCAGCAACATCCTTGTAATTTTTTTCTGTACTCTTTTAATCTAAATCATCTTCCACTCTTGGGGAAAAAGTTGTGGTAAAATGCTGGAAGAAGTTCTGCTCAATTGAATTTCTGTACTGCTGTGCTCCACCAGCCAACAGGAGTAGGGACAAGCCAGTGTTATGTTATTTAGTGATTCCTTCAATTCTAGTCATAGTAGTCATACTTTATTGATCCTGGGGGAAATTGGTTTTCGTTACAGTTGCACCATAAATAATAAATAGTAATAGAACCATAAATAGTTAAATAGTAATATGTAAATGATGCCAATAAATTATGAAATAAGTCCAGGACCAGCCTATTGGCTCAGGGTGTCTGACCCTCCAAGGGAGGAGTTGTAAAGTTTGATGGCCACAGGCAGGAATGACTTCCTATGACGCCCTGTGTTGCATCTCGGTGGAATGAGTCTCTGGCTGAATGTACTCCTGTACCCACCCAGTACATTATGTAGTGGATGGGAGACATTGTCCAAGATGGCATGCAACTTGGACAGCATCCTCTTTTCAAACACCATCCTCAGACATGTCCATTTCAGGGCAGTTCATTCGCAATGGTTTGACTTTTTACAAGTAAGGATATTTCTGAGGCAAGAAGAAATAGCAATACAGATGGATCTTGTCTCATAGGTGATGCTCAATCACCTGTATAATATCATTGCAGTGATGAAAACAGCAGTCTACAGCTATGTCTGGCCATTAATCACCAACCTCAACACAACACTTCAGTATGAATAAAATTTCCCAGCCCGGCTTTAATGGTTTTCAGAAAAATAAACCCTTCGCAAGAGAAAGCAAATGACTCATGGCTGCTGTTTGTGGTCCATATCAGGTTGTCTGCTTCAGCTTTGCTCGAAAACCACAGATGGACAGTGGAGGCATTCTGACTGGCAGCATCACCGTCTGGTATGGGCGGTGGCGGGGGGGCACTGCACAAGGTTGAAGTAAACTGCAGAGAGTTGTAAAATTAATCAGTTCCATCATGGATACTGGCCTTCATAGTATCCAAGACATCTTCAAGTAATGGTCCCTCAATAAAGGTGGTGTCCATTGTTACGGCCTCCCCGCATCACCCAGAACATGCCCTCTTCTCACTGTTACCATAAGGCCATAAGACAAAGGAGCAAAAGTCGGCCATTTGGCCCATCGAGTCTGCTTCGCCACTTTATCATGAGCTGATCCATTCTCCCATTTAGTCCTACTCCCCCACCTTCTCACCATAACCTTTCATGCCCTGGCTACTCAGATACCTATCAATCTCTGCCTTAATGACTTGGCCTCCACTGCCATCCGTGGCAACAAATTCCATAGATTCACCACCCTCTGGCTAAAAAAATTTCTTTGCATCTCTGTTCTAAATGGGCACCCTTCAATCCTTAAGTCATGCCCTCTCGACCTAGACTCCCACATCATGGGAAAGAACTTTGCCACATCCAATCTGTCCATGCCTTTCAACATTCGAACTGTTTCTATGAGGTCCCCCCTCATTCTTCTAAACTCCAAGGAATACACTCCAAGAGCGGACAAACGTTCCTCATATGTTAAAACTCTCATTCCCGGAATCATTCTAGTGAATCTTCTCTGTACTCTCTCCAACATCAGCACATCCTTTCTTAAATAAGGAGACCAAAACTGCCCACAGTACTCCAAGTGAGGTGTTACCAGCGCCTTATAGAGCCTCAACATCACATCCCTGCTCCTATACTCTATTCCTCTAGAAATGAATGCCAACATTGCATTCGCCTTCTTCACCACCGACTCAACCTGGAGGTTAACCTTAAGGGTATCCTGCACGAGGGCTCCCAAGTCCCGTTGCATCTCAGAACTTTGAATTCTCTCCCCATTTAAATAATAGTCTGCCCGTTTATTTCTTCTGCCAAAGTGCATAACCACACACTTTCCAACATTGTATTTCATTTGCCCATTCTTCTAATCTATCCAAGTCTCTCTGCAGACTCTCTGTTTCCTCAGCACTACTGGCCACTCCACCTATCTTCATATCGTCAGCAAACTTAGCCACAAAGCCATCTATTCCATAATCCAAATCGTTGATGTACAACATAAAAAGAAGCGGCCCCAACACGGACCCCTGTGGAACACCACTGGTAACTGGTGTTATAGTTTCCCTTTATTCCCACTCTCTGTTTCCTGCCAATCAGCCAACGCTCTATCCACGTATGTAACTTTCCCGTAATTCCATGGGCTCCTATCTTGTTAGCCTCATGTGGGGCACCTTGTCAAAGGCCTTCTGAAAATCGAAATACACAGCATCCACTGCATCTCCCTTGTCTAGCCTACTGGTAATTTCCTTAAAAAATTGCAATAGGTTTGTCAGGCAGAATTTTCCTTTAAAGAAACCATGCTGAGTTCTGCTTATCTTGTCATATGCCTCCAGGTACCTCATCCTTGACAATCGACTCCAACAGCTTCCCAACCACCGGTGTTAAGCTAACAGGTCTATAATTTCCTTTTTGCTTTCTTGCCCCATTCTTAAATAGCAGAATGACATTTGCAATCTTCCAGTCCTCCGGAACCATGCCAGAATCTATCGACTTTTGAAAGATCATCGCTAATGCCTCTGCAATCTCCACAGCTACTTCCTTCAGAACACGAGGGTGCATTCCATCTGGTCTGGGAGATTTATCTACCTTTAGACTATTCAGCTTCCTGAGTACTTTCTCTGTCGTAATTGTGACTGCGCACACTTCTCTTCCTTGCCACCCTTGAGTGTTCGGTGTACTGCTGATGTCTTCCTCAGTGAAGACTGATGCAAAGTACTCGTTCAGTTCCTCCGCCATCTCCTTATCTCCCATTACAATTTCTCCAGCATCATTTTCTATCGGTCCTATATCTACTCTCACCTGTCTTTTTATATACTTGAAAAAGCTTTTAGTATCCTCTTTGATATTATTTGTTAGCTTCCTTTCATAGTTCCTCTTTTCCCTCTTAATGACCTTCTTAGTTTCCTTTTATAAACTTTTAAAAACTTCCCAATCCTCTGTCTTCCCCCACTAATTTTTGCTTCCTTGTATGCCCTCTCCTTTGCTTTAACTTTGGCTTTGACTTCTCTTGTCAGCCACGGTTGCATCCTTTTACCATTCGAAAATTTCTTCTTTTTTGGAATATACTGGTCTTGCACCTTCCTCACTTCTCGCATAAACTCCAGCCACTGCTGCTCTGCCATCCTTCCCGCCAGTGTCCTTTTCCAGTCAACTTTGGCCAGTTCCTCTCTCATGCCACTATAATTTCCTTTACTCTACTGAAATACCGACACATTGGATTTCAGCTTCGCTTTTTCAAATTTCACAGTGAACTCAATCATGTTATGATCACTGTCTCCTAAGGGTTCCTTCACCTCAATCTCTCTAATCATCTCCAGTTCATTACACAATACCCAATCCAGTATAGCCGATCCCCTAGTAGGCTCAACAACAAGCTGTTCTAAAAATCCATCTCACAGACATTCTACAAATTCTCCCTCTTGAGACCCAGTGTTGACCTGATTTTCCCAACCCACTCGCATGTTAAAATCCCCCATAATTATCATAACACTGCCCTTCTGACAAGCCTTTACCATCAGGAAGGAGGTACAGAAACCTAAAGGCACACACTCAGTGATTCAGGAACAGCTTCTTCCCCTCTGCCATCTGATTCCTAAATGGACAATGAACCCATGAACCCTCACTACATTTTTAAATTTCTGTTCTTGCACTACTAATTTAATTTAACTATTTGGTATACATACGTAATTCAGTTTTTCCCTATTGTGTATTACATTGTGCCACTGGTGCAAAGTTAACAAATTTCATGACATATGTCGTTGATATTAAACCTGATTCGTGTTCTACAGGCAGACAGTCCAAAATGGGACACTGGCAGTCTCACTATCGCCCAACAGAGGACACTGGGAATATCAGTACAACCCCAGCATAGGACACTGGCAGTCTCACTGCTACCTAAAACAGGAGAGTGAGAGTATCAGTACGGGACACCAAGAATCTCAGTACAACCCACACGTTTCACCAGGAATCTTAATACAACCCCACCCATGACACCAGCAGTCTCACTAATGCCTGACACGTGACACTGGGATTGCTAGCACAGCCGCACATACAGTACACTCAGAGGCCACTATAATAGGTAACCTGTACACCTGCTCATTAATGCAAATATCTAATTAGCCATTCATGTGGCAGCAACTCATTGCATAAAAGCATGCAGACGTGGTCAAGAGGTTCAATTGTTGTTCAGACCAAACATCAAAATGGGGAAGAAATGTGGTCTAAGTGATTTTGACCATGAAATGATTGTTGGTGCCAGACAAGGTAGTTTGAGTATCTCAGAATGTGCTGATTTCCTGGGATTTTCATGCAAAACAGTCTCTAGAGTTTACAGAAAATGGTGTGAAAAGCCAAAAAAAAAACACCCAGTGAGTGGCATTTCTATGGACAAAGATGCCTTGTTGTTAAGAGAGGTTAGAGGGGAATGGCCAGACTGGTTCAAGCTGACAGGAAGGTGACAATAACTCACATAACCACGCATTACAACAGTGGTGTGCAGAAGAGCATCTCTGAATACACAACATGCTGAACATGGGAGTGGATGGGCTACAGACCACACTCAGTACCACAGGAGATAGCTAATAAAGTAACTACTGAGTCTACATCACCACAAGGTCAAAGGCAGAATGTGTAAACTGCACACAGACAGGGACCAAGGTCAAGCTGAATCCTGCTGTAAGTCCACCTGAGCAGAGTATCAGACCAATCTTTGGGATTGGTGAAATAACTGGGGTGAATTCAAATTTTTGACCTAGTTAGCAAATTCAAATAGAAAGAGTGCAATAATTTCTGTGAAAATTTGTATTGAATATTTAAGATAGCAGATGCTGCATCTGGAGCAAAAGCCAAACTACTGGTTAGTGCTTATTTAGTATTCTTATCCCAGGTACTGAGATAATGTTAAAAGCTTTTGACTGTATGCATCATGACAAATCATCCCATACATAAGTACATCAAGGTTGTCCAGAAGGAAAAACATGTCGAGTATAGAGTTATAGTTAGAGAGAAAGTGCGGTGCAGGTGGACACAAAGATTGAAAGGACCGCGATGAGCTGGATTGAGAGATCAAGAATTCAGTCTATCCACATGTCTGATAACAGGTGATTTTGAGCTTGGTGAGATCATGATCCACTTCCCTCCATGACCTGACTGACAGAGCTTTCCCTACAGCTTGCGATTTGGACCAAGTGCCTGCTCAGTGATGGTTACTGAATTTTTTCACCGATATTTAATATGGGAGTACAGTGCTGTGCTAGAAGTTTTACTGCACGTTATTTCAGTCTAAGACTATTAGTTCTTGATGTAGAAAATGAATAAAAAATGCAAAATTAGAAAAATGGAACACAATCAATATAAAACTCTCATGTCTGTTCATTTCAACTTTAAAGTCAAATTAAAGTTAGTTATTCTTTACCTACATGAAGTCTTGTCGCAGGAAAGTAGCATCCATCATCAGGGACTCCATCACCCAGGTTATGCTCTCTTCTCACTGCTGCCATCAGGAAGAAGATACAGGAGCCTCAGGACCCGCATCATCAGGTTCAGGAACAGTTAATAGCCTTCAACCATCAGGCTCTTGAACCAGAGGGGATAACATCACTCAATTTCACTTGCCCCATCACTGAACTGTTCCCACAACCTATGGACTCACTTTCAAGGATTCCTCATCTCATGTTCTTGATATTTATTATTTATCTATTTATTAATATTATTTCTTCCTTTTTGCACTTGCACAGTTTGTTTTCTTTTGCACTCTGGTTTAACACCCACGTTGATGCAGTCTTTCATTGATACTATTATGGTTATTATTCTATTATGGATTTATTTTATGGGGCGGGTAGCATAATGCTATTAACGCACCAGCAACCCAGGTTTAATTTCACTGCCGTCTCTAAGGAGCTTGTATGTTCTCTGTGCCCATGGTTAACACCGTTTCTGTGCTGTATCTCTAAATAAAATAAAAGAACATCAGTGTTGGTATAGGAAATATCACCCGCTGAAAGAAAGGCTTCTGTTTTAATGATTTTCTCCACATTAAGACCCACTTGCAACATGAACTGGTCTTGATTGATGACCTATCAATCTCTGCCTTAAATACACCCAATGACTTGGCCTCCACTGCTGCCTGTGGCAACAAATTCCATAGATTCACCACCCTCTGGCTAAAAAAATTTCTTCGCTTTTCTGTTCTGAATGGGCGCCCTTCAAACCCTAAGTCATGCCCTCTTTTACTAATATCATTTCTTACCAATAAAGCCACGCCTCCCCCTCTGCCTACCTTCCTATCCTTCCGATACACCGTGTATCCTTGGACGTTCAGCTCCCAGAAACATGTGTCCTTTAGCCACGTCTCAGTGATGGCCACAATATCATACCTGCCAATCTGTAGCTGTATAACAAGATCATCCACCTTATTCCTTATGCTGCATGCATTTAAGTACAACACCTTAAGACCAATATTTGATACTTTTCACTTTGATTTCACTGCAACTTTATTGCACTGCAACTCATCCCATTGGCTGCAAATTTGCCCCATCGCCTGCCTATCTTTCCTGACATCTTTACTGCTCACTATCTTGGATTTATTTCTGTTTTCCCCTTCCTCCGCTCTGTCATTCCGGTTCCCATTCCCCTGCTAAATTAGCTTAAACCCTCCCTAACAGCTCTATTAAACTTTCCCGCCAGGACATTGGTCCCCTTCGGGTTCAGGTGTAACCTGTCCTTTTTGAACAGGTCATACTTCCCCCAGAAGAGATGCCAATTATCCAAGAATCTGAAGCCCTGCCCCCTACACCAGTCTCTCAGCCACGCATTCATCTGCCTGATCTGACTATTCTTGCCCTCGCTAGCACGTGGCACAGGCAGCAATCCCGAGATTACTACCCTGGAGGTCCTGCTTCTCAGCTTCCTTCCTAACTCCTGGAAATCTCTCTTCAGGACCTCCTCCTTTGTCCTATCTATGTCATTGGTACCAACATGTACCAAGACAACTGGCTGCTCACCCTTCCCCTTGAGAATATTCAGGACCTGATCTGAGACATCCCGTACCCTGGCACCTGGGAGGCAGCACACCATGCGGGTATCTCTGTCAGGCTCACAGAACCTCCTGTCTGTTCCCCTGACTATGGAATCCCCTACGACTACTGCATTTCTCTTCTCCCTCCGTCTCTCCTGCACAACAGCGCCAGGCTCAGTGAGAGACCCGGTCACCGTGGGCGTCCCCTGTCAGGTCATCCCCCTCAACAGCATCCAGAACAAGATATTTGTTGCTGAGGGGGACAGCCACAGGTGTGCTCTCCACTATCCGGGCATTTCCCTTCCCTCTCTTGACAGTGACCCAGTTTTCTGACCCCTGTAGCCTAGGGATGACTACCTCCCTGTAGCTCCTGTCTATCACCTCTTCACTTTCCCTGATAAGCAGTAGGTCATCAAGCTGCAGCTCCAGATCCCTAACACGGTCTCTGAGGAGCTGCATCTCGGTGCACCTGGCACAGATGTGGCCATCAGGGAGGCTGGAAATCTCCCAGGATTCCCACATCTGACACCCTGAACAAAGCACTAACCCTGCAGGCACGCTATCTAATTCTACAGGAATGAAACTGGAAAAATAAGTCTACTCACCCACTTACCGCGCCAAACAGATGAACTTTTTAAACCGTTAGCTCGTACCGTTAGCTATGAGAGCCCTGCTGTTCCTGTCTGTCCGGGCCGATTTGCGAAAGTGTTGGGGGGGGGGGAGAAAAAAAAGTTGGCGCTTCGCTCTCGCCTCTTCTCGTTTACCGCCGAAGCCCGTTGAAGCCAAAGCCCTACACTCTGCTCCCACTCACTCCGCTGCCCGCTGTATAGGGTGGTCTCCTTTCTAAACTCTCCGTGTGGTCCTGTTGACGTCACGTGCCTGCGTAGTCTCGCCCTTCTTGCACTCGAAGAAGTTTTTTTAAAAAAACTTCAATATATTGTGTATTATTGTGCATTGTACATTGTGCATTGGGAATACTATGTTGTCATCAGAAGCATGGGGCAACACTTGCAGGTTGCTCAGCAGAATCCTTCCAGATTTTATTTGACCCACAATGACACATTTCACTGCAGGTTACAATGTACATGTGACAAATAAAACTAATGTTTAAATCTTTAATTCTTCTCAATGACCTACTCCAAACCTCTCAAATGTGATTTATGGGAGTACCTCGGAAGCAATATGTCACATTTACTGCCATGGTCTATTCACTTTCGAGAATGTTTATGCTGACGTTCCGAGGTTGGAAGTTATTTTGTGCAGGAAAGAATCCATTTTATTGCACACTAATTAAGCTGAACATCACCCAAGTAGGTATTCATCAAAGATAGATGACAGTGCAATATAAAGCATCCCTCACTTATTTATGATTCAGTAAGAAGGCTGGTGTGTGATGGATTGAAATGCTGTTGCCAAGCCAAAGCTCTAAAGTCTAGCTGCGTTCCAAAACAGAGCTGGCAATTACTCACAACTCTGGCACTGACCAGCTGCACGATCAAAGCTCACCATTCCATGCTCCTAATTTGGAATGCTGAGATTTGCACTTGTTGGACAACATTAGTTAGCACCATGACCTTGGATCTGTGCTCTCCAGCAATCTAACACTAACATCCCCAGGCCGCAGTGTTCAAAACCCTTGGCTTCCATCTTCTTGGGCTGCCATATGCATCTGGAAAATCAGGCAGCAGATGCTATTCACTGGTCTACAATTGCAACGTGGTCTATCTAGACCCAACACATACATGCAATCACTAGAAAGGTGTGGAGTATCTTTACTTTCATGGGAAGTTAAGGAGGTAGGGCTTGTCATTAAACACTCTAACAAACTTCTATTGATGTATTGTTGGAAGTATCCTGACTAGTTGCCCCACGGTCTGGTACAATAATTCCAATGAGCAGGGAGGAGTGAACTCTGCCCAGTATCACTTCCACCATCTGCAGTAGGCGATGGCTCAAGTAGGCAACATCAATCATCAAAGATCCCCACTACCCAGGCCATGCCATCTTCTCAGAGCTATCACTCAGCAGTAGATACAGAAGCCTGAAGTCCCACACCACCAGGTTCAAAATCAGCTACTTCCTTTCAACAGTTTAGTCTTGAAACCCTAATCGCCACTACAATTTAGCAACACTATGACTATTCTGATCACATTACCCCATAATGGACTGTTATTTATTCTAACAGTGTTTCCTTACGTTCACTGTGTTCACTTTATTGAGTACCTCCTGTACCTAATAAAGTGGCCACTGAATGTACTTTCATGGTCATCTGCTGCTGTAGCCCAATCCACTTCAAATTTCAACATGTTATGCATTCAGAGATACTCTTCTGCACACCATTGTTGTAAAGCATGTCTATCTGAGCTACTACTGTCACCTTCCCGTCAGCTGGAACTAGTCTGTGACTTCTCTCATTAGCAAGGTGTTTGCACCCACACTCACTGGATGTGTTTTGTCTCTGTAAACTCCAGAGACTGTTGTTGTTATGTCTTGTAACTTTAAAAAATTAAATTAATTCAAATTAATTTAATTGATGATGGTGAGGACAATATGAGTGAGGTTGATGTTCTGGAGCATGTTGATATTAAAGGAGAGGAGGTGTTGGAGTTGTTAAAATACATTAGGACGGATAAGTCCGTGGGGCCTGATGGAATATTCCCCAGGCTGCTCCACGAGGCGAGGGAAAGATTGCTGAGCCTCTGACTAGGATCTTTATGTCCTCGTTGTCCACAGGAATGGTACCGGAGGACTGGAGGGAGGCAAATGTTGTCCCCTTGTTCAAAAAAGGTAGTAGGGATAGTCCGGGTAATTATAGACCAGTGAGCCTTACGTCTGTGGTGAGAAAGCTGTTGGAAAAGATTCTTAGAGATAGGATCTCTGGGCATTTAGAGAATCATGGTCTGATCAGGGACAGTCAGCATGGCTTTGTGAAGGGCAGATCGTGTCTCACAAGCCTGATAGAGTTCTTTGAGGAGGTGACCAGGCATATAGATGAGGGTAGTGCAGTGGATGTGATCTATATGGATTTTAGTAAGGCATTTGACAAGGTTCCACAGGGCAGGCTTATTCAGAAAGTCAGAAGGCATGGGATCCAGGGAGGTTTGGCCAGGTGGATTCAGAATTGGCTTGCCTGCAGAAGGCAGAGGGTGGTGGTGAAGGGAGTACATTCAGATTGGAGGATTGTGACTAGTGGTGTCCCACAAGGATCTGTTCTGGGACCTCTACTTTTTGTGATTTTTATTAACAACCTGGATGTTGGGGTAGAAGTGTGGGTTGGCAAGTTTGCAGACGACACAAAGGTTGGTGGTGTTGTAGATAGTGTAGAGGATTGTCAAAGATTGCAGAGAGACATTGATAGGATGCAGAAGTGGGCTGAGAAGTGGCAGATGGAGTTCAACCCAGAGAAGTGTGAGGTGGTACACTTTGGAAGGACAAACTCCAAGGCAGAGTACAAAGTAAATGGCAGGATACCTGGTAGTGTGGAGGAGCAGAGGGATCTCGGGGTACATGACCACAGATCCCTGAAAGTTGCCTCACAGGTGGATAGGGTAGTTAAGAAAGCTTATGGGGTGTTAGCTTTCATAAGTCGAGGGATAGAGTTTAAGAGTCGCGATGTAATGATGCAGCTCTATAAAACTCTGGTGAGGCCACACTTGGAGTATTGTGTCCATTTCTGGTTGCCTCACTATAGGAAGGATGTGGAAGCATTGGAAAGGGTACAGAGGAGATTTACCAGGATGCTGCCTGGTTTAGAAAGTATGTATTATGATCCGAGATTAAGCGAGCTAGGGCTTTACTCTTTGGAGAGAAGGAGGATGAGAGGAGACATGATAGAGGTGTACAAGATAATAAGAGGAATAGATAGAGTGGCTAGCCAGCACCTCATCCCCAGGGCACCACTGCTCAATACAAGAGGACATGGCTTTAAGGTAAGGGGTGGGAAGTTCAAGGGGGATATTAGAGGAAGGTGTTTTATTCAGAGAGTGGCTGGTGCGTGGAATGCACTGCCTGAGTCAGTGGTGGAGGCAGATACACTAGTGAAGTTTAAGAGACTACTAGATGGGTATATGGAGGAACTTAAGGTGGGGGCTTATATGGGAGGCAGAGTTTGAGGGTTGGCACAACATTGTGGGCTGAAGGGCCTGTACTGTGTTGTACTATTCTATGTTCTATATTCTATGTTAAAAGAAGATCTGGGAGCCTGAAATGTGAGTCTAGTTCATTTTTACATTTAGCGGTGCACACGTATCATGTGGTAATGTGATGACATATGCAATTTTTTATTATAATCCATAATTAAGTATTTAAATGAGTAAGAATACTTAATCAACCAATATATACTGTACATACAAGATTACTGAAATATTAAACACACAACTCTCTTCCCTGCTTCGATATAAATTCCAACTCAATATATAATGCATCTCAACTATATATATATTATAGTATATGATATGTACTATATATATTATATAATACAACTTCTATATACAGACGTCCACAGCAGAGCAAATTTTAAATTATCCCATTCAAGCTTAAAGATTTAATCGCTGTGGAGGATTTGCTGACAGGGGGGATCACTCTGCTTGGCTAGTGAGACTTGAAGCTGTGAGACAATCTCAGGTTCTGAGGTCTCCTCCTTGGTGCTTGTAGGAGTTGACTCTGCGACTGCAGGAAGTGGTTCTGGCAGCTCTGGACATCTGTCTTCTCCTTTTCACTCTCCGGACTTACTTTGATCCCTTTGTTTTTCTTTATCATGTTCCTTCTCTCTTTCACACCTTTCTCTTTCACATTCTTTCTCTCCATCTCTTCCTTCCTTTTTCTTCTCCTAGGTTGCACATCTCGACCCTGGAAGGTTCATTTAGTTAATTGGAGTACACTCTTATTTATCCTTCTGCTGCTCCCTTTACAATCGGATCTCTCCTCTTGGTTTCCTCTGTCTTCATATCTTGATTGACTCCTTTCTTTTTGGCCTTCCATTCATCCAGCTGGGCTTTGGTCTTTACATCTACTTTTACAGGCAGATTTTAGTCCCCCACTTGAAGTTCATGCAATAACCTTAATGCATGCAGAATAGAGTCTGGTCTTTATATTCACAAAGGACAAATGCTTGCAACTTTCCTGAAGCTCTTTGAACTCTGTTCCAGCTTAAAACCAAGGAACATTTTGCAAATAACTGCCTAATTAACATATCAGAAGCTTTCTAAGATATTTTGCCTATAAAAATCGCTTCAGTTGGACCACTGCTTTCAGCACTCTGAGCAGCATGGTTGTTCCTTGGTCCAATATGCTTTTCAGCCAGAGGCTCAGGGGTTGGCATCAAAATCTATTTGGCCTCTGTTGGGCAAACACTTCACAGTGTTCAGCATGGAGACAGCTGAGGCATCATCTGGGACATTTCTTAATTTGCTTTCATAATTTTGGATACCTCTATCAAGTGTCCTCTCAATCTAGTACATTCCAAGGAATAAAGTCCTAACCTATTCAACCTTTCCTTATAACTCAAGTCCTCTAGACCTCGCAACATCCTTGTAAATTTTCTCTGCACACTTTCAACCTTGTTTACATCTTTCCTGCAAGTTGCAGACAATACTCCAGATAAGGCCTTGCCTCTCCTGTCACTGAGGATGACTTAATTACCTCAGCTAGGACCCTGGCAATTTCTGCACTTGCCTAACTGGAAGTCCGAGGGAACACCTTGTCAGGCCCTGGTTATTTATCCACACTGATTTGCCTCAGGATAGCAAATACCTCTTCATTTGTAATCTGTACAGGGTCCATGAAGTTGATGTCGCTTTGCCTCACTTCGATGGACTCTGTGACCGTCTCCTGAGTAAATACTGATGTAAAAAAATATTTAAGATCTCTCTCATCTGTTTTGGCTACACGCATGGATTACCATTCTGATCTCCCAGAGGACCATTTTAGTCCCTCGCAGTAGTTTTGCTCCTAACATGTCTGTAGAATCCCTTTGGCTTCTCCTTCACCTTGTCTGCTAGAGCAACTTCATGCCTTCTTTTAGCCCTCCTGATTTCATTCTTAAGTGTTCTCTTGCATTTCTTGTATTCTATAAGCACCTTATTTGTTCCTACTTGCCTGTACCTACTATGCACCTCCTTTTTTCTCTTAACCAGAGCTTCAATATCTCTTGAAAACCAAGGTTCCTTACATGTGGTATCTTTACATTTTATCCCGACAGGCACATGCAAGCTTTGTACTCTCAAAACTTCAATTTTGAAGGTCTCTCGCTTTCCAAGTACACTTTTGCCAGAAAACAGCCTGTCCCAATCTACACTTGCCAGATCATTTCTGATACCATCAAAATTGGCCTTTCTCCAATTTAGAATTTCAACCCACAGACCAGACCTACCTCTTTGCATATTTACTTTGAAACTAATGACATTACGATCACTGGATGCAAGGTGTTCCCCGACACAAACTTCTGTCACCTGCCCTGTCTCATTTCCTAATAACAGATCAAGTACTGGAACTTCTACTGAATGATTAAGGAATCTTTCCTGAACATACTTGACTAACTCTATCCTATCTAGTCCTTTTATAGCATGGGAGTCCCAGTCAATATGTGGAAAGTTAAAATTACCTACCATAACAACCTTATGTTTCTTGCAACAGTCTGCAATCTCTTTATAACTTGTTCCTCTCAATCCCATGGACTATTGGGTGGTCAGTAATATAGCCCCATTAATGTGGTCATACTTTTCTTATTTCTCAGTTCCACCAATAATGGCTCACGAGACGAGTTCTGCAGTCTGTACTGACGGAGCAGTGCTATGATATTTTTCCTGACAAGTAATGCCACCCCTTCTCTTTTAATCCCTCCTGCTCTGTAACATTTAAAACAATGGAACCCCGGAACACTGAGCACCCCGTCCTGCCCCTCCTGCAATGAAGTCTCACTAATGGCTACAATGTCATAATTCCAGGTGCTGATCCATGCCCTGGGCTCACCCACCTTTCCTATGATACTTCTTGCATTGAAATATACACAGCTCAGGACACTAGTCACACCATGCTCAACCTTTTGATTCCTGACTTTGTCCGAGGTCTTTCCAACATCTGCCTCCACAAACTCTCCTCTAACTGTTCTGGCACTCTGGTTCCCATCCCCCTGTCACTCTGGTTTAAACTTCACCATGCAGCATTAACAAACCTTCCTGCAAGGATATTAGTCCCCCTCCAGTTCAGGTGAAAACCATCCTTTCTGTACAGGTCCCACCTTCCCTGGAAGAGAACCCACCGATCCAAAAATTTGTTGCCCTCCCTCCTATACCAACTCATTAGCCACATATTAAACTGTATAATCTTCCTAGTTCTGGCCTCACTAGCATGTGGCATGGGTAGCAATCCTGAGATCACAACCCTGGAGGTCCTGTCCTTTGAACTCCCTATGCAAAACCTTGTCATTTGTCCTACCCATGTTACTGGTACCTACGTGGACCATGACCTCTGGCTGTTCACCCTCCCACTTTAAAATGCTGAGGACTTGATCCGAGATGTCTCAGGCCCTGGTACCCAGAGGCAACGTGCCATCTGGGAATCTCATTCCCGCCCGCAGAACAGCCTGTCCGTTCTCCTAACTAATGAATCCCCTTTCGCCACAGCACGCCTCTTCTCCCCACTTCCCTTTTGAGTCACCGAGGCAGACTCAGTGTCAGACACCCAACCGCTGTGACTTTCCTCGGCTAGGTCATCCTCCTTGACAGTATCCAAAGTGATATACCTGTTGTTGAGGGGGATGGCCACAGGGGTACTCTGCACTGGCTCCCTAACCCCTTTCCCCTTTCTGACTGTTATCCAGTTTCCTGTGTTCTGCACTTTGGGTATAACTTCCTCTCTATATATCCTATCTGTCAACCCCTCAGCCTCCTGAATGATCTGGAGTTCATCCAGTTCCAGATCCAACTCCTTAACACGGATTGTTAGAATCTGCAGCAAGATCCACTTCTCGCAGTTGTAGTCCTTTGGTACACCGGAGGTCTCCCTGCCTTCCCACATCCCGCAAGATGAGCATTCAGCTATCCTGCCTAGCATCTCTACTGTTCTAGCTGAACAAATATAAAGAAGGGGAAACATAACTCTACCTCACAAACAAGAGAAAATCTGCAGATGCTGGAAATAACTCTACCTTTAGATTTTTTGCCTTCTCTCACTGAAGAATCAAAGAGCTAAAGACTCAGAATCTACACTCTAACTCTGACCAGTCCAGTGATGGCTGCTCTGCTTGTCCCTGCCTTACTTTAATTAGTTCTTGCTAATCAATCCCAAATTCTGACTGGCTGCTGCTCAAAGCTCGAAAACTGCCGTGAGTTGCTGCCTTTTCTACTCAATCAACGAACCTGAGCGAATTACGTCTTCTTAGGCTTCTGATCTCTCCAATTGGCTGCTGCATTAAGACAGCTGTTTCCACTGCTCTTTTAAGTTTAAGCTGAGCTTCAGTTGGAAGCTGTTTTTGAATGCTTTCTGGTCATATTCCACAAACTAAACAATCTCTTGGTGCTTCATTAAGGCCACTAACAAACTGCCAATACTCAGACAATCCCTCCAATTCAGCCATGTACACTGAAATGGACTCCCCTTCCTTTTGATTCCATTTATGAAATCTAAAACAGTCCACAATCAATACTAACTTTGATTCTATGTGTTCCTGCATTACTTTGATAAAAGTTGCAAAGCTCATTTCTGATGGTTTGGTTGGAGCAGTCAAACTTTGAAGCAAACTGTATTCCTTTAAACCCAATGCACAGCAAAATTGGCACTACAAGATCAGTCAAATATTAAATACACAATGGTTGAGCGTGGAAATCACAGGAAATCACCAGTTTCTGAGATGCTCAAACCACTCCGTCTGGCACCAACAATCATTCCATGGTCAAAGTCACTTAGATCACATTTCTTCCCCATTCTGATTTTTGGTCTGAAAAACAAGTGAACCTCTTGACCATGTCTGCTTGCTTTTATGCATTAAGTTGCTGTCACGTGATTGGCTGATTAGATATTTGCATTAACGAGATGTACAGGTATACAGGTGCACCTGATAAAGTGAGCACTGAATGTACAAAGGGCATGGACAGATGGCAAAGCAGATATTAGTGAAACGACAAGGGAGTAGGAATGAAGCACACAGATTAAAAACAGCTCAAAATTATTTCAGATGAGGGAAAAGAGGTTTGGTCAGGAGCAATAGGTAACTCTAGAGCAGATGATGGTGACACAGTGAAAACAAATAAGAAAGGGCCTGGCACGTTGCACAGGTAATTGGGTTACCGTCAGGCGAGGGAAGGGGAAAGGGCTGGCAGAGCAGTGTTCCCCTGTGGCCAATCCCCTCAACAACAAGTATACTGATTTGGATACTGTTGGGGGGGATGACTTACCTGGGACAAACTGCAGTAGCCGGATCTCTGACACTGAGTCTGGCTCTGCAGTGCAGAAGGGAGTGTGGAAAAAGAGGAGTTGTAGTGATAGGGGACTCGATAGTTAGAGGTACAGATAGAAGGTTCTGTGGTTGTGACAGAGAATCCAGGATGGTTTGTTGCCTCCCGAGTGCCAGGGTCGAGGATGTCTCTGATCGATTGCATGGCATTCTGAAGTGGGAGGGTGATCAGCCAGATGTTGTGGTGCACATTGGTACCAATGACATAGCAAGGAAGAGTGAGGAGGTCCTGGAGAGTGAGTGTAGAGAGCTTGGTAGGAAGTTGAAAAGCAGGACCTCGAGGGTGGTAATCTCAGGATTGCTACCTGTGCTACGTGCCAGTGAGGGTAGGAATAGGATGCTCTGGAGGAGGAACAAGTGGCTGAGGAACTGGTGTAGGGGGCAGGGTTTCAGATTTCAGGATCATTGGGACCTCTTCTGGGGCAGGTGGGACCTGTACAAGAGAGACGGGTTACACTTGAACTACAGGGGGACCAATATCCTTTCAGGGAGGTTTGTTGGTGCTATTGGGGAGGCTTTAAAATAGATTTGCAGGGGTATGGGAACCAGAGTGCCAGAGCTGACAGTGTGGCTGGGGTGAAAATAAATGATGTTAAAAGTTCAAGCAAATCCGCTAGTAGAAAGGTTGTGAGTGGTGGTAAAAATCTTCTGAGGTGTATATATTTCAATGCTAGGAGTATTGCGGGGAAGGCGGATGAGTTGAGGGCGTGGATTGACACGTGGAATTATGACGTTATAGCAATTAGTGAAACTTGGCTACAGGAGGGGCAGGACTGGCAGCTTAATATTCCAGGGTTCCAATGTTTCAGATGTGATCGAGGCAGAGACCGTGACAAGTAGATGGAATACAGTATTGGGAAGTATACAGTCATGCATTTTGGTAGAAGAAATAAAAGCGTAGCCTATTTTCTAAATGGAGAGAAAATTCAAATATCTGAGGTGCAAAGGGACTTGGGTGTCCTTGTGCAGGATTCCCTAAAGGTTAATCTGCAACTTGAGTCTGTGGCAAGGAAGGTAAATGAAATGGTAGCATTCATTTCAGGAGGACTAGAATATAAAAGGAAGGAAATAATATTGAGGCTTTATAAAACACTGGTGAGGCATCACTTGGAGTATTGTGAGCAGTTTTGGGCCCCTTATTTTAGAAAAGATATGCTGAAACTGGAGAGGGTTCAAAGGAGATTCACAAAAATCACTCCAGGATTGAATGGCTTGTCATATGAAGAGTATTTGATGGTTCTGGGCCTATATTCACTAGAATTCAGAAGAATGAGAGGTGACCTCATTGAAACATCTCAAATAGTGAAAGGCCTTGATCGACTGGATATGGAGTTTCCTCTGGTGGGAGAATCTAAGACCAGAAGACACAGCCTCAGAATAGAGGGGGATCCTTTTAGAATGGAGATGAGGAGGAATTTCTAAAGCCAGAGAGTGGTGAATCTGTGGAATTCTTTGCCACAGGTTGCTGTGGAGGCCAAGTCTTTATGTACATTTAAGACAGAGATTGATAGATTTTTGATTAGTTATAGTTTGAAAGGATTCGGGGAGAAGGCAGGAGATTGGTTTCAGTCGAAGCAAGCAGCTGAAGAAGGGAGTGGAAGAAATTGGGTAGAAAAAGTCGTTTTTTTTTAAACACTGCTCGGGGAGAAGGGTCTGCACTGCGCAGGCGTGTGACGTAGCGCGCCAAGGTTTAAAAGCAAACCACCATATACAGCGGCCATTCTCGGAGTGGTCTGAGGCAGAGTTGGATGGCTTTGGCTCAACAGGCTTCGGCAAGAACAGGCAGAGGCCAGGGTAGGTTCCAGTAAGTATTTTTGTTCAGATTGTTTAGTGTAGAGAGAATGCCAGGCAGGATGTTGGAATGCTCCTCTTGCAGGATGTGGGAAGTCAGGGAGCCCTCCGGTGTCCCTGACAACGACACCTGCAAGAAGTGCATCCAGCTGCAGCTCCTAACAAACCGCATTAGGGAACTGGAGCAGGAGCTGGATGACCTGCAGATCATTCAGGAGAATGAGGAGATTATAGACAGTAGCTACAGGGAGGTAGTTACGCCAAAGGAGCAGAGGACAGGAAATTGGGTCACTGTCAGGCGAGGGAAGAGGAAAGGGCAGGCAGAGCAGGGTTCCCCTGTGGCCATTCCCCTCAACAACAAGTATACCACATTGGATACTGTTGCGGGGGATGACTTACCTGGGACAAGCTGCAGTAGCTGGATCTCTGGCACTGAGTCTGACTCTGCAGTGCAGAAGGGAGGGTGGAAAAAGAGGAGAGCGGTAGTGATAGTGGACTCGATAGTTAGAGGTGCAGATAGGAGGTTCTGTGGTCGTGACAGAGAATTCCGGATGGTTTGTTGTCTCCCGGGTGCCAGGGTCAGGGATGTCTCTGATCGCATGCATGGCATTCTGAAGTGGGAGGGTGATCAGCCAGATGTGATGGTACACATCGGTACCAATGACGTAGGAAGAAAGAGTGAGGAGGTCCTGGAGAGTGAGTGTAGAGAGCTTGGTAGGAAGTTGAAAAGCAGGACCTCGAGGGTGGTAATCTCAGGATTGCTACCTGTGCTAGGTGCCAGTGAGGGTAGGAATAGGATGCTCTGGAGGATGAACAAGTGGCTGAGGAACTGGTGTAGGGGGCAGGGTTTCAGATTTCAGGATCATTGGGACCTCTTCTGGGGCAGGTGGGACCTGTACAAGAGAGACGGGTTACACTTGAACTACAGGGGGACCAATATCCTTTCAGGGAGATTTGTTAGTGCTGTTGGGGAGGGTTTAAACTAGATTTTCAGGGGAATGGGAACCAGAGTGCCAGAGCAGATAGTGGAGTGGGGGTGAAAATAAATGATGTTAAAAGTTCATGCAAAGTCACAGATAGAAGGGTTGTGTGTGGTGGTAATAATCTTCTGAGGTGTGTCTATTTCTTCTTTTTTGTAATTTATTTTTTATTGAATTTCACCATCAAACAAACATTTCCATAAGATGTATTTCAGAGACTGTACATATATGTCATATAATCATATTTGTCACATTTGTCTCCACATAATACTTATCTGAGGTATACACTTATAGAAAGGAGAGGAAAGAAAGAACAATTGAAAGAAGAAAACTATGTACAGAGTAGGGAGTGATCTTTTTTTTAACAACATATTCATTGACTTGTGAGAATAAAATCAGGCCTATGAGATGTTATGTAGTTAAACCATTTTTCCCAGTATGAATCAAATTGTTCCAACTTATGATTAACAAGTGCTGTTATCTTCTCCATTTTGTAAATGTCCATTGCAATTTCCATACAGACATTTCCTGGTAAGGGTCTTTTCACCAGCCACCAGCAGTATATTCATTAAATATTTATCTCTTTTCAACCATTCTTGAGGTATATACCTAAAATATATGGTCTTACTTTCTAAGGATTTAAAGATGTCTTGTAGGGTATTATGTATCCCACTCTAATAGTCTTTGATAATGGGTCATTCCCAGAAAATATGATAATGGTTTGCATTTTGATTTCCACAATTTCTCCAGCAAACAGGGGGGTTACTATCATAATGGGATTTCTGAGAGGGTGTAATAAAATATCTTATCAAGTTTTTCCACCCGAACTCCCTCCATTTCTGTGAACTGGCACACTTCCATTGATACCTGCATATTATTGTCCAGTCTTCCTCAGATATTATTATCCCTCCTTCCTTCTCCCATTTTGTTTTAATGTATAAAGTCGAATGTGTTTTAAGATTTGACAAACCCTAATACACGCTTGAAATTATTCTACTACCGTTGTTTGAATTATATGCTTTTCTAAATAGCTCTAACAGACATGCACTTGCCTTGGTTACATTTTTAACCATCCTATTAACATACTGTTGCATCTGTAAAAACCGGTAAAAGTCTTGTTTTTCTAATAAGTGTTTCTCTTTGAGCATTTCAAAACTGAACAGTGTTCCTTCTTTCATTATATTCCAAATAGCTGTTAATCCTTTAGCTGTCCAGTCCTTAAATCTGGCATCCAGTTTGTTCAGCGTAAAATCCGAGTCATATGCACACCATTTAAGAATTGCAATGTCTTTCTCTAGTTTATATTCTTTTATAATAGTTTTCCATATTTTAAGAGTCCATTTCACCCACGGGTTATCAATAGTATTTATGCAACTTTGTAGGTTGGTATTAGCCATAATTGCCTGTATGGGGATGGAAAATATCCTCTCCTCAATGTTTTCCATTGAGCATCATATGATGGGTTGCACCAGCATATCACAGCTCTCAACTGTGCTTCAAAATAATAATCTCTAAGAGAAGAAGTGTGTCTATTTCAATGCAAGGAGTATTGTGAGGAAGGCTGACGAGCTGAGGGCGTGGATTGACACATGGAATTATGACATTATAGCCATTAGTGAAACTTAGCTGCAGGAGGGGCAGGACTGGCAGCTTAGTGTTCCAGGGTTCCGATGTTTCAGACGTGATAGAGGCAGAGGAATGAAGGGTGGGGGGGGGGGGGTGTGGCATTGATAGTCCAGGAAAATGTTACAGCAGTGCTCAGGCAGGACAGAGTAGAGGGCTTGTCTACCAAGGCCATATGGGTGGAGCTGAGAAGCAGGAAAGGTATGGCCACATTAATGGGGTTGTATTATAGACCACCCAATAGTCAGCGAGAATTGGAGGAGCAAATCTGCAGAGAGATAGCAGACAACTGCAGGAAACATAAAGTTGTGATAGTAGGGGATTTTAATTTTCCACATATTGATTATGACTCCCATATTGTTAAAAGCCTAGACGGGTTAGAGTTTGTAAAATGTGTTCAGGGAAGTTTTCTAAATCAATATATAGAGGTACCAACTAGAGAGGATGCAATATTAGGTCTCCTATTAGGAAACGAGTTAGGACAGGTGACGGAAGTGTGTGTAGGGGAACACTTTGGTTCCAGTGATCATAACACCACTAGTTTCAACTTGATCATGGATAAAGATAGATCTAGTCCTCGGGTTGAGGTTCTAAACTGGAAAAAGGCCAAATTTGAAGAAATGAGAAAGGATCTAAAAAGCGTGGATTGGGACAGGTTGTTCTCTGGCAAGGATGTGATTGGTGAGTGGGAGGCCTTCAAAGGGGAATTTTTGAGAGTGCAAAGTTTGTATGTTCCTGTCAGGATTAAAGGCAAAGTGAATAAGAATAAGGAACCTTGGTTCTCAAGGGATATTGAAACTCTGATAAAGAAGAAGAGAGAGGTGTATGACATGTATAGGAAACAGGGAGCAAATAAGGTGCTTGAGGAGTATAAAAAGTGAAAAAAATACTTAAGAAAGAAATCAGGAGGGCTAAAAGAAGACATGAGGTTCCTTTGGCAGTCAAGGTGAAGGATAATCCAAAGAGCTTCTACAGGTATATTAAGAGCAAAAGATAGTAAGGGATAAAATTGGTCCTCTTGAAGATCAGAGTGGTCGACTATATATGGAACCAAAAGAAATGGGGGAGATCTTAAATGGGTTTTTTGAGTCTGTATTTAGTGAGGAAACTGGCATGAAGTCTATGGAAATAAAGCAAACAAGTAGTGAGGTCATGGAACCTATACAGATTGAAAAGGAGGAGGTGCTTGCTATCTTGAGGCAAATCAGAGTAGATAAATCCCCAGGACCTGACAGGGTATTCCCTTGGACATTGAAGGAGACTAGTGTTGAAATTGCAGGGGCCCTGGCAGAAATATTTAAAATGTTGCTGTCTACAGGTGAGGTGCCGGAGGATTGGAGAGCGGCTCATGTTGTTCCGTTGTTTAAAAAAGGCTCTAAAAGTAATCCGGGAAATTATAGGCCGGTAAATTTGACATCGGTAGTGGATAAGTTATTGGAGGGAGTACGAAGAGATAGGATCTACAAGTATTTGGATAGACAGGGACGTATTAGGGAGAGTCAACATGGCTTTGTGCGTGGTAGGTCATGTTTAACCAATCTATTAGAGTTTTTCGAGGAGGTTACCAGGAAAGTGGATGAAGGGAAGGCAGTGGATGTTGTCTACATGCACTTCAGTAAGGCCTTTGACAATGTCCCGCATGGGAGGTTAGTTAGGAAAATTCAGTCGCTAGGTATACATGGAGAGGTGGTAAATTGGATTAGACATTGGCTCGATGGAAGAAGCCAGAGAGTGGTGGTAGAGAATTGCTTCTCCGAGTGGAGGCCTGTGACTAGTGGTGTGCCACAGGGATCAGTGCTGGGTCCATTGTTATTTGTCATCTATATCAATGATCTGGATGATAATGTGGTAAATTGGATCAGCAAGTTTGCTGATGATACAAAGATTGGAGGAGTAGTGGACAGTGAGGGAGGTTTTCAAAGCTTGCAGAGTGACTTGGACCAGCTGGAAAAATGGGCTGAAAAATGGCAGATGGAGTTTAATACAGACAAGTGTGAGGTATTGCACGTTGGAAGGACAAACCAAGGTAGAACATACAGGGTTAATAGTAAGGCACTGAGGAGTGCAGTAGAACAGAGGGATCTGGGAATACAGATACAAAATTCCCTAAAAGTGGCATCACAGGTAGATAGGGTCGGAAAGAGATCTTTTGGTACATTGGCCTTTATAAATCAAAGTATTGAGTATAAGAGTTGGAATGTTATGGTGAGGTTGTATAAGGCATTGGTGAGGTCGAATTTGGAGTATTGTGTGCAGTTTTGGTTACCAAGTTACAGGAAGGATATTAATAAGGTTGAAAGAGTGCAGAGAAGGTTTACAAAGATGTTGCCGGGACTTGAGAAACTGAGTTACAGAGAAAAGTTGAATAGGTTAGGACTTTATTCCCTGGAGCGTAGAAGAATGAGGGGAGATTTGATAGAGGTATATAAAATTATGATGGGTATAGATAGAGTGAATGCAAGCAGGCCTTGTCCACTGAGACTAGGGGAGGAAAAAAACAGAGGACATGGGTTAAGGGTGAAGGGGGTAAAGTTTAAAGGGAACATTAGCGGCGGAGGGGGGGCTTCTTCACACAGAGAGTGGTGGGAGTGTGGAATGAGCTGCCAGATGAAATGGCAAATGTGGGCTCACTTTTAACATTTAAGAAAAACTTGGACAGATACATGGATGAGAGGTGTATGGAGGGATATGGTCCAGGTGCAGGTCAGTGGGACTAGGCAGAAAAATGGTTCGGCACAGCCAAGAAGGGCCAAAAGGCCTGTTTCTGTGCTGTAATGTTCTATGGTTCTATGGCAGAGCAGCACGCGTGATCTCCTGAGGAAGCTAACATTACATGTGGAATATAAGAGCGTAAGTCCATAAGACATCAGAGCAGAATTAGGCCATTCTCCTCGCCATTCCATCCCTTTCTGCCCCATTCATCTGCTCTGTAGCTGTAACCTTTGACATCCCTACTACTCAAGAACCTATCAACTTCCACTTTAAATATACCCAATGACTTATCTTTCACGGCCATCTGTGGCAATGAATTCCACAGATTCACCACCATCTGGCTAAATAAATCCCTCTTCATCTCTGTTCCAAAGGGACGTCCTTCTATTCTGAGGCTGTGTCCTCTAGTCTCCCACTACAGCAAACATTTTCTCCACATCGACTCTATCTAGACCAGGGGCTTCCAACCTGGGGTCCATGGACCCCTTGCTTAGTAGTATTGGTCCACTGCATAAAAAAAAGGTGGGGAACCCCTGATCTAGGCCTTTCAATGTTCAATAGATATCAATAAGACCACCCCTCATTCTTTTAAATTCCAGTAAATACAGGTCCAGAGCCAGAAAACACTCCTCATATGTTATCCCTTTCATTCCTGAGATCTTTCTTGTGAATCTCCTCTGGACCCTCTCAAATGCCAGCACATCCTTTCTCAGATAAAGGGGCCAAAACTGCTCACAATACTTCATGAGCACTCTGACCAGTGCTTTATAAAGCCTCAACATTACATCCTTGCTCTTGTATTCCAGTCCCCTCGAAATGAATGCTAACTTTGCATTTGCCTTCCTGCAGACTCTGGCTTCCTCAAAGTAACCTACACCTCTACCTACCTTTGTATTGTCTATGGATATGGCCACAAAGTCATCAATTCTGTCACTCAAATACATCAAACCAATATTCCACCTTCCTCAATTTCTCTGGCACTAAAATATTGGTAGCAATTTCCCTTGAGCTACTTCAAAAAAACTCTAGAACAAGTAGAATAGCAAAGTTAGCACCTGTCCCTCAACAGTCAAAGTCAAGTTTACTGTGGTATGCACAAGTACATGCATGTACAGGTGAGATGAAAAACTTACTTACAGTATCATGGGCAGGTAGATTCAGACAACACACAGCAACTTACGTTATGCATAAATTATGCAAGACAGTAAAGAAAAAAAGATGCAAAGTAAAACATAGTGCAAGAAGTACAGAGACATGCCAATAATAGTGCAAGAGCTGGTCCATTGCTGAGGTAGGCTGAGGGTTGTGCAGGTTGTTTGAAGAATTTGATGGTTTAAGAGAGAAGTTGTTCCTGAACCTGGTGGTGTGGGCAACTAAAAAAGTTACTAGCAACACTCACAACAAGTTGGAGGAACTCAGCAGGTCAGGCAGCATCCGTGGAAATGATGAGTCGACATTTCGAGCCGGAACCCTTCGTCAGGACTGAAGAGGGAAGAGGTAGAGGCCCTATAAAGAAGGTGGGGGAGGGTTGGAAGTAGAAGGCTGGTAGGTTCAGTTGAAAAACCAATAATTTGAAAGACAAAAGGGTGGGGGAGGGGAAGCAAGGAGGTGATAGGCAGGAAAACAATGGGTAGTAGAAGGAGGCGGAACCATGAGGGAGGTGATAGGCAGTTGGGAGAGGGGGCAGAGTGAAATAAGGATAGGGGAAGGGAGGGGGAAGGAATTACTGGAAGTTGGAGAATTCTATGTTCATACCAAGGGGCTGGAGACTACCTGGACGGTATATGAGGTGTTGCTCCTCCAACCTGAGTTTAGCCTCATCATGGCAGTAGAGGAGGCCATGTATGGACATATCTGAATGGGAGTGGGAAGCAGAGTTGAAGTGGGTGGCTACTGGGAGATCCTGTCTGTTGTGGCGGACGGAGCGGAGGTGCTCGACAAAGCGGTCCCCCAATCTGTGTTGGGTTTCACCGATGTAGAGGAGGCCACACCGGGAGCACCGGATGCAATAGATGACCCCAACAGACTCACAAGTGAAGTGTTGCCTCACATGGAAGGACTGGAAGGTGCTCCCAGTGCGGCCTCCTCTACATCGGTAAGAAAGTAATGGTGGAATACGAAAGTACGCTAGTTAATAATATTAATGTGGGCACCAGATACATAAGGTGTAAAAGAGAGATGAGAGTAGATATCTGACCCCTTATACTGTTCTAACTTCTGCTCAGGGAGCCTCTTTTCCTGACTCAGTGTCTTCAGTCAGAGGGACTTCGGTACCTCCTGCTTGGTGGCACTCGTGGCTGCCCCCAGCACATTCTCGGATTGTGTTGGTCATTGATGCAAATGATACGTTTCACTGTTTCGATATATACTGTATGTATAAAGCTAATACATTAAAGTGACAGAGAAAAGGAGGACCAGCTTTGGGTTTTGGATAAATTTCAACCTGCTCAGAGTTTAGCCTTAAAATAAACAAGAGAGCCATTAATAGTAATGCAGGTCAGAGACTTCTTGACAACCACTATACCCTCCCTCAACTGCACTCAACCTTGGTCCTCATTCCTTCCAGCAGATCCTTCTCCCATCCATAGATCACCCATGGCATAACCCTGCTGGTCACGGAGTCATTTTAGTGAGATTCATTAAATCCTCTAGCTGGTCCCAGGTGGAGCAGTGAAGAACAGAGGTATTTTGTTTGCATTATTTATGACCTGTTGCTCAAAAGATTTCCACATGCTTGATGATGCTCTGAGGTTTCCAGGGTTTCTATCAGTAAAGTTAAATATTTATTCTGCCTTACAGGGATTGCACTCTGGAAGATGGAAGGAGAGTCACAGTGGAAGAGATCTCATCTGCAGGGCACTCTCATCCTCACTAAATTGATAGGCCAATGCATCTGTCATTCATTTCCTTCTCTGAGGATCGTCACCTCGTGGTGGTGGAGATACTTGTGAGCTCCTGAGATCCCAAGAGCAGTGCAGTCTGGAGTTTAGCTCCTGGTAGGGTCACCCATGGTGGTAAGGTCAAGAGGAAGGCTCCAGACAAAGAACGATCCAACCAATACCTCAATGGCGGAGCTAGTGGAAGATGACAATGGCAGTCAATGTGGAGGAAGGCTGCAGGAGTGAAGGGTCCCCAGTCACCCTGCCCTCCATGTCACTAGACTTTGACCCCAATCTGTCAAGAACCGTGTGGTGGCTGCCCATGCATCAGCTTCCCCATGTGAAATAAAGTCACGCACAGACGTTCTCCGAATAACCTCTGAGGAGAGACTACCATACTCGACTCGAGTGATCGCACTACTATAGGCTCTGAGCATCAAGATAGATGGGGCCCTTAATGGACTCTTCTGGAACTCCTCCTACAAGAAGCAGCAAATTCCCAGTTTCAGAATTTTAAGCTTATTCTGAAAAAATCTACACTCAATGAAAGGCATTTCAAATTTAAGTGGATTAAGCTTTATATGAGAGATAATGCTTACAATAATAGTCTCAGTTTGCATTTGGATTGAGAGCTGAATCATTTTAACAGTAATTGATGGTATATATTAACTAACAAAGATTTTAATCTAGAAGGAAGGTTACATATGCTTTATTGCATTCCCATGGAATCACAAGCACGCAGTGCAGAAGGAGGTTGTTCAGTCCATCATGCCTGGCTGGTGCACAAAGTGAGCTGTCAGTTTAATGTCAGGAATGGGGAAAGTTCTCAGCACAATAATCTGGGACAGAGTTAGCAGTCACTGGACAGTGTGGAATTATTAAAGGCAGCTTTACCTTTAACTGACCTGATAGACCTTTATTTTTGAAATATCAGAGAAGGACATTGAAGAAAATGCAGTTGATCTCATTTAGATGGATCTCCAAAATGAAGTCTGTACATATGAAATTGAAAACTGAATGATACGCTTGAAATAGAAATTAAAGGGCATGGATTAAAGGTCACGGACTAAAGGGTTATAAAAAAGTCAGCTCTTTGTTTTTTGGATTGAGGGAGGTTGCAGCTCCTGAGAATTCAATATTAGGAACTTTGGGGTACAGAACCCATCTTCCAAATTTACAAATGACAATAAATTTGGATGCCCTTGAAACAGGCCCTTCAGCCCACCTAGTCCACTCTAAACTGTTATTCTGCTGTCCCTCTACCCACACCTGGACCATAGCTCTCCAATCCCCTCCCATCCATGTACTTCTGCAAACTTCCCTGAAACATTGAAATCAAATCTGCATCCAAACTTCCACAAGCAGCTTGTTCCACACTCACACTACTCTCTGAATGAAGAAGTTCCCCCTCATGTTCACCTTAAATATTTCACCTTTTATCCTTAACTAGAACTTCTAGTTCTAGTCCCACCCAACATCAGTGGAAAAAGCCTGATTACATTTACCCTGTCTATATCCCTCATAATTTTGTATAGCTCAATCAAATTCTCCTATGCTCCAGAGAATAAAATCCTAACCTACTCAACCTTCTCCCTATAACTCAGGGGAAGTCCCAGCAACATCAGCTGAAGTGTGGACCAAAGAGGCAAACAGCTGAAGAGAAACAGTGGATAAAAGCTCGGGAAGTTACTCCAGCAGTCTGGTGTCACTTCCCTTCCCTTGTGCTAATATCCGCTTCTAACTTCTAACAAATTGCTGTGTATCTTGAATCTCATATCCTTACCATGCAAGAGCATAAGACAGTCTTTTCTTTTCTTTTCAATGGATATTTACTGTCAGTGGCCACATTATTAGGTAGAAGAAGTGGCCGCTGAGTTAAGTTTATAGTCTTCTGCTGCTAGTGCTTGAAAAGGGGACTGAATATATAAAGATGATTATGCACAGAATAATGGAGTTTAACTTGATATACCTCCTCAATCTGGTATTCTTACACTCAAAAAAAAGTGAGAAAATTGAATATCAGCGAATTTCCCAAAGTTCTCTAAGTTTGGTGATCTGCTGATGACAGAACTGCTGAAACCAACTAGATACATTCAGTGGCCACTTTGTTAGGTGCCTCCTGAACCTAATTAAGCAGCCACTGAGTTTATGTTCATGGTCTTCTGCTGCTGTAGCCCATCCACTTCAAGATTCGATGGGTTGTGCATCCAAAGATGCTCTTCTGCACACCACTGTTGTAATGCATGGTTATTTGAGTTACTGTTGCCTTCATGTCAGCTTGAACCAGTCTGGCCATTCTCCTTTGTCCTCTCTTATTAACAAACCATTTTTGCTCATGAAACTGCCACTCACTAGATTTTTTTTTTGCATTCACACCATTCTCTGTAATCTCTAGAGACTGTTGTGTGTGCAAATCCCAGGAAATGAACAGTTTCTGAGACACTCAAACCACCCTGTCTGGCACCAGCAATCATTCCACGGTCAAAGTCACTCAGATCAATTTCTTCCCTAATCTGATGTTTGGTCTGAACAGGAACTGAACCTCTTGACCATGTCGGCATGCTTTTATGTATTAAGTCGCTGCCACACGATTGGCTGAGTAGATATGTGCATTGACGAGCATGTGTACAGGCGTCTCTAATAAAGTGGCCACCGAGTGTATATCTTTCTGAGTCAGCTTTCCGTGAGGTCAGGTTTTTATACGCTGCGTGGTAGTGTCTTCATGTGCCCTGCCGGGGTAGTGGTAGAGGCAGATACTTAAGGGGCATTTAAGAAACTCTTAAATAGTTACATGGATGATAGACAAGACAAAAATCTAGCAACACACATCAAAGTTGCTGGTGAACGCAGCAAGCCAGGCAGCATCTCTAGGAAGAGGAACAGTCGACGTTTCAGGCCGAGACCCTTCGTCTTGACTGTTCCTCTTCCGAGAGATGCTGCCTGGCCTGCTGCGTTCACCAGCAACTTTGATGTGTGTTGCTTGAATTTCCAGCATCTGTAGAATTCCTGTTGTTTGTGAAGACAAAAATCTATGTGGGAGGGAAGGGCTCTATTGATCTTGGATAGGTTAAAAGGTCAGCACAACGTTGTGGACTGAATATTTGTATTGCTCTATTTGAAACTGTTCTCTGTCCTCTCTAAGAGTCCCTTAAAAGTAACTTTTTTATATTAAATAAAATCTCAGCCTGTTCCTTTTGTGAAAGTAAATGAAACATTGTCACCTAGTCTGATATAAATGAGAACATGATCATAATTTGCATTCAGTCTTGCTGTGGATGTAGCTGTTTGATTCCTTTGTTCCTAACACCCCTGGAACAACCAACAAGTTTACTTTCAGCTGTTTATCTCTGTAGTTACTGACTTTTCCCATCATTATCTCACATAATGCACAAAACACACGCTCTCCGCAGCAACACAGCATGAGGCAAATTCGAATTGAAAGCTAGTTACCAAATCAGTTGCTGCTGAAGAAAGTTTTTAGCGAGAAGGAAAAATCTTTGCTTGGAACACAAGAGAGTTTGCAGATGCTGGAAATCCAGAGCAAACTGCTGGAGGAGCTCAGCAAGTCAGGCAGCATCTGTGGAAGTGAGTAAATAGTTGGCATTTTGGTCCTTCAGCAGGACTGGAAAAATGCCAGAATAAAAAGGTAGCGGGATAGGAAGGAGGATGAGCTGGAAGGTGATCGGTCAAGCCAGGTAAGTGGGAAAGGTAAAGGGCTAGAGAAGAAGGAATCTGATCTGAGAGAAGAGTGGACCATGGGAGAAAAGGAAGAATGAGGCATTCTGAGGAAAGGTGATAGGCAAGTGAGGAGAAGAGGTAAGAGGCCAGAGTGGGGAATAGAAGAAGAAGGAAGGACGAGGGGAAAAGTGAAAAAGAAAAAAAGATTACTGGAAGGAGAAAGCAATGTTCATACCATCAGGTTGGTTGCTACCTGATGAAATATGTGGTGCTGCTCCTCCACCCTGAGTAGCCTCATCTTGACAGAAGAGGAGGCCATGGTCTGATGTGCTGGAACAGTAATGGGGATAGAAATTAAAATGGCTGGCCACGAGGAAATTATGCTTTTGGTGGATGGAGCAGAGGTGCTCGACAAAGTGGCCCACCAATTTACATCGACAAGGTAGAAGAGGCAGCATCCGGAGCACCAGATACAATTAACAACCCCAACAGATTAGCTGGTTAAATGTTGCTCAGCTGAAAAAACTTCTTGGGCCCCTGAATAGAGGTGAGGGAGGAGGTGAATAAACAGGTGTAGCATTTCTGTCACTTGTAGGGATGTGGGCCAGGACAGAAATTAGTGGGGAGGGACAATTTGACAGGGAAATCATGGAGGGAGTGATCCCTATGGAAAGTGGAGGGTGGGGGTGGTGTGAGAAATAAAGATGTGTTTGGTGGTCGGATCCCGTTGAAAATAGCCAAAGTTGTGGAGAATGATGTGTTGGATGCGGAGGCTCGTAGGGTGTTGGGTGAGGCAGAAGAAACTCTGTCCCTGCTAATGCAGCAGGACGATGGGGTACGCATAGATGTCAAAGAAATGGAGGAGATGTGGGTGAGGGCATGTCAATGGTGGAGGAAGGGAAACCATGTTCTTGGAAGGAGGACATCTCTGATGTTCCAGAAAGGAAAGCTTCATCCTGGGTACAGATATGGCAGAGACGAAGAAACTGAGCATTCTTTGCAGAAGACAGAGTGGAGAGAGGTATATTTATGATCGCCGTGGGAATTGGTAGGTTTATAAATGATATTGGTAGGCAGTTTGTCTCCAGAGATGGAGACACAGAGATTTAGAAAGGAGAGAGAGGTGTCAGAAATGGACCAAGTCAATTTGTCAGGGTGGAAGCTGGGGGCAAATTGGTGAAACTGACAAGCTCAACATGGGTGTATGAAGCAGCACCAATGCAGTCATTAATGTAGTGCAGGAAGAGTTGGGGAGTGTAACCAGGGAAGGCTTGCAACATGGACTGTTCCACGTAGCCAATGAAAAGGTAGGTATAGCTGGGGCCCATATGAATGCCCATGACTACACCTTGAGTTCAGAGAAAGTGGGAGGAGCTGAAGGAGAAATTGTTGAGGTGAGGAGCAGTTCTGCCAGATGGGTGGTAATGGAGGGGAAGTGGTTGGGTCTTTTTTTGAGAAAGAAGCAGAGAGCTTTTAACGGCTTCTTAATAGGTGGTAAAAGTATATAGGGACTGGACATCCATGGTAAAAATGAGGCGGTCAGGGCCTCTGAAATGAAAGTTGTTGAGGAAATCGAGAACATATGGGGTGTTATGGATGTAGATGTGAATGGACTGAACTTAGGAGGATAGAATGGAGTCGAGGTATGTGGAGGTGAGTTCAGTGGGGCAGGAGCATACCAATTTCATTAACTTTGCCTCCAATTTTCACCCTGCCCTCAAGTTTACCTGGTCCATTTCCGACACCTCCCTCCCCTTTCTAGATCTTTTTGTCTCTATCTCTAGAGACAGCTTATCTACCGATGTCTACTATAAGCCTACTGACTCTCACAGCTATCTGGACTATTCCTCTCCTCACCCTGTCTCTTGCAAAAGTGCCACCCCCTTCTCGCAATTCCTCCGTCTCCGCTGCATCTGCTCTCAGGATGAGGCTTTTCATTCCAGGACAAGGGAGATGTCCTCCTTTGTTAAAGAAAGGGGCTTCCCTTCCTCCACTATCAACTCTGCTCTTAAACGCACCTCCCCCATTTCACACACATCTGCTCTCACTCCATCCTCCCGTCACCGCACTAGGAATAGGGTTCCCCTTGTCCTCACCTACCACCCCACCAGCCTCTAGGTCCAACATCTAATTCTCCGTAACTTCCACCACCTCCAATGGGATCCCACCACTAAGCACATCTTTCCCTCTCCCCATCTCTCTGCTTTCCGCAGGGATCGCTCCCTACGCGACTCCCTTGTCCATTCGTTCCCCCCATCCCTCCCCACTGATCTCCCTCCTGGCACTTATCCGTGTAAGCGGAACAAGTGCTACACATGCCCTTACACTTCCTCCCTTACCACCATTCAGGGCCCCAGACAGTCCTTCCAGGTGAGGCGACACTTCACTTATGAGTCGACTGGGATGATATTCTGCGTCCGGTGCTCCCGATGCGGCCTTCTATATATTGGCGAGACCCAATGCAGACCGGGAGACCGTTTCGCTGAACACCTATGCTCTGTCCGCCAGAGAAAGCAGGATCTCCCAGTGGCCACACATTTTAATTCCACATCCCATTCCCATTCTGACATGTCTATCCACGGCCTCCTCTACTGTAAAGATGAAGCCACACTCAGGTTGGAGGAACAACACCTTATATTCCGTCTGGGTAGCCTCCAACCTGATGGCATGAACATCGACTTCTCTAACTTCTGCTAATGCCGCACCTCCCCCTCGTACCCCATCTGTTACTTATTTTTATACACACATTCTTTCTCTCACTCTCCTTTTTCTCCCTTTGTCCCTCTCACTATACCCCTTGCCCATCCTCTGGGCTTCCTCCCCCACTTTCTTTCTCCCTGGGCCTCCTGTCCCATAATCCTCTCATATCCCTTTTGCCAATCACCTGTCCAGCTCTTGGCTCCATCCCTTCCCCTCCTGTCTTCTCCTATCATTTTGGATCTCCCCCTCCCCCTCCCACTTTCAAATCCCTTACTAACTCTTCCTTCAGTTAGTCCTGACGAAGGGTCTCAGCCCGAAACGTCGACTGTACCTCTTCCTAGAGATGCTGCCTGGCCTGCTGCGTTCCACCAGCAACTTTTATGTGTGTAGCATACATAAATAATGGGCCTACCCAGACAGTTGTGTTTGTAGATCTTGGGATGGAGGTTGAAATGAACAGTACGGGATAAGGGAACCATAAATTTGGTGGCAGTGGATGGGAGATATCGAGATTTGTTGAGGTTAGTGATGGTGAGGGAGACAGTGGCCTGATGGTCCAGAATGGGGTCCTTTTCAAGGGGTAAGTAAGAAGCGGTGTCTGAGAGTTGCCACCTGGCTTGCGCAAGGTACAGTAGTCTGCTACACTACAACAGCATCCCCTTTGTCTGCAGGTTTGATGGTAAGCTTGGGACTGGTGAGGAGACTGTGCGTTCAGCAGGGGTAAGGTTCAAAGAAAGGAGAGGAGTACTCAACTAAAACCAGTTGATGCCTCATCAGTAATTCGTGATGAAGAGATTCAGAGCAGGCAGAGAACCAGAACAGGGTGTCCGAGAAGAGGAGGAGGGTTGGAGATGGGAGAAGGGATCATCAGCGCAGGGTGTGGAACTCTTGCCAAAGAAATGGGCTCAGAGACGGAGGCAACAGAAGAAGGGCTCTGCGCTGTGTGGATACGGAACTCACTGAGGCGCAGGCAAAAGGGGACAAAGTA
Organism: Mobula hypostoma; assembly: GCF_963921235.1. Lineage (NCBI taxonomy): Eukaryota > Metazoa > Chordata > Chondrichthyes > Myliobatiformes > Myliobatidae > Mobula > Mobula hypostoma. Next base: position 10,297,857 of record NC_086129.1, on the reverse strand, counting down.
AGGCTCTTACAGAGGATACGATGTTCCACCTCAGGGAGGGGAAGGTCAGAGTGAAGAATGGTGGAGACATGGAAGGGTTAGAGCTGGGATAAGAGGGGAGAGGAGAGTTGGTGATGTCAGAGGAGGGTTGAATGTTAGGGTGTTCAGGGAAGGTGGAGGAGGAAGAAAAATAGAGGCACTGAGAAACCAAGAGGTGAAAAGGGAGCTTGAAGATTCAAATGTGATTGTTTGTGAAATTCACAACAGGGGGAAAATTAATTTTGGCAAATTGTTAAACGTTTTCACTTTTATCACATGTACAAAGGTACTGTGAAAATCTTGCCCTTGAACACCATTCATGGAAATCAATACCACCTACGCACTGAGGTGGTACAAGAGAAAACAATATCACAATGAAGAGTAAAGTGTTACATTTACAGAGTAAGTGTAGTGCAAGTGGACAATAAGGTGCAAGGCCATAATGAGGTCGATTTTAATTCCACATCCCATTCCCATTCTGACATGTCCATCCACGGCCTCCTCTACTGTAAAGATGAAGCCACACTCAGGTTGGAGGAACAACACCTTATATTCCGTCTGGGTAGCCTCCAACCTGATGGCATGAACATCGACTTCTCTAACTTCCGCTAAGGCCCCACCTCCCCCTCATACCCCATCTGTTACTCATTTTTATGCACACATTCTTTCTCTCACTCTCCTTTTTCTCCCTCTGTCCCTCTGAATATACCTCTTGCCCATCCTCTGGGTCACCCCCCCCCTTGTCTTTCTTCCCGGACCTCCTGTCCCATGATCCTCTCGTATCCCCTTTTGCCTATCACCTGTCCAGCTCTTGGCTCCATCCCTCCCCCTCCTGTCTTCTCCTATCATTTTGGATCTCCCCCTCCCCCTCCAACTTTCAAATCCCTTACTCACTCTTCCTTCAGTTAGTCCTGACGAAGGGTCTCGGCCTGAAACGTCGACTGCACCTCTTCCTGGAGATGCTGCTTGGCCTGCTGCATTCACCAGCAACTTTTATGTGTGTTGCTTATCATACTCGTCATCATTATGTTACCTGTGGTATGACGTGGGCAATTTTGGTCAATTACCAGGATTGTTCTTGGCAAATTTTTCTACCTAAGTGGTTGGCCATTGCCTTCTTTCGGGCAGTGTTTTTACATGACGAGTGACCCTTATGTAAAGACAATACTCTTCAGAGATTGTCTGCCTGGACTTGTGATATGCACCAGCTGCTGATATAGTATCATACTAGGGGACTATTTGATATTGTTATAACAGTGGGATAGAAGCTGTCTTTGAGCCTGCAGTTACATGCTTTCAGGATTGTGCATCTTATTCCTGATGGGAGAGGGGAAAAGAAAGAATGTCTAGGATGGGTGAGGTCTATGAATCCATACTACTTTATCAAGTTAATGGGGTAAGATTAGTAAAATAATCCAGCCAAAGTGATCTTCCAAAGGAAGAAGTGAGTATGTGGTATAATAGAGAAGAGATGGCAGAGTGGACAGTGAAAATGGCATCAAAAATAACTGGGGGATCTTGATTGGTTGCATTCATGGGCCAAGAAATGGCAAGTAGAGCTTCATTCAGATATGTGCAAGATGTAGTATTTTGGAAAGTGAAGTCAAAGCAGTAGGGCCCTGAGGAGTGTGTAAAACAGAGGAACTTTAGAGTATAAATACACAGTTCACTGAAAGTGCATTCATTGGTAGGCAGGATGAGGAGGAAGGCTTCATCAGTCAGGGCATTGAGCACAACTATTGCGCAGTCATGCTGAAGCTGGTGTATTCTCTTCAGTTTTGGTTGCCCTGCGAAAATAAAAATGTTATTAAAGTGAGAAGAGTACAGAGACAGAGGTTTCTGGAATGTGATGAAGAAGGAGAGGTTGGATATGCTAGGACTTTATTGTTTGGAACATCGGAGACTGAAAGGAGATCTCATGGAGATGCTTAAAACCATAAGGCGCATGGGTAGGGTAAATGCATTCAGTCTCTGCATTTGCCCTCATTGCATTGTGGGTATAATCAACTGATTATTATCTCTTGAAGGATCAAGAACTAGATTCTAGATAAGTTTAAGGTGAGAGGCAAAATATTTAGCAACAATTTAAGGGGCAGTTTTTTTTTACTAAAGGGGTGGTGTGTATGTCAAATGAACTCCCAGAAGTCATTGAGGCAGGTAGAATATAAACTTTTAAAAGACATCTGCACAAGTACATAAATAGGAAAGATTTAGAAGGTTATGAGGCCAAGCCGAAGGAAGGTTCTCGATGATGGAGTGTCTCTTTTGTCCTTGACAATGGAGAGCAACTTTTCCTGAGGAGGACATGCATACCATCCTGCCACTGTACAAGTAAATGCTGAAGAAAGAAACACGGTGGGCATTAGTGAAAATAATTAGAGGTTATTAAGAGAAGGCTACCAAGGTGCTGTGATGTAGATGCGTTGTATATCAACACAGTATTAAGACCTATTATCAGTCCTGCTGGATATTAGTTACCTGAGCATCTTTGATATATGCTGTTTCATTAAGCTCCAGAAGATGGGGCATCACAGTAGTGTAGCGGTTAGTGAGACACCACTACAGCTCAGGGCGTTGGAATTGAGAGTTCGATTCCGGCATCCTCTGTAAGCAAGTTTGTACGTTCCTTCCCGTGAGCGCGTGTGTTTCCTCCAGCTGCTCCGGTTTCCTCCCACAGTCCAAAGATGTACCGGTTAGTAGGTTAATTGGCCATTGTAAATTGTGCTGTGATTAGGCTAAGGTTACATTGGTGGGGTGCTGGTCAGAAAAGCTCTAGGGGCTGGAAGGGCCTATTCCATGCTATTCTCTGTAAATAAATAAAGCTTTTGTCAATAAGCTGAATAGCAGGAAACTTTCTCACTTGCAGACCGCAGTCAGTTTGTATTGGCAACAACATCTCCTCCACGATCTCCATCAGCACAGGTGCACCACAAGGCTGTGTGCTTAGCCCCCTGTTCGACTCATTTCATACTTCTGACTGTGTGGCTAAGCACATCTCCAATGTCATATTTACGTTTGCTGATGATACCACTGTTATTGGCCGAATCAAATGTGTTGACAAATCAACAATAAAAAATCTGGCTCTCACTCAATGTCAGCAAGACCAAAGAGCTGATTATTGACTTCAGGAGAAGGAAGACCAGAGGTTCATGAGCCAGTCCTCATCAGGGATCAGAGGTGGAGAGGGGGGGTCAACCACTTTAAATTCCTTGTTGTTATCATTTCAGAGGATCTCTCCTGGGTCCAGTATGTAGGTGCCATTACAAAGAAAGCACAGCAGGGCTCCTTCTTCCTTAGAAGTTTGCGAAGATTTGCTATGCCATTGAAAACCATGACAAATTTCTGTAGATGTGTTGTGGAGAGCATACTGACTGGCTGTATCACACCCTGGTGTGGAAACACCAATGCCTTTGAACAGTAAATCCTACAAAAGGTAGTGGATACAGCCCAGTCCATCACAGGTAAAGTCCTGCCCACCATTGAGCATATCTACGTGAAGGGATGTCACAGGAAAGCAGTATCCAGCAAGAGGGACCCCCACCATCCAGGCCATGCCCTCTCCTCGCTGTTGCCATCAGGAAGGAGGTACAGGAGTCTCAGGACTCACACCACCAGGTTCAGAAACAGTTATTACCCTCAACCAGAGGGGATAACTTCACTCAACTTCACCGACCCCATCACTGAAATGTTTCCTTAACATTTGGACTCACTTTCAAGGACTCTTCATTTTATGTTCTCGATACTTATTACTTACTTCCATTTATTTTTTTTCAGCACAAGCTGGTAAAAGCTGAGGTATGGGCATAGCCAAGTATACTCACTTCTCAATTGTTAGGAGCTTTTGGACTATTCTAGTGGTGTTTAGTATTATGGCTTTTCGAAAGTTTACATAGATATTACTATGCAGGGCTAATTGTTTAATGGTATTGTGTAGTGACTTTGGGATGACACCAGAACAATGTGTACCCTGTTCATGTTCCATAGTCTTTCAATTTCCTCTTTTAATTCAGCACATTTCTGGTGTTTTTCACATTGATTTCTGCATGTTATGTGTGTTTGGAATGTCGATATCTATGGCTTAAGTTGTTCTTAATTGTTTATCCTCTAATATTCCAGCCAGACAGTTACTATGGATTGTCCTATCTGTAATAACTTATCAGTCAGAATATAACTTGTAGGACTCCGACTGTAAAACTGGATCAGGCTTGTACTTATAGTAAGGTATGATTTATTTTATGAGTTTGCATTTTAAAGTAAGATTTTGGTGAATGAAGTTTGATTATGCCTGTGTAAACATCAAAGTTTCAAAGTGCACTTATGATTAAAGAATGCATAAATTACACAACCTTGAAATTTGTTTGCTTGCTGAGCCATATAACATAACTGGATAAACATAACATCTCAATACTCCGAGACGGGTGGTCATGCCTAGCTTAGTGTTGGTCAGTACACTCTTCATTCTCATAAAGGTGTCTTTTGCCATCCCTATTCTTCTTTTGATGTCCAAGTCGCACCTGCCATCTGATGTCACCCAGCTTCCTAAGTAGCAAAAGTTCTGTACTTGTTTTATGTCTTCCCCGTTTATTCTCAGCCTGCAGATGGGATTCTCCTTCTTTTTGGATATCACCATACATTCTGTCTTTTTGCAATTGATAGACCCATTTTTGCACTTTCTTCAACAATTATATTAATTAAGTTTTGTAGTTTTTCCTCCGTACTAGAAGGCATGGACTAGAAGGGCTGAGATGGCCTGTTTCCGTGCTGTAATTGTTATATATGGTACTTGCAATTAACACAGTGTCACCTGCATATCTGAAATTATTGATGTTTTCACTGCCAACTTTGATTCCCAAGATGTCTCTTATTTTTTGTAATATTGTTTCACTGTACACATTAAATAAATCAGGGGAGAAAACACACCCTTGTCTAACGCCTCTCTTGATTTTCATAAACTGACTCACTGCTCTATCTATTCTTACAGTGGCAGTTTGTTCCCAGTACAGATTTCTGATTAGGCGGAGGTCTTTTGGATCTAGATCTAGAGTTTTCTGTAATATTTCATGTAACTTATTGTGCTTCACTTTATCAAATGTTTTTGTGTAGTCGATAAAACAAACAAATCTTTTTGCACTTGAATAGCTCGTTCTGATAGTATCCTTAACATCAATATTGTGTTTCTTGAACCTTTGTCTTTCATAAAACCACATTGTTCTATACCTATTTCAGCTTGTATCTTACTTTTAGCTCTTGTCATCAAAATTCTTAGAAGTATCTTAGTGATATGACTCGTTAAATGAATGGTCCTATGTAATTCACATTCTATTGCTCCAGATTTCTTGGGAAGAGTGATAAATACTGATTTTTTCTTCTCTTCTGGTATTATTCCAGTCTCATAAATATCATTGATTAAATCAGTAAGTTTTTCAATTCCATAATCTTCAAGAGCAATAATTTGTTCTATTATTAATTCATCAGGACCTGCTGCCTTTCCTTTCTTCATCTTATTTATTGCATTACGAACTTCAGATTTTAACTACTTGGACCTTCAATGCTTTTCTTAATTTCTGGATTTTCACCTCGATTGTCTTCAAACAATTCCTGAATATACTCAGTCCATCTGTTCATAATCTCATCTTTTTCCATGAAAATGGTACCGTCCTTTGCTTTCAAACATCCACCTGAAGAACAGAGGAGCTTTCTACCAGTGATATTCTTCATTTGTTGATATAACCTTTTTGGATCAGTAATAGGGATTCTTTCTATTTGCTCACATTCCTGGTTTAACCATTCTTCTTTGGCTCTTCGACATAAGCTTTTAAATTTTTATCTAAGGACTTATATTCTATAGGATTTGATTTCTTCCATCTCCTTTCTTCCATTAGATTTTTTATTTCATCTGTCACCCATTTATTCTTTGTGCTTTTTTCTTTTTTAGGAATCACTGACTTTGCAACAACTTTTCATTTATACTTCAGATTATAAGTAATCAGATTGAGTTAAACTGCTGCAGGATCATGTAATGTGTTGGATTGTTTTTGGGAAGAGGTCTCCAACTCTGAGCCAGTTGTAATAATAATTTCTTCATTTTTCTGAGTTGTGCTTTCATGTAAGTTAAGTGGTGGGTACTTCTTATCAGAATAGTGTGTACCTCTTATCATAAATACTTAATTATTTGTTATTGTTATTAATTTTTATGATTTCTTTGCTTTCTCTTTCTCTTATTATTTGTGCAATTTGTTGTGTTTTGCACGTTAATCGTTTGTCTGTCCTGTTGAGTGTGGTCTTTCATTGATTCTGTTTTGCTTCTTGTACTTACTGTGATTGCTTACAAGAAAATTAATCTCTTGTATATGGTGACATACATGTACCATAAAATCATAAGACATAGCAGCAGAATTAGGCCATTCGGATCATCGAGTCTGCTCTGCCATTCTATTATGGCTGATTCATTTTCCTTCTCAGCCCCATTCTCCTGCCTTCTCCCAGTAACCTTTGACACCCTGTACTTCAGTAAATTTACTTTGAACTTTGAACTTAGACCTGTTCAGGCATAACAGACTCAGATTTATTTATCACATGTACATCGAAACATGGAGTGAAATGTGCCATTTGCATTAACAGCCAGCACATCCAAGGATGTGCTAGGGGCAGCCAGCAAGTGTTGCCATGCATTCTGGTGGTAACATAACTTCCTCACAATGTTCAGCATAACAACACAAGTAAAAATGACAAAGAGTAAGCCAAGAAAACAACAGAAAAACAGACGCTTTTCAACGTACCAACCCCCTCCCATGCATAAGCCTCCAACCCCAGGACAGGCTGTCTCTGGTCTCCAAGGCCTCTAGTGCTCGGTCCCAGACCTTCAGACTTACAGACATTAGGCCACCAACCTCCAGTACCTGGCCTGGATTTGCAGTACAGTGCAGAATGTCAACAGGCCCCTTGGTCCCCAATGTCTGCGCTGAACATGACTGTGAATTGAACAAAATCTCGTCTACCTGCATATAGTCTATTGGCTGCATACTCATATGCCTGTCTCACAACTTCTTAAACATCTCTATAGCATTTATGCCATTGTTCAGAAATTTGCAATGAACATTCAGAGAAGATGGGCTTGCAGAGACCACAAGTCCATAAGATATAGGATCAAAATTAGACATTCACCCCATCAAATCTGCTCCACGATTCAATTGATTGATTTTTTTTTCTCTCAGTCCTGTCCTCTTACCTTTTCCCCATAACCTGGATGGCCACATCTGCGCCAGGTGTGTCGAGCTGCAGCTCCTTAGTGTTAAGGAACTGGAGATGCAGCTCGATGACCTTCGTCTGGTCAGGAAGAGTGAGGAGGTGATAGAGAGGTGTTATAGGCAGGTAGTCACACCGGGGCCATGGGAGACAGACAAGTGGGTAACAGTCAGGAGGGGGAAGGGCAGGAGTCAGATACTAGAGAGTACCCCTGTGGCTGTACCCCTTGACAATAAGTACTTCTGTCTGAGTACTGTTGGGGAAGACGGCCTACCCGAGGGAAGCAACAGTGGCCGTGCCTCTGGCACAGAGTCCGACCCTGTGGCTCAGAAGGGTAGGGAAAGGAAGAGGATGACAGCAGTGATAGGGGACTCTACAGTTACGGGGTCAGACAGGCGATTCTGTGGATGCAGGAAAGAAATACAGATGGTTGTTTGCCTCCCAGGTGCCGGGGTTGACTGATCGTTTCCACGGATGCTGCCCGACCTGCTGAGTTCCTCCAGATTGTAGTGAGTGTTGCTTTGGCCCCAGCATCTGCAGAGTATTTTGTGTTTATGATTTGCTACTCTGTCAGGGTCCGGG